>NC_056739.1:1498217968-1498502968 GCF_019279795.1 Protopterus annectens
CCGCCCTGTGGAATGAGCTCATCCACAGAGTAAAAGATGTCGGCCTGCATAACTGCAGTTATGAGCAGGTCCTACATCAGTGCACTGACCTACTCCTCCATTCCCATCAGCATGCTGCTGCAGTTAGGAGGGAACATCTAGCCACAGGGGGGATCATGCCATCCAACCCCCCCCGACACATGCTGAGGAGCTCCTCCCCAGCCTCGGGGCACCTTCCTGCCCGCAACCACAAGATCCTCCAGAGAGCATTGTGGAGGTGGGTGCTACCCACACAACAGATGAGGAGCATGCAGGTAAGGCCACAGGGCATATCAGTAGGCCACTGTTGCTTATCCATCTGCATTGGTAGAGTTTAATCATGCATATGTGAGATAAAATATATATGGTCTGTTGCTTCTTTGTAGTAATAAACAGATGTGCATAATCTGTAATATTGTGGGTTTGTACTGTTGATGCACTGTAATGCTGCTCCCACTCTGTACAAATGCCACAGGTGTGGCTACTATCACATCTCTCACACAACTATGTAGGTTTCTGTGGTATACCTCTTGGGCAGCAGCCTGTAGCTGGTAAGTATGGTGTTGTTTGTTCAGGTTTGCCAATACACTGGTCATGTTATGTCCATGGTATTTGCCATGCAAACATTTAACACACCTACCTATAATGCATGCTGTACATATTCACTTATTGTTGCTATTAACTGCACTGCATCACAGTGGTCACCATGGTGGCATATCCGAAGGGTATGTAAGAGTCCTGCAATATAACTAACAACCTGTCATTGCAAGATGCGTGCACAGAGATGAACATAATGGTGGGCAAATGGCCTACAGTAGGAAGATGTCTGAAACATTACCCTTATACAGTGCTATAACAGTGTATATACCACTATTACAATGGCAACTATTACAGATCTACACAACGGCATATCACAATGTCGCATTCCACAACCCTTACAAACGGTAATGTGGTCCTAACATGAGCAATGAATGTATAATACGGAATACTATATTAGGACAGCAAATATGGGGAATACATACCTTAGCAAACACTGGAAGCATATGTGTGCCTATACTCCAAATTACATATTGTGGAAGCAGCTTTTGAGGTACTGACAGCATTCACTGTTCATGAGTATGGACCTTCCAGCAAGTACAGGTCCTCAATGTCACACCAAGAAATGGTCTGCTGTCCAAGATGTTTGTCCATCAAATGTGCCAGTTACCTGCAACAGAGGCAGCCATGGTTTGCACACATATTACAAGCCATGGAATGGATCCCATACCCAACAGGTAGCATGCAGGAGTGGGACATGTAGCCTTACCTCACCATTGTATATACTATGGCAAACAGTGCAGACAGTCATGTATGTGGCAAGGATGTATGAGACAAGATTAATGTAGAAAATAAATAAATGGCCATCTAAGACAGATAACGGCACATGTTGCAAACTGGTCATGCAGACTGCCTAGTAACATGCCTCAACACTGAGGGACTTGCAGAAATGTCTAGGCAAGTACTGGCTGTGCAGTACCTGTGTTGACAGTCGCCTGGACTCTGCATAAGTGTGGGCCATGGGTTAGAATAATCAGATGGGACAGTTGTTCTACAGGAAACATCAACCAGGCCTCTCTACAGGTAGCATATGCATAACATCAAAAGTCTCCCAAAGGCATGTGTTGCAATGTGTACTGGTGTGCCAAGACCAAGTTGGAAACCTATAGACAGTATCAATTAAGATACATGTGCTGTACAACCAACACTTCACCCCACCTCAGGCCCACCATCCCCATCTGTACCTTGCTGGTGTCAGCGTACACTTGTATGTTTGCCATTCATTAGCAGGGATTAGGTTGGTATACATGGTGTTCAGAATTTGGGACACTGCAAAATGACACACGTGTAGCCCATAGTTGTCAAGCATCTGCAAAAAGGCTGAGGATGGGGAGGGGGTGTCATACTGAAACACAACAGTGAACTGAAGCAGACATCCAAAGCTCACTAAGAATGGCTGTATCTGCACACAGTCAAGGTCATGAATTGTGAAAGACTTAACCCTGACTTCACAGCAATAGTGACAGCACTGTGTGACCTTCAATTGCTGTGCACATGAGTTGACCTTGCAATCATGCAGAGTTGGGGGACATTTGTAGGGCAGAGTGATCAAATACTGGCACATGCAGATGGTCGATGCTAGTATACCCCTTCCAGGAAGAGTGACTGCTGTAGTACACTTAACAGTTGGTGCAACAAACCATCATGATAAGGGTGTGCGCACATATGTACCCACAAACTGTGTGCATCTCAATCAGCATCTGCACAACTAATACATTTGTTTGATACTGCATTTGATTGCACAGGTCATATGTCACATATCAGGTTCATGTAATGTTACCATATGCAGTAATGTGGCCCCCTGGCATTTCAGGGAAGAGGGTGCCATGTCAATAAGGGTGTGTACACTCCCCATAGCCAGAGCAAGGTTTGAAGGTTGTCAGTGTAATTGTATTGTATTGGCCATACATGCACCGCTGATGATGAGATCTGTAAATCAGACATCAGGCATTCACAAATGATATATGTCCACATATCATCCCAGGTGTGTGTCGGACAAACACTTAGGGACTGTGAGCAGCAGAGCAAACATAACTGACACACATGTACACATTCAGCACTGGTGTGGACACCTGTGAGGTATGGTGCATAGTACATGCCAGGGTGCCGAACAGGTGCACAGCAATACTGTGTACACGGGTACAATGTGTTCCAGGGGAATGGGCATCACCTACTAACACAACCCATACATCACAGAGATGTATAATGTTGGTAACATGGATTGACTATAGCTGCACTGCATGCTGTTGAGTGCCATATGTCACGCATGTTGACAGATGGGTAATGAGAGGTCTATGTGTAATATCTTTGTGCAACCTCACCTGTAAGTGTGTGTGTGTGTGTGTGTGTGTGTGTGTGTGTGTGTGTGTGTGTGTGTGTGTGTGTGTGTGTGTGTGTGTGTCTGTACTGTTAAGCAATGGCATACATGTCTTAAAGTGCATTTCTTGTTTTTCCCTCAAAAGTGGCAAGGTGGGTCAGGATCCCTCCTGCAGGCAAACTGATATTAGTATCTATACAGACACTGATAATGATGATAGTTGTGTTGAGGCACAGGCAGGGTTGTCAGGGGCTGAAGCTGCACCATCATTTGACATCCTACTCTTATCCACCCCATCCCCGCACAGAGTCACATTGCCTATACATATCCCATCACCAGTGGCCATAGATGAGAGACAGTTGGCAGGTGGTGGCATGGGACAGGACAGAGTGGTGTCTATGGCACATGTGTCTGGACACAGCAGCCATAGCTGGATGTCTGGTGGGTACCACACAGGCAGATGTACAGGGGTGCTCATAGGAGGGCTGCTGGTCATCATGCCCCTGGGAGAAGTGCCACATCTGGTGCCAACAGACGCATGTTTCTGGCCATCATGGAGGCAGTCATATATGGAACGGTATAACAGACAGGCTCTGAGGATGCAGAGGGCTACTCATTCAGCCGTTATTGACAACATCCATGATTTTGAAGGTGCCCACCATTATTTTGCAGAGGTCATGGATAGATGGTTGAGTGAGATGGTGGGAATACTTGACTGTGGAATTTCTGTGCTTGAGAATATGGTGGGAGTAGTGCGACGGCCACGTGGACGTAGGCCAGAACACCAACAGCTGGAGGTCGACATGGACGTGCAAGAAATCAGAGCCACTCCCGTAGTGGCAGTACCAGCTCCAGCACTGCAGGGGCGGTGCTGTCCACACCACAACACAGCAGGCCACATGCACATGGTCCTGGCCCTGG
Source organism: Protopterus annectens (assembly GCF_019279795.1). Taxonomy (NCBI): domain Eukaryota; kingdom Metazoa; phylum Chordata; order Ceratodontiformes; family Protopteridae; genus Protopterus; species Protopterus annectens. The sequence continues at coordinate 1,498,221,822 of NC_056739.1, forward strand.
CTCCAGCAGACATGTCATCATCAGGAGAGAGTAAAATATCGTGGCTTGTACCTGGTGGTACCCTTAGAACCCCTGGCAGGCACAGTTCTCGTATCCGTGGCCAGAGATGGTGAACTGCACACCCTGCCAGGTATGATCTGCAGCTGTCCAACAAACCCCGTATAGGGCAGCCACATGGCAGAACTATGTGCATGCATACACACACACACATCACCAACACAACTAGGGCAATCCCATACCTACACACACCACATCACAACAGCCAAATAATAATTAACCCCCCCCCTCACACACACACACACATGATGTCAAATGTATGGCTCATCCTATGCCTCTGGTAAATCAACACACCCTGTGCATATGATGATCCCTGTGCCACACCTCTGTCTTCCATAACATCGATGCAGGAACAGACTAATATGGTTTTGATGCACAAGGTGACTGTATTATGGTGTACCAATGTAATGCTGTGTAACATGTTTTCAGCACTAAAGTTTAATGCTTACATGTTAGGAAGTGTAGCTGTCCAGCCATGATGCATTATAGCTGTTATTAACACTGAGTGATTGTGATCTCCATAATGTATTCCATTTGTGTTGTAGATGTCCATGTGTCAGCAGGATGTTGGTCTGCTGTTGTTTCCTACAAGGGGTATGGCACTGTGGTGACAACTTGACTGTGTCATATCCTAGGTACAGCTGAACACATGTCACAGGTCTGTATAACAGTTACTGCATGTGCCACATGCCTGATAGGTCTGGGGGTGTATACAGGTGAGTGCACGGTGGCTGATGTCAGCAGCCCTTCAACAGTGGACAATGGTAAGTGTACTGGATGGTACACACTGCATGTTTGTGTAAAGACACATAGAGGCTTTGGTGTTGATGCAATACACAGAGAATACTGTACATATGGATGTATGTACTTGTGCAAGGAACCCATATTAGCCTATGTATTTCCACCAAGACAAAATAGGCACAACAACACATTGGGAAATAAGCAGTCTTCTAGTTTATTGTCATTGACGATGGTACTGGCAGGCTATATGCCCTCTTCCCCAATGTAGTGCAATCCTCAACTCAGTAAACATAGGTGCGCTGGTGTGGGTGGCACAGCCCTACCCTTTGGAGGGTGTGAAGTGCTGTAGAACCACAGAAAGTGTGATTGACAACTACTTAACCTGTTAACATGAACTGTACAGTATTATAGCCAGCTAAGTGGGGGGATACACTCAACAATAACTGCAATGATGGTGGCTGTGTCCACAAGATCCACACCCAGCTATATATACCAACCCCAGTATCGCTGTACAGCTATACAGCGGGGAAGAGGGCATTTGCACATCTACTACTGGTTGTGATGGAATTAATTTCCACAGGATGACACCTGTGAAATGTTAGCATTTGCCAGGCAGTTCTCGGACAGATGACCTCCTGGGACATGTATATTCTGCAAATTGAAGTAGATCCTTTCACATATACACACACTGTTACTTGGCAACACTCGGACTAGAACCCCTACTTAGGTATGTAGTGCTACTGATGTGTGTGGCTTTAATTGCACACACCACACAGCTTTTAGAATGAGGTGTGTTCCAGGTTACATGCTAAGTGAAGAACATCACCAGGCCCTGTACAGTATGGTTATAGGGGGGATGTACTGGTTGTTTATGAACAAAACATAGTGTGACATACTGTCATATACACACTGACAAACACATAACAGTCATACACACATCTGAGAGACCTGGGCTTATCAGTGCTAACTACCTTGTCAGTGTGTCCATTCTGTTACAGATACATTGCACACAGCACATGCATCACTGGGCTGGATAGTGTTATCAGTTACCTGTACGGTTGATGGAGACAGTGGTCCCCATACAGTGGAACATGGGACATGTACTGGGGGTACCATGGTGTAAAGACAGTGTACCCAGCAACCACACTGCACAGTGGATATTGTACTTACTGAAACCCATGATAATACTCTGACATACCCACCATCACACATTGACCAGGACTGCAATACAACCCCTTATCTATCTCAAGAGTGCTACTACAGGGATATGCATGTAATGCACATGCCACAGGGATAGTAGAGTGATGCATTGTCATGGCTCTCCTACAGTCAGCAACATCACTATCCCTAATAATGTGTGGCAAGGTATATTGTATTAAGAGAATGTGGCCTCAGAATGCTGTATCCTACAAATATACACAATTGCACACATACACACACTTGCCAGAACTTAGAGGGTATCCCATGCCTATCAACCCATTTGTACAACAGTGCTGTGCTGGTACTGCAAGCTCCAGGTAGCCCATAGGGCGAAAAGTGTAACAAGGTACATGTAATGTCCATTACAGCAGCAGCCACATCTAACTATGGCAATGGGGGGTGCGGTAGGTGTGAAGGGCCTCAGGGTATTCTCAACTACAGGTCTACAAACTCACAGACACTGTTATTCTCAGTAATGCACATGTACACATTTGTCAGTACTGGGGTCTATCGGTGCAGGTGTTCATAGATGTGTACCAGAATATTGTCCATGGAGAGATGGGAAGAGGAGGGGATGTGTGTACAGTGGTATCATGCCACCTGCCATTTGCCAGCAGGCCATCTATCAAGAGATACCATGGGGGTGATCCTCAGGGTGAGAGTTACATGCAACATCCAATCATCGATTTGCCTCTTGTAGAAGGCCAGTGAGGTGCTCCAGTTGACATGTATGCAACATGTATTACATAACATGGTCAGTGTCTGTCTTGGAGACCTTTACCCAAGCATGTTATGTTGACTGTGGTAGTGTAGTTGAGGTATCCATGGCATGTGGTGCATACAAGGTGTGGATTCCAAACTGTGGCATTCATAACACAGCTGGGCAGACATGTCAGTGTCACTCAAGCATAGATTGACTATAAACAGCCAAGATGCAGTCCCAACATCTGCATGTCTGTACAGAGGACAGACAGATATCAGCAAGCCAAATGGTTATGCAGTTGGATGACTGTGTTGACAGACAGACATCTAACACCGATAGGTATACCATTACTACATGACAGCAGCCCTCAATGACATGTCCTATACACACAGTAGTATACAGTTAATATCCACATGTCAGATCAATATGCAGTAGGAAATACTTAATTACATACAGATCACACAAGAAGAAGACAACAGTGAGGACTCAGAGTCCACCTTTGCATGCAGGGGTGTTTGGTTCCAGTACTACAATCTGCAGTCTACTCTTACTTGTGAAAGCACTGTCAACAGTAGTAATGTAATAATACACTACATGCCAGTGTGACTGCATATAACCTGGAATACTACCCATGTATGTAAAACATTAAAACAGAAACGAGTGTTGTACAAGCCATATATACTCAGGTGTCCCAGACAGTAGATTCACACCCCTTGCTACTGTAATGACAGCATATAGATGCATGTTATGTACATGGCATTAAATACATGTATTAATGATGTCATTACCCTGCTATTTTATCAGATTGGAATGTGATCAGGCTGTTCATATCTGCCTTAACCACTCTGTATCCAACAGCCCTTGTTCTACCAAGCAACAGAATAAACAGCCCTTGAACTCAGGACCCACTACACTATAATCACAGCACTTAACCACTAAGCCATCACAGCTGTGAAGATGTTTGATATTTTTCCAATATATCTGTCAGTACACATACTGAATAGTAGTGAACAACTGTGTTGACCTCTACAATGGTGTAGTACTTCTAAGTGATATTAGTGTTGAATCGAGTATGTTGTATCTACATATACACATATCAGATAAATACTGTGTGATACATCTGGGAAGGTATATGCAGCAGTCATGTGTACATATAAGGATATGGATATATATATATATATATATATATATATATATATATATATATATATATATATATATATATATATATCCATATGTGTAGAAATATGTATACATGTACATACACATGCACACACACATATATAGATGTATATATATATATTTATATATGTATATATACATATATATATGTAATGCTATACATCTGTATATTGCGTTATATATATGGACATATATAGATCTATCTGTATATATATATATATATATATATATATATATATATATATATATATATATATATATATATATATATACATGAAGATATATACATATATACCTGTATATATGTAAACATATACATATGTATATGTGTGTGTGTGTGTGTGTGTGTGTGTGTGTATATATATATATATAACTATATGAATGAATATATATATATATATATATATATATATATATATGAGTATGAATATTTATATATATATATGTATATATATATATATATATATATATATATATATATATATATATATGTGTGTGTGTGTGTGTGTGTATAACATATGTCTATAACATGTAGTGAAGTCATACCCCAGCACCAGTAGTCACATCCTCTTAGTGCAAGGGGATGTCATCTAAGTATTGCAGGTATACAGGTAGACTTTTGCTACTGTAACAGGGGTTGTCTTAAAAGAAATGTTGTGTGGGAAGTCACATCTGATATTGACATGTACACCATCAGTTACTGACATCATAAGATCATCATAGTACAGTGCCACACAGATCACAGTAATTATCCTGTGGAATATAGCAGAGATATGACCAATAAATATGGACAGTCTGACACACTCTGGTCAGTCCAGAGGTATACACAGCACCCCTTAGTGCAAGATGTGTGGACTAAGTCTGACAAAGTGGATGTTTACAGCCTTGTAAATGGGATATCACAAAAATACTGGAATAGATAAGCTCACACAGTTTATGCATTCACACACACCTATCTGTCCTGACACATAATAACCAGAGGAGCAGAGGTCACAAGCCCACATACTACCTGCTTGTTAGTGACATACATTTGTACATCATCCCACTGCTTTGTCAGCAATGCACAACAGTTATGGTGGCCTGGCAACAGTACATGTGACAGATATCTGGACATAACATCACACTGGGTAAATACACTGAGCTGCTAGGCATGTCACAAAGCACTGTGCAAACTACAGGCAGACTGCCACAACACTGGCCCCCATTTATTATGGGAGAATACACATGTACCCGCAAATATAGCAGGCTCTACAGGCATGTAACAGCACGGAGTAACAGACACCTGTGTGAAAGTGCATACCCACAACCAGTCTGAACACAGCCAGTCACATATGGTAAGCATACTTAATATTACAGTATATGGAGTGTGTGAACAACACCATCCTTATATGTGCCACTCACACACCAACCCTACATATACTAGGCCAATACACATTGTATTCCGATGCCTGACTGTAGTATGGGACATGTGTCGGTCTGGCCCTACAAACATGTATGCCGATAGGGTACCATAAACTGCAGCAGCATGCAACATCACATAGCACAGGACCAAGAACAATGACATCTACCACAGTCTGTACCCAGGCCAAGGTACATATTCACATTACACACTCTGTCGATAATCACCATACGTACACAGAACTCACTATTGTACACACTACAACAGAATATCCTGGTTTTGTCCTCAATATAAGGCCTACTATACATAACATGTCTAGCAGTCTGGTATCTCACTGGCTTGTTATCAGGTATGATGTCAATAAATAATGATGTACTGAACATATGCACCTCTTACCAAAGGTTGACAGAGTTATGGCTGGAGGCACTAATAGAGGACCAATACTGACATGTTGCTGTGATGAACCCATACATTTACTGGTGTAACAGAGTCTGTTGTGACATATGGTTAGTGAGGGATATGAAGTCAGTAACTCACATGGCTGTCACCATGTACTGACTGCATTTCTCAGAGTATACTACTGCATTTCTAAAGACAGGACATGTGTGAGTAACACAGCACATGTAAGACTCCAAACACTGGCCAGTCTGCAGATAGCTCTACAGGGGGGAGTTTCCTCAACCATAAAACACTGTCATGACATATATTAAATCATGTAGATCAGCCATATCCACACAGACGCTGTTAAACCAACATTACTTGAAATGTAGAAGAGCAATACTTACATTCTGTCCTCATGTCTGGAACATCCCTCTCCTATTTGTTGGCCTGTCTCCAGCGTGTATGTTGTAAGAGGTATATCCAACTACCCTCTATGATACTGTTTGTCAAACACTGACACAAAGTCCTGCTCACAGTAAATGAAAAGGGCCAACACCCACATGATGTTCTTAGTTATAGGAGTGTGTTTCCATGCAATTGGCTATAGGAATGATACCACAGCTGTTCCACATGCAATCAGCTAGTGGGAGACTGCAATTCATGCACAGGCCAACAGCTGATCATGAGCATCACTTACAAAACATGAGCTGTTGCCTAAGCAAAGCAGGTGTACTTTTCCACATCCACCAGAGAGGAAGTGAGAGAGACAGATAGATACAAAGTAAAAAAGGAAGGGGGTAAGAGAGTAAGAGCTAAGCACGTTTGTGTCACACACTTACTGGTACTTGGTTTCAACCCCCTGCCTGGCTATCTATTGCTGTTATATTTTTATGCAGTTATTGCACATGCCACAGAGATTACATGTTGGAGAGCCGTCCAAAGGTATTTTTGAAGGTAAGTGACATCAGGAACAGTGATAAAGGAAGGATAAGGTAAGTGTAGTACATGTGGCTGTCCACAAAAGCAGGTGTCAAGGAAGACACAACCACACTCTCCCAGGGAATGACACACACATTATCACAGTTGGCAAGGTCAGGATAAGAGTTCCTAACTAACTAGTTTGCCACACTACAGTATTATGCAAGTATCTCATGCGCCACAGATGTTATCAGGCTGATATATGGGCAAAGAGTATGTCAAGGTGACTGACATCAGAAGGCATGCTACAGTAGAGCAATGAGAGGTGTAGTAAGTGTGAATGGCTTCCAAATCATTAGTCTCCACACACACACACACACACACACACACACACACACACACACACACACACACACACACACACACACACACACACAGACAAACATTTGCCAGTACTGACGTGCATGGGTTCATTGCTTCACAGGTGTGTAGTAGTTGACTGTGCCAGAAGGCTGTACAAGGCTAGGCAAAGGGTATACCTTGACATCAGGCCACATGCCAATGGTCTGCAGTGTGGCTCAGGGGTGTAGTCCCTGGATTGGCCCACAAAGGTGGGTATTGCATTCACCATCCACTCATCTGGGTTACTATTGTGGGTGGCCAGTGCTGTGCAATGCTTGCCATGTATGTGTTCTATATTCCATAACATGGACAATGTCTGGGTTGTGCACATATCTCACATACATGTTCTCTGACATGTGGAAGTGTATCTGTGGTGTCTGGGGCATGTTGTGTGGACAGATTGTTATCATCTGATGTAGCATTCCTGACCTCATTTGGTGAGAACCGGATATGGAAGTGAGGTTGTGCCTGCACCTACATTGACAGCATGATACAGGTATTCACTGGTGTTAGTGGCATCTGTCTATACAGGGCATGTGTATAAGTCATGGTATTTCCGTTGTGGGTTATATTTGCAGACTCTACAGTTGTTGCAGACTTCCAGTGCCATGTCCTCTGTTGTCCACTGCAATCACACTGTGGTTACTATCTGTGGGCAATATGCAGAACTACCAATATAGTGGTTGTTGCCTAGCCAAGTGTGCTTGTGTATGAGACATGGGTGGAGAGTGTTCTCTGGGTAATACAGGGGTTGCCTATATTGTTCACCAATCCATAATGTCACATGTAGGGGTATAGATTGTCTACACCAGCCTCTCTGCTGTTTGACATCTGTTGTCCTTGTAAGGTAGACATTGTGACAAAAAGTAGGTCCTCAATATAAGAAATTTGCAAAACTTGCCCCACAATGAGTCTTGTTATTACACAATCATTGCTACCGCCACACAGGATACTGATAACAAACACACACTTGACAGTACTGAGATTCAAACCCTTGCTTAGCTATGACAGAAATGAGATTCAAACCCCTACCTAGCTATGTATTGCTACTACAGTGTACCACATTTATAGCACGTGCCACGGAGCTTATAGGGCTAGCCCTACTCCAATGGTGTATTTCAAAGTGAATGATATTAACAGGCTTGCTAATGTAGGGCAATGGAAAGTGTAGTGACTGTGACTGGCCTCAAAAGCATTGATCACTTCACACACAAGCAAACACATACAGAGTTTCACAGTTGCCATGTCTGGGATTAGAATTCCTACCTAACCAGTACATTACACTATAACATTACACAGTTATAGCATGTACCATGAAGCTTATAGGGCTAGCCCTTCTCCAAAGGTGTATTTCAAGGTGAATGACATCAGCAGGCTTGCCAAAGTAGGGAAATGGAAAGTGTAGTGACTGTGACTGGCCTCAAAAGCATTGATCCCTATACACACAAACAAACACACAGAGTTTCACCATTGCCATGTCTGGGATTAGAACTCCTACCTAATTAGTACACCACACTATAGCATTAAGCAGTTATATGATGTGCCATGGAGCTTATAAGGGTAGCCCTTCTCAAAAGGGGTATTTCAAGGTGAATTACATCAGCAGGCTTGCCAAAGTAGGGCAATGGAAATTGTAGTGACTGTGACTGGACTCAAAAGCATTGATCCCTACACACACAGAGTTTCACAGTTGCCGTGTCTGGGATTAAAACCCCTACCTAATTAGTACAGCACACTACAGAATTATGCAGTTATAGCATGCACCATGGAGATTATAGGGCTAGCCTTTCTCCAAAGGTGTATTTCAAGGTGAATGACATCAGTAGGCTTGCCAATGTAGGGCAATGGAAAGTGTAGTGACTGTGACTGGCCTCAAAAGCATTGATTCCCTACACACACAAACAGAGTTTCACAGTTGCCATGTCTGGAATTAGAACTCCTAACTAACTAGTACATTACACTATAACATTACGCAGGTATAGTCTGCACCATGGAGATTATAGGACTAGCCCTACTCCAATGGTGTTATTTCAAGGTGAATGACAGAAGCAGGCTAGCTAAAGTAGGGCAATGGGGAGTACAGTGTGTGTGAATGGGCCATAAACCATTCCTCTGGAAGCACACACAACACTCAGTCACACACAATGTACATTTGACAGGGCCTCGTATACAACTGCGAGATGAATAATGACTTGTACTGTTATGTTACACAGTTATCACAAGCAAAACAGACACTATAGTGCTGAGGGCTACCAGAAGCAAATGTCTACAGTGATAGATGTTTGCACATCATGTGGTATTGGCCAATTGGATGTGTGCTGGGTGGGACAGGTCTCATGTTGGGAAGCTCTTTGTCACTGTCTGTCACTCTCTTCCCCACATCTATGTCTGCATGTTTGACCCATTATAGTATGTTGCCCTTGGATGTATGTGTATATTCCTATCTGATGTGTGTGCAAAGCATGACTGGTGTTCAATGTGGAGTGTGTGCACAGACATCTGCAACTGACAGATATATATAGTCCACTGTTGTTGCAAGACATGGGCTTCATTTCTCTAAGTGTGGGAGCATGCCCAGTATGACCTTCTGTACTGAATGTGCGAATCCATTCCAGGTAGGTTGTACTCCAGTCCAGGCATTTGTGCTCTACACCTCCAGCTAGCAACCTGTTTTTGCAGGATATCTGTAGATAGGTTGACAATATGAGTTCACAATGGACAAAGGATAGTGGGATACTGTAAATAATTGTGTCTGTGCTGCTTCTGCTACATGGTTTTGGTGTTAGCAGAGATATTCAGACACGTGTACTGTTTTATACTGTGATGTTTTACGTCATTTACTGACAGGTGTACATATTTGCCTGCAGTAATTTTCTGGGGAATACAAGATGAATGAAGCTGTGTCCAGTATTGTGGTCTGCAGCCTACATATTCTTGCACAATCATGCCATTCTAGAGGAGGAGCTGCATACACTTGCTGATGGGTCTGTGTAAATGGTTCAGCACCTTGGTACTGTGGTGGTTGAGGATCCCATGCTTGTACATCTATCGATGTGACAGAATAGCCATATCCTGCTGTGGCCATACCTCACAGCTGTACAGATTCACATAGGTTACCCAGAGGCAGGGCTCATATTTCTGGTCATTACCCCTTCACATTGTGGTTTACAAGCAGGTTTGTAGCCACCTGTTCCTGTGTTTGCAGGCAGGGATAGTATGTGCACACATCTGAGTTTCAGACTTCACACACTCCATGGCGTCCATGCTTCTACCCCCCCTCTGTTATTTTATCCTCTTCTTAACATTATGCAAACAATATCTGATAAGTATATCTATAGTTATCACTTCATCCCGGCAATATTTAGGGGTTGGTCCACAGTTCATGCAGTAAGACATGGTGGACACGCTACTGGGATTTGTCAATATGGACTTGCATTTGTGTTCTGTGGACTGTGTTATGTCGTTATTTGGAAGTCCATGATATAACATACATTGGCAGTACGGGCAAGACACAGGCCTTTGACAGAGGACTGTAGGGCATTTGGTAGTGATGCAGGCCATTTGTAGCAGGCCAGTGCATTGTGTTACTCCTACAGTCCCAGACTGCAAGCCACTGTATTCCTCAGGGGTGACAGGGTAGGTGTGCAAGGTGTTAATGGCAATAGTTTCTGTCCTTATTAATCCATTGATGTGGATGCTGGCAGGGTGCTGCTTACAGCTAGGGACACACCTGCATGGGACACCTCTTCTGCATGATGTATTCTGTGGATATTCCCATACAGAGTCATATTGTACTCATTCCCAACAGCAGTGATATGACCTGTGCGGTACCTGTGGCTGATGGTGGGGTGAACTGAGTGCATGTGTGCTATGGAAGCTACTTGCAGCTGACTCACAGATATACATTGGGCATTCCACTTATGCTGGCTTGGGCTGGGACATCAGCGGTTTCTCAGTACTTCATACCTGTGCCTTTTGTGGTCTGCCAGTGTTTGGCCAGACTACAGCAGTATTCCATACTACACAGCCAACTAATTTGCTGCTAACTTGTATGTACAAATCCAAAGGTGTGTCCATTTGACAGTAATATTTTCTACACTCTCTGTCTAGGGTACTTCCACCTGTGTACTGTTTGTATGTCTGGGCCCACATTCATGCCATGTCCATCTTTCAGATGGTGACAGATATTACATCTGAATAATTAGTATGGATTACTGCTGGATTGTGTCTTGCTGGGATGCACTGTGTTTGGCACTGCAATTGTGAGAATTTGGCCCTGTCATCAACAGTACTGGTCATTGGCCACCAGACAAAACCCTCCATGCCTACATACTGTCCACTTTCACACAACAACCTAATACACTGAGCCCTACATATTGTACACATGCAACAATCTATCCTGCTACTTTGGCCATCTCAGGTAATCTGTGCTCCACTGTTATTATACCCACACATACATGTTACTACATTTCTACATAGGATTGTGGGGGGGGGGGGGGGGGCACCTGACAACTGTAAACATTTGCAATGACTGTACTGGTATTTCAGGTATTCTGTTGGCTTCCATTTCATTCTGTATTCTGACCTGTCATGCAGACTAGAGGCATATCAGTGTAATACAGTTCTTAGGTTTATTGACCTACATTTCAGTTACAGACTTCTTACCCTTCAGAACTAACATCCCACTGCCTGACCTGTTGTAGTCTGCCTGTGTAGGTCTGGAGGGGGGCTGTTCCCCATTGCCATCAATCCGAGCCCTTAGCACAGCCTTTGTTTGTGTTTGTCTACACCTGTCCTGCTGGCTGAGACTATTGTTGGGTATGTGAGCCTCACTGACATGCATGTGTGTGTGTCCTATGGACACAGATTTGGCCCACCACATGTCCTGCAATAGGTTTTGTCACCTTGTCTAGTACTGTCTACTATGTTGACATCAGCATTTGTTATGGATTTCATGCTGCTGATATAGGTGTTTTCTATCTGCCGCCATCCCATTCAACCAACCAATTCCCTTGCATGCTCACATCCATATCATAGATACAAGTAGCAGAATATGCTACTCCATTCAGCAACTGATAGTGAGAGTGACTTACCTTATTGCTGTGCCAGTATTGAGGATGGTGCTGGAGGGCTGACTATGCTGGATGCACATAGTGAACTTCCTATACATGGTTAAGCACAAGTAGTGTCATGTTTGGCATCCCTTTTACTGTATGTGCGAGTCAGAGAGAGGTGTCATTCCCTGGGTTCCTACAGTGTCAGTGTATGTGCTATGTGTTGCTTCATTGCCAAGGCCTGGGCATACTGGCCATGCCTCCTTCTGCCTACAGGGGCAGGCTCAGGTTGTTACCCCTCTGAGTCACTCTGTGCCTGTGTTGGCCTTGGCAATGGTGGGAGGCTGTGTGGCCCTGCCCCATGCTGTTCCTGCTGCAGCTGTTTCCACAAGATCATATTGTGTAGCATGGCACATACAATAACAATTTGGGTACATGTAGCTGGTGAGTACTGCAAGGCTCCACCAAATATGTCCAGGCACTGGAACCATGACTTGAGCATCCAAAACACAGGCTCTATTATGATTCTGGTCTGTACGTGTGCTACATTATTGAGTTCTTGTTCGGGTGTGTGTGCATTTCTGATGGGTGTCATCAGCCACGGCACCAGTGCATAACCAGCATCCCCCACTAGGTGGCCATATGGCATGTCCCCATTAGCACATCTCTGGTACAGCTGCGTCATATGCCAGATGTGGGAGTCGTGATAGCTTCCAGGGCTGCCAGCACACACATTCATTATAATGCCCTTGGCATCGCACATAAACTGGTAGTTGGACGGGAAGCCCTTGCAGTTTATGTAGACTCTACCCCGCTCACCGTGTGGTGCTTTGATGTGTATGTGCATGCAGTCTATAGCACCCACTACCTCAGGGTATTCTGCTATTTGGTGGAAGAGATGCATATTGCTGGTCAACGCCGCACGGGTGTTGAGGAAACATATGTGCTCACTGGCATGTGCTGACATGGCATCCAGGAACTGGTGGAGTACCCTGGATGCTGATGCCTGTGAGAGCCCCATGATATCCCCAATTGGCCTTTGGAAGGTAACTGTGGCTAGTATTCTTAAGCCTACACATACCTTGGTATCCACTGGGATGGGTTCCCCTCTGCTGGTTCTGTGTGTGACGTGTGGCCGACACAGCTCAACAATTTGCTGTAGGAGGTCCCTGTTCACCCTATAGCACTCCACTATCTCCAGCTCATGTAGCCCCTGGTAGGTTACCCTGGGTCTGTACACTCTTCTCCTTCTCCTCACTATGAGTTGTTCATCAGCATTGTCATCCTCACCACCCTCAGCCTCTTCTACATGTTGATTTATGAGGGCAAAAGCCACCCCTATCATTTTGTTGCTTTTGTTAGGTAAAATATCCCCATTTGTGTACACCAGTGGTGTAGAGTTTGTGGGAAAAACCAGAGGGAAAGGTGTTTGCATATTTTATAATAGTGTGCTGGGCTGGGCTGGGCTGCTGCCTGTGTAATTGGCTGGTTCTGATACATTTCACCTGCCAGCTATGCTAGCTCTCCTTGATTACCTTCCTACTGCTTTTTTCCCTTCCCATTGCCCTCCTGTTTAAGCCCCAAGGCACGCCACACAAACCCACTGCTCAGATGTGAACAGAGCTGCTATTTCCTGTTTTTTTTTCTTTAAAACCCGGTGCGTGGTGCGTACACCTATTTAGGCAATGTAAATACTGCTAGGCAGCTTCAGACACACACCCTTCCTTAGCTGTGCTTAGCTAAGGGCAAACACGGGCCACAGGGCTCCAATAAGCTTACAGCATTAATGACAGACACCCTTATGAAGTCATCTAGCTCTTAGGCTTACACTATGGTATTACTGCACCTACACGGTTGGCTGCAAGTTAGCCCTGCGGGAAATCTATGATTCAGTATCATTGCCCTCATTTGCATAGGATTGACTGCTAATGCATGGTTACAAATCCGGCACTCAGTCTTCCCCCTTAGCAACCACTATTCCATGGACTTGTAGTGTTATGCATGTCATTGACTATTATGGCAGAATTATGATTTTGGTTTAAAAGCTTATTTCCAGCTTTTTTTTTTTTTTTATTTTCGTGCCAATCCCATTTGTGCACCTCTGTCCTGCACTTAAATGGTTGAAATCGGCCAACAAAAAAAGTAAATTTTCATTATTTTGAAATTATTTTCATGCGTATGGCCATATATTTGGTCTTTGGTTCATATGTTCATAGGTAGGTACTAGGCTATCAGCCCTGGGGCCTATATAAGCCTAGCCAAACAGTACCTCGGCTTTTGCCACCCAAGAAAATTATTTTCCTGTGCCCCTGTCAAGCTGAAAAACACAAGTGATCCCCGGGGGTGAATTTCCTATCTCCCATCCAATCATCAAGATTTTTCTTGAAGAGTGCTAATGAGGAGCTTTGTTTGATACAGACAGGTAGTTTGTTCCAGAGTATGAGAAGTCTCTGAGACAGGCATCTATCCCTCCAGCATGTTCTGTTTATTGTGATGACAAGGTTTAGGTCCCTAGAGCATGTAGCTCGGAGGGATTGGGATTTCTTTATGTGGAGTATGTCCAACAGCTCTGGGTTTGACATAGCTTTGTATGTTAGGCAGAGATCACCTCTGAGTAGACGATATGCGACAGAGTAAAGCTGGAGTTTTTTGAGACGGTCTGTGTAGGGCATCTGTTTGAGGCCCGCAATTCTCTTTGTGAGGCATTTCTGTGGCCTTTCCAGTTGTTGTAGATGTCTTGTGAGGTACATACCAAAAGGGGCATTGTACTCTATAATTGGTCTAATGAGTGATGAGTAGAGGGGAACAATGACCTCTTTTTTCCTGGAATGGAAACCTTTTGTGATGAGGTGTGCTGACTACTGTGGTGATGTGATTATCAAAGGAGAGACTACTGTCCACCTGTGTCCCAAGGTCTCTTATCACACTTTCAGTGTTACGTAGACTACCGCCTATGCGGTAGTTCAAAGGTACAGAGTTTTTACCAAAAGGGATGACAATGCACTTTTTGGCATTGAGCTTGAGGCCATGGCTTTGACGACAGGCATCTGTCTCAGTGAGGCCCTTTTGTAGGATGTCCACATCGTTAGGAGATTTGATTATGGCTCCTAGTTTGCAGTCATCTGTGAACTTTGTTAGCCAAAGACCTTCTGTATTAGCCTGTACTTCAGAAAAGTAGATACCAAACAGGAGAGGACCTAGGACTGAACCCTGCAGTACTCCACTTGTCACTGGTCTGAAGTTGGATTTACAGTCTGCTTCTTTCACAGTGTGTGTTCGGTCAGTGAGCCAGTTGGTAAACCATCTTGTGATATAGGGATTTATACCTAGTTTAGTGAGTTTGTCTATAATTCCAGAGTGGGGGATGGTGTCGAAAGCCTTGGCAAGATCTAGATAGGCTGTGTGTACCACCTTATCCTCATCTACAGCTTTGGTGACCACTTCAAAGACGTCTATTAGGTTTAGGAGACATGGTCTGCCTTTTACAAACCCGTACTGGGTAGGGTCCAGAGTTTCGAGATTACCAATGTCATTGTTTATAAGTTCCATGATGGTACGCTCCATAGCCTTGCAGACCAGACGCGTCAGGCTAATGGGGCGGTAGTTCCCGGCGTCCGTGGTGGCTCCCCCTTTGTGGAGTGAGACAACTGTTGCTGTGCACCATTCAGTGGGCACAAATCCTGAAGTGAGGCTATGATTGAACATGGTACTTAGGTGGGGTGCCAGTTCATGCTGTAGTTTATGTAGAACACAGCCTGGGATGTTGTCAGGTCCCATGGATGCTGTGTTCTTGGCTTTGCAGAGTGTGTTTTTTACCTGTGCAGCCATGATTACAGGTACTTTGCATTCTTCCATTATAGAGATGGGCCCTTTAGGGGATGAGAGAGGGGTAATGTTAGCACTGAACCTATCAGCCAGGATGTTGGCAATATCAGTTGGTTCTGTATATTTAGTGCCATTGTGCTGTAACTCAGAGCAGATCTGAGTGTTGCCATTGAGATTCTTGACATAGCTATAGATTGCTTTGTGGTTGTCTTTAGAATCAGTGGTGATTTTGTTTTCCTAACTAGCTTTGGAGGATTTTATGAGGGATCTCAGCTTCTTACTGAGGCTGACCACGGAGTTCCTCCAATCATGGGATTTTACTCTTTTTTGCAACAGTTGCTTTCTTCTGTTGTAGAGTTTGTTTATAGCAGGAGACCACCAGATTGGCTTCCTTTTTTTGGAGGATAGCATCTTGGGTCTGTTAGGGATTGCACAATCCATGCACTCGTGTAAGTGCTTATAAAATGCAATTGTATAGGATTCAGCAGTTGTATCTCTATTGTCTGCCAGCATGGGTGTCGTGAAGTTTGCCACTTCTGTCTTAAGAAGCGTGAAGTTGGCTTTGGAGAAATTTTTTACGGTGGTTTCCCTAATGGGGGGTGGGGCTGGGATGTTGATGTCTAGGGTGGTTTGCTTGTGGTCAGAAATGACCAACGAGGAATTGACCTCTGGTGTGGAACACCGGTTGCCCATGTTGGTAATGAGCAGGTCTAGAATATTGCTGCCCCTGGTGGGGGTGTGGATAAGTTGATCCAAGGCATTGGAATTTATGAATTCCAGAAAACGTTGAGCACAAGAGTTGGTACATGAGTAATTTTCCCAGTTAATGGTGGGGTAGTTGAAATCGTCCATTATTAGGGTGTTAGGTTGTACCCTAATATTTTCCAGTGTATCAAGAAATGAGGAGTGGGAATCCTGGGGCATGGTGGGGATCTGTAGCAAGCTACAATTTGCATTGTGGTCTTGCCCAGAGTTAGTTGCACTTGGATAATCTCAGATGCATTATGCTGAGCAACTAGCCTGAAGGTGTGGGTATCCTTAATGGATATGGACACCCCTCCACCTTTAGTGCTTCGGTCGAAGTTAGGTGGCCAAAAGGTGTGGTATGAATTATAGCCTGGTAATGCAGGGGTGCTCTCTGGAGCCTTGAACCAGGTCTCTGTCACTGCACAGATGTCGATGTTCTCCATTTTAAGGAGTGCCTCGAGTGAGTGCATTTTGAGGTTTAGACTTCTAGCATTGAGTAGCATTACCCTCAGATTTTACTTGCTTGTACCTGTTACAGTGGTGAATTTGTCATTTGAATCTTGCCTAAAAAAGGCACTATAGGGGTGGCAAGAGCCATAGCCAGTATCCGGAATCCCAAGGGCGACAGGTGCAGGCCATCTCTGGCAAAGCATTGTGGTTTGTCAATCATGTCATCCCAGGCAGACAGATACTGGATCTCCTTAGAATGACACCAGAAGCTTAGCCAATTGTTAAAGTCAATCATTTTGTCCTTGTACTGTGGTATCATTCTGGGTGATGGCAGGATGTTACTCAGGGCTAGGGTCATGCCTGCCTGGGCTACAAGATCAGAATGCTCCTCCATGTCGCTTTTCATGTAGTCCAGGGAGGTACGTCTCAGGTCATTCACACCAACATGGACAATGACAGAGTCATATTTGTTCTTGCTGTGGAGTGACCTGAGTGCATGCATTATGTGGCAGATCCAGGCAGCTGACAGTGACTTTTGCCTAACCCTTCTATTCCTGCACGGATGTCTACCTGCTTCCTGGATCGCTAATTCACCTCATTTGCATGGTTTTCACCAGGAAATGAGGTAATTAGCATACAGGGGCTGTGTCTATGCAGGAATAGTGCAGGAGCCCTCGTGCACGTCCCGGGAGCTTATTCCTGGATCGCACGACAGCCATATTGCTGCAGCAGCACTTGCACTATTCCTGTGCACTGTGCAGAGCTTGCTGAATCCTGGGGATAGTGTTGTTTTAAAAAACATAAATCCAAGCACTTTCGTTCTTCTAAATCAGAGACTTTCTCAAAGACAATTTAAAACAGCTAACATTCCTGTTTTTACGTATAATCGCAGGTGGTCATGTGATCCAGAAGGCAGCCCCAGTTAAAGAGAAATAATACACTTAATATAACCCCCCTCCCTTTTCACTCAATTTTCCTAAAAAACATTTTACACCCTATGATAGTTATTCAAATTCAAATATACTATAAGACATGTAAATTAATATATAGAAAATTATATGTAACTGTATTTATGTACATTTAAAAAATAATAATGTTAAACTGTAAAAATACACACATAAAAATATACACATACATTTTTGCATATCTATTTATACTATTATCAGAATCTATAGGAGTGGTTTACCCTTTTAAACAGTTATTATAATTTCCTCCTTTTTAAAGCACTTCATTCACCTCTCCAATGCCTTAATTCTTAGGGTACACATTATAGAGCAAAATTCATTTAAACCAGGCCAACTGCTAGTGTTCAAGGATAATTGCAACTGGAGTTCTATTCTTTCTAATCTGAGACCCTAGCCCCCCCCCCCCGATTTGTTGGTTAACCTTTTCCAACACCATAAACTTAAATGTATGGTCTTTGTACCCCTGAACATTTTTATACAGAGCATTAGTTATTTTTTATTTTCTAATATCATATAACTGCTCTTATATCCTTTCTTTTAAGGGATGCTTGGTCTTCCTTACATAAAACGCTGAGCAATCTTGGAATATAGCCACATATACCACTCCCTTACTAAAACAGGCATACCTGCCTCATTTTAATATTCCTCCCTCTTATCTCCACCTGTTGTGCTTCCTGAATATATTTATAATAACTATACCACCCGCATTTTTTCATCATGTTAGTGGTTCATTTTAATTTTTTGGGCCTCTCCAACAACTGTTTTATAGCTGTCCCCTTACAGTAAACTATACTTGGTCTTTTCTCCAATATGTTCCTACAAATTTCTTCCTCCATAATAATTGACCATTTATTTTGTATTATTCCTCTTATATAATACCTCTCCATAGAAAATGTAGTAACAAATGCATAGTTAAACCTATTTTTATTGTTGCTCCTATTTTTTCTTTCAGTAATCAAAACATCCTCTTCCTGTATCATTACTGTATGTAAAATAGGTTTAAAATGTCCTCTAATTCTTTTGTTCACTACTTCCCTATATAAATTGTCCACTAACTCTCATGGGTAACCTCTTCTTTCCAACATCCTTCTTAATAAATCACATTCTTCCAAAAAATGTTTTTCCTTTGTCATGATCCGCTCCATTACAAATTGTCCCTTAACTACTGCATGTTTATGGGTTATGGGGTGGTGACTAGTATAATGTAGGAAGGAATTTGAATATGTGGACTTCCTATAAATGCATGTCAAATAGGCCCTGTTCTCTATGTCTTTCTCCAACAAAACATCCAGGTAAGGTATACTCCTTTCTCCCACCTGTGATGTCAATTTTAAAAAAACAGTAGTTTCATTTGGATATTTAATAAAAATTGTTATTTTTTTTCTTTCCCATCTTTCCATATAAAGAACAAATCGTCCAAAAAAATCTCCTGTAAAATCTTATAAAAGGCCCTTCCATTACATATATTCTTTCCCATTCCACCATTACTATATTAGCAAATAATGACTTTACCGGTGACCCCATGGCCACCCCATTTTTTTATAGGTAGTAACAGCCTTCAAAAAAGATTAAATTATTCTTTAAAATAATGTTGATTAGTTGTTCATAAATATTAATCTTGCTCTGCCCTATTCTTTTTCATGAGAGAAAATCACAAAACCATTTTCCCCCCAATTCATGTGGTATCACGGTATAAAGATCTTCTACATCCACCATTATTAATGTATAATTTTCATTAAACTGTACCTCCCCTATTTTTTCTAAAAAAATTCCAGCAGTCCTTGCAAATTTGTTTCTCGTCATCCAACAAATACTTCAGCTTAGAGTCCAAAAACCAGATGCAAGGGCCCTCTCCATAGCATGGAAAGCAGATTCGCCCCGAAGAGGGATAGGAGCCTGGAACCAAGAAGGACAACCTCGGAAGTGGGGTCACACCCTGCTCTGTCGAACCTGCCTCCGAGGATGGACCCTCAAGCAGGATCGGTGCAGACAGGGCTTCCGGCACCGAGGATGGAGCTGAAGAAACACTTGGAACCATGCCACAAATTGAGGAGCCTGCAGCCCAATCATGGCTTGAGGAAGGACCGGTTCAGTGGGAAATGAAAACCAAAGGGACAGTCCCAGAGCCTCAATGAGGTCCACTACAGGTGTCGAGATTGGGGGAGGGTTCCAAAAATGATTCTGGAGCAGAAGGCTTTGGAACCAGTATGGTCAAAGGAGAACAGGTCCCACAGGGGTTCGACCCTGGAAGGAGTGGGTATTGCCCTGGCTGTCAACAGCAGTTCCACAAGAAGCCCCATATCAAGTTCTGAAAATCTCCTGGTGGATCTAGTGAATACTTCTGACGGGGAGTCAGGTCGCACTAGGAATGGACTGTACACTCACCCTAGAAATGGGTCTATGGATGGAGAATATCGGATCCATGGTGTGGAATCTGCCAGCACTGATGACTCAAGTTTGAAGACCGGAAGTAGTGGAGTCAACATCGTAGCTACTGGGACCGCAAAAGGGCTCGGTGCTGAAGGGGCACTCAGAGCAGACATGGACGGTTGAGTAGTAATTGCAGAGATAGGTATCGAAGCCGTGCACTGTGCCGAATAGGCACTCAGTGCCAAGGTTGTAGCAGTCATTGTAAGGTCGATAGTTGGTGCTGGAGACAGTATCAGAGCCGAGGCCGGTGCCGATATAGTAGCGGTCATAGCTGGAGCAGAAGAGGTCAGTGCCGACAAGGCAGACTTATGCTCCGAAGATAGTTTTGGCACTTTATATTTCACAGATTTGCCCTGGTCACCGGATGGTGAAGAGGGAACTGAATGGGACCTTTTCTTGTCCTTAATAGGAGGGGGTGAGACCTCCATTGTAGAAAGGGCCTCTGAAAAAGGCATTTTAAGTAGGCCTTTCAGGATCAATTTATTCTTGTGCTCATTCAAAGTGTGCTGACTGAAACTTTGACAAATCACACAGGGAGGTTGCATCGAAAGATAGGGCACCCACAAACAATAAACACAATCATCATGAGAGTCACTATTTGGAAGTTTATCCTTACAAGAAGCACAATGTTTGAAACCCAATGTGCCCTTTTTATCAGACATCATGAAATTCACACACACAATAATCAAGGAAGGATACTATAGGAAAATGTTAAACTCTGCTATCTCTATGTATAAACCTATCTAAATACACACAACATCTAAGAACTATGTCAAAAAACATCCAACTATTCAGTTAAAAGGGAAAGAGAAAAGAAAATACCAATGATAGTATTCAAGGAATACCACCAGGGTAGAGAGAGAAGGCCGTACAGCCAATGGTACTTAAAAGTTTACCAAAATATGTAGAAGCACTAAATATAATGGTACAAATAACGAACTATCAATATATACCACAAAGGATTGGAAAAGTGACAAAAAAATCCTAAGAAATATCAAAAAGTTTTCTACCTAGCTGAGAGCTCGGCTGAAATGTGGCTTTACGGCTATTTGACAAACAAGATCTGACGTAACAGGGAGAAGAGCATTGTGGGTAGAAGCTTAGCTCAAGAGTTTTTGGCTGGCATGAGCTTGGTATTAGGCCGACTTGGTTCCGAGGGCTCGGAACAGAACTCTTCAGTGATGAATGAATGAAAGATTAACAACATCAGATATAATGTTTTCTGTTAAAGGTAAAATTGTTATGCATCAGAATAAATTCTACAAGTTGCCCCATTATATCTGAAGGAATATTTTCGTCTGTAAGTATTTGGAGTAGGCAGCAATTCCATCTCCATGTGGGATTTGCATAGATTGATCACTAAATTTTTTTGATCTGATAAAGTCGAAAGTGCTAATTCGAATAAACATCTTTGAAGAAAACAGACTAAAAACAAAAATGTTTTTTGTGAAGTTTATTAAAGTTTGTACTGGTTTTAAAACTTTTGGAAGGGATCAACATCTTTTCATACAGAGCATCTATCAAGAAGCAAGGGCTCATTTTCAACAGAAACCCATCACCGCCCTCAAACTAATGCCTTTGGATTTTGTTTCTCTAAGGATTAGGGAATCAGAAACTCTGAAAATATTTTAAAAGTCAGTTTTACAATCATATTGGAGAGATGAAGCACCTAATACACAGGAGACCATCATATTACAGGTCTAGCTGACTGATGGTAGCAAGGGATTAACTCTGTGACTATCATATATTGTATTCATATATACAATTCTGAAACCAGCCTTAAGCAAACAATGCTCCATTTAGTAGATTAAAGTTTGTCAGCTGTTTATCAGGGAAAATCAATTTCCAGTTATCATAAAAGGGCATGGCAGCATTCTAACATGAAAGTATTTAGAAACAAGTAGTTTGATTCTTGGCAACAGGTGACATAGCTGCTGAAGAAATCTAGGACTCAGCTTCAAAACCACTAAGTAAGTACATACTTGTCAGATTTTCTGAATAACTGCATTATCTGGACCTTAAATGCATATCATCATGTGTCACAACTCTTCTTCCTCATTTGTCTGTGATCTTCATTATAGTTTCCTGGTAGCTAGGTGTGTGTCTGACTTCTCTATGATCACCTTCTTGTATGACACTTTAAATATTCCATTTACCATCGTCACCTAATTTCACTTCTGTGTGCATCCTATGCAGGCCTTTTCAACTCAGCTCCTGTAAGCTAGATGTGTGCATATTATTTTATTTTATACTGTCTTAAAGTCCTTAGCTTCATAAAATGGTTTACACACACACACACACACACACACACACACACACACACACACACACACACACACACACACACACACACACACACACACACCTGTTCTTTTCCTCTTCACAATATTACTTGTTGTCCAGCCACAGTTTTCATGTAATCTTTTGTGTTAACTTGTTTTTGCCTTCACTTCACAAACACCGGATGGCATATAAAAAAGCATCTGAGTACAAGTGTAATAAACACAGTGTCATTTTGTTAATTTGCAAACACTTGCCTACATAGAGTATATGTAGTATAGCATTAGGCAGCCTGTATAAAGTGACATACTCACCAGTTGTTGCTGCATGAGAAGAATATTACACTACTCTGCATATAAACACTGGCATTGATGGGATTTAATTTGGGACATGTTTGTTTATTCATCATTTTATATTTCGATAATTACATGATATTGTTGGTGTTACTTGTGTTAATTACAATTTGTTATTTATAGCTCACACTGTGTACTGTACGTGTC
Organism: Protopterus annectens; assembly: GCF_019279795.1. NCBI lineage: Eukaryota > Metazoa > Chordata > Ceratodontiformes > Protopteridae > Protopterus > Protopterus annectens. Next base: position 1,498,245,056 of record NC_056739.1, read on the forward strand.
TTACACCAAAGGCATACTTATGTTTATTGGTCACAAATATATACATATATAAGTTCACTGACTAGGGGCATGGCCTGTAATAGGCCATGAATGACACATGCCCTGTAAACAATTTTATACCGATTTGGCTAATTAACTTATGCTAATATATCACATCGCATATATTCTGCACAACTGTATAACTGCTCCATGTGCGCACCTTAGCCCCACCTTACACACAGTAAGAATATTTTTAGCCTATATTTTTACCTATGAATAAAAATAATTAAGGTGGACAGTGCATTACCATCCAACTATTGGCTATTTTAAACTCTTAGATACCAATATAACATTTTATTACAGTGCTGGGACAGTTTTTTATACATTGTCGTGGGTTTATTTTATTTATTTATTTATTTATTTTATGTTATGGTTACCGCTAAACTTTTAATAGACTGGTATTCAGAACCAACATCCTAGTGAGCACGCATCAATAATATTTCAGACTAATACAAATCTAACACCTCTAGTAGTCCTAGCTGTACATTAGGCTAACCAGCCATTTATGGAAGAGATGCCACCCTCATCCTCTTTGTACATACCTTATGCAACCTCTTGTTCAGATAGTTTATCACACATCAGCAGCAGCTGTAGTAAACACAGCAAACACACCCATTTATCTTGTAATGTGATACACTAATATCAGTTTGTACGCTGTAACTCTTACAATAACTACAGATGACCATGGCAACATACACATAACTTACCTACTGGGCAGATTCTATCCAGTGGACGGCTTATGCATCTTCCTGAACAATATATGCTTTCTCATGACTTATGTATAAGTAAACCCCCTCTTGATTGTAAAAGGTGACAGCCCAAATATAGTAGTGTTCAGGCTGTACTTACTAGTACAAGGATTCAGAAGTACATGCTGGTATAGTATATACGTGTGCTTTTTTCTTTATTGTAGTATACTGAAAAAAGAAAAGTTGCAACGAGGATTTCAACTTTGAAAGAAAGAGGCTGAGCAGTATATAATGACTGATCTGAAAAAAAATCAATTAATTTCCACCAACCATACAGTCATGATCTCCATATATGGAACAAAGTGAACAATTCATTGAGATGGACAGCATTTCCATGTAAATGCACACGTGTATCTTTATAAGGACTTTTTTGCAACTAAATTCAGAAATAAAAAAACCTAAAGGAGAAAAAAACTTATAAGCCAAAAACAGAAGTGTTACAGAAACATGTTGAGCTTACATCTTTGTTAACTGCAGAAATGTTGCATGTTATTCTTTGCAACCATTAGGCCAATGAGACTGTAATGTAGTATGTTGCTGAACTGCAACAGCATGCTGTAAAGTCTGAATTTGTTTTGATTTTGAAGGAAGTGCTAGGACAGCTTTGTTGGTGGCATTTATAATGAAGTCCGCCAGGCATTCTGCATCAAATTTAACATTTCTGAAAGCATCTGAAGGTAAACTGAACAAGGAAATAGTAGATCAAAAATATGCAGCAATTGAAAAAGTGTAAGGTACCTGCTGAACCAGTACTTTTAAAGTAAAAATACAGTTAAATTCTTCTCAATGTAAATGATTTATCAGTGCAATAGTAAAAACACACACACACACACACACACACACACACACACACACACACACACACACACACACACACACACACACACACACACACACACACACACACACACACCTTCCAGTGTTGGTGGAGGCAGAGCTGAAACAAATGGAAAAAGCTACCTCTATATTAATCTCTACATGCAACAAGCTATTATTTAAACCAATACCGCACAATTAAATGCCATAGCTGTAAAAGGATGACAATAACTTGCTGATAATCCATTTTGTAGCTCCTCAGCCACACTAAACTGTATTTTTTCACTTTGATGGTGCTGTGACCTGACAGCTACATGGCAGAGGAGATCAACAAGAATGGGTCACTGGTACCTAATCAGGCTGCAGATATTCTATCTAAATTGGACAGCCTTGCTTATGTAGTATTAAAGGTGTTAGGACACACAATGACAATTAAACCTGATGCACTCATCTATCAACAAACATTTGAAATTTGTAGAGCCAAAAGTAAGTTCTTGGTGTCTGAAGCAAATAGCCTGATATTGGTCAGTACTCATCAGTGCACTACTCCGGTAATAAATATAAACAAATATTTAAGAAGAGTACATACAAGAAAGCCTGGTGAAAGCAAATGACATCATATCACCTCAACTCTATAGAGAATGGAAGATGTGGAAAGTGGATAAAAGAGGAGGAATAACATCTGATTGGTTAGACTCATACAAGTAGAAGGCAGCAAAGTTTGCAAGGTTTTGGTGGAGCGCTTACCTAAAACTCTTAATTTAAACCAGCCATCAATCATCACTGAAAGAGCATACTGAGTGCTGAAGCCTCTTGGACCACTAAGTACCCCACCAATACAATGTGCCAAACTAAATGTAACCAGATATACTGAGCTGAAAGATACAGCAAACCTACTGGCCAATAAACTGAGTTCCAATTTTCCCCTGTTTTTCCCCCAGGCACCTCTCAAGAAATACTCCAAACCACAGCTCCCTCAACTATCATCAGGGAGCAGGATCTCAATACAATTTCAAAGGAAAAAACACAATGACAGGACCTGATAATATCCCAGGATGCCTCCTTAACAGCATGAAATATGACCTTTAGGGGATTCTAGAAGCACTATTCAGTGGTAGCCTCTAAGAAGGATTTCTGCCATGTGAATGGAGGACTGCAGCTGTTATCCCACCACACAAAGGTGGGTCATCCACAGAGCCAACAAGCTACTGAATCATAAGCCTGACTAGTTTCATAAGCAAGGCCATGGAAAAAATGATCATGGACATGATAAACAATGACATAGGAAACCTTCATATACTGGCTCTAACTCAGTTTGGCTTTGTCAAGGGAAGGTCATGCCTACTCATCACAGTGGACTTCTTTGCTTTGAGAAGGTCACAAAAACAATGGAGGAGGCAGAATGAAGTGTACTGCCTGTCTCAACCTGGCCAAAACATTTTCCCCATTATGGGCATTGACAACAAGCTCACTGAATTAGATATAAACCACATTGTCACCCACTGAATATCCAACTGGCTCACAGATAGGACCCAGAAAGGACCCAAGAATTTAAGATAGGTGAATCTAACTCCACAAAAAAGCTAGTCACTTGCGGAATCCTTCAGGCCTCGATACTAGGGCGGTTCTGTTTGGCATCAAATTTTCTGAAGTCAACGGTAATGTCAAAGACCTCTACCGGACCAAATTCACAGATGACTGCAAATTTAGTGCAGTCTTTAAATCCCCCTAAGAGACAAACATCCTCCAAGTGGGCCTGACACAGACTACTAACTGGTGCTGGAGTCATGGTCTTAAACTCAATGCTAAGAAATGCTTGGTAAGATGGCCACCCCTGCAAAATACTACATCGATAATACATCTCTAAGAGTAGAACCAGTAGTCAGTGATCTGAGAACACATGCAGACAATGACTTGGCCTTTGAATATCATGTGTCTACATAGTAAGAAAATCATTCCATGTTGCACAACTTATAAGCAAGGGCATGGCATCCAGGTCCAAAGATGTCATTCTTTCATTGTGCTCTGCCTCATAAGATGGATGCTTGAGTACAATATTCCCTTTGGCATGCATCTAACAGCCTGAGTGACCAAAGAAAGTGTGTGTGAGTCTGTGTGTGTGTGTGTGTGTGTGTGTGTGTGTGTGTGTGTGTGTGTGTGTGTGTGTGTGTGTGTGTGTGTGTGCATGTGTGTGTATGTATTACGTTTAGAATTTTAAAGTCCAAAACCTCGAATACCATATGATCAAAGATCATATGTTCAAAGTTTTAAAACTTCAAAATCCTGAATGGAGATTAGCGCAGATCGAGAGATTTCCCTTGTCCTCGCTGCAGTGCGATCTTGGAGTTGGTATATTTAAGTAGGGGGGTGTGAGGGGTGCAGGGGGGCTTGCTCCCCTGCATACACTTGTTTTATTTTGTTTAGTGGTGTTTCGGGGGAGGGTTCGCTATTTCAAGATTCCAAGATCTCGAGATTCTGAACTCAATGTTCTGAAACTCGAGATTTTGGGATTTCGGAAGTGAACCCGTATATATATATATATATATATATATATATATATATATATATATATATATAAAATCTTATGTAAACTGCCTCAAAGCATTGCCTTTATACTGTCTGCTACAGGCTGCTGGGAGAAAACATATGTCTGGCCTATAAAACATCACCTGATCTAGTCTTAATGGACTTGTTGCATATCCACAAAACAAACAGCGCCAGAAACATCTGGTCCAGGAACATAAATCTAGCCTGCAACATAACTAAGACATGTGTGGGAACAGGTATGTGTCTTAGAGGCTGCCCCTTCTCTGGAACATTTTTCCCATCCATGTGAAACAAAGTTTTTCCCTGCACTTATTCAAGAAAAACTTGGATCAATGGATGAGGAATAGCAAATTTACCCCTGATCTGCCACCTAAGTCTCTACAGAGAGAGGTGTAAATTCTTGAACACTCATGCCCAGGTTTATATACATACCATACATAACTTATGGCATCAATACCTGATATTTCTGGGAAGCATGGCTAGGCTTAAAAGTAGCCTAGCATTCTGCTGTGATCCGATGATAATATCTAATGCTAAAGTATACTAACAAACAGTTTATATTCCAAGCAGCTAAAGAATTAAAAGTAGCTTAGCATTCTGCTGTGATCCAATGATAATATCTAATGCTAAAGTATACTAACAAACAGTTTATATTCCAAGCAGCTAAAAAAGGAGAGCTTGTGAAACTGTGTTTGCAAATTATATGTAAGTGGGCTATGGCACTGTACAAAGAATATAAATCAATAGATTCTTAGCTTAGCAGCAAACATGAAGTTAACATATAGCATATGTAGGAAAGCAAGAATCTGGGACAAAGTTATCTTTGTTAATTATATGAAGCTGCATAAGAAGTTAAGCCTAGCTCAGTAGGAAAAAACAGAAATGTACTTGTAAAGACATGCTAACAGGCATGGGATTTGGAAAATAAACCCAGTAGACTCCTAGCCTTGGGGGATGAAGCAAACAAAGTTTCAGATTCTGCCTTTCTGCTGCTAAGAAAGGCTAGTAAAATGATAAAATGTAGATAGTATAAACAAATATTTTTTTCTGTTTTCAGAAGAGTCTTTATTTGGACAGTCATGCAGAGGATAAAGAATAGAAATGAAGACTATTTAAATTTCTCCAAGAATGCAAACTTCCCTCTGTTATCATTGAACAAATTTACCTTCTTAGTAAGCTCATTCATGAAAAGAAGGCCTCGGACACTTTGTGAAGTACCCTCAAAAAAATAAAACTCTGAGATCAGATGTGTAAATGCAGAACTATATAATACCCTAGTAAATGACATTCCATATCCACTATCAGTGTTGTTCTAAGCCTTCCAAATGGAGGTAGCAAGTTACCTCATCTCAGTGATATTCATATTGACTGTTACTCCCAAACTATATAAAGACCACTTGAACATCTTGAACTGCACTCCTTTATCATTAATCACTGCAGATTCAAAATGTTGTGGTGCATTTCTCTTCAAAAGTTTGAAAACTCACCTAATCACTAAAAGTCTTACACAATACACCCAAACCAGGCATGGATATTATGGTGGACTTTGTAAAGACCTTCAGTTCAATGACATGAACTTACACATAGCCAACAATGCAGAAGTTCAGTACTCCAGCATTGTACAGGACTAGAGTCAAGGCACTATATAATAGCTCCCCTTACAATTACAGAAAAGAACAGTAAAGGGATTCCAAATATCATTCATTCTATTTTTATTTTACATAAATCTGTTGAATAGATACTTAAAGCTGGTCTCCTGAATAGCAGGCAATTTCCTATATAATAAAGCACTGTCATCTGCATATAATTACCTTATTCTACCTGAGGACCTAGGCAAGGATATTGCTGTGATAGTTCATGTTCTCTCAATTGTTGCAGTGATTTCCAGCTTACTAAGGAATATGAATAAAACTGAGATGTTTCATATCAATGTATTAGCTAAGACTTAGTAAAAAGATTTACAATTCAATTTCACTTAATCTGGAGCTCAGTCTACTCAAAATAGCTGGGATTTCTGCTCTACCATGACCCAGTGATCACGACAGCTTTAAACTTAAAAGTGATATGCATGAATGATTTATTTAGATTCATCGATGAAGCAAATAATGATATTTTCAGTGGGATCTACAGTAAAAATATTTGCTTCTCAACAGCTACTGTACTTATTTAGGCACCTGGAGGTAAGTCTGGGTAATAACTGGTTAACTATAATTACCAACTAACCACCCAATATATATAAGGGGTAGGAAATGGAACAGAATCCCAACTCACATAAATCATGTTCACACTTCACTTCTTGAATTAGTTTGAGTCCCACACTGGAAGCTGTACTCACAAGTTTTCATCCTGCAAAGGTTTTTAAATCAATGTCTTCTTTAGTATTTTTTACATTCAGCATAAATGGAATAAGAATTTCAATACGAGTCACGTTACTTTAACCCACTGTAGTATTGTGATCCTACAAAGTGCTGTTGTGTTAAAACATTTGTCAACTTTCTTTACAACACCTGAAAAATAGATTTTGAGACTGACTCCATTTTAGCTTTGATGGTTAGGGAAGCCATCCAAAGTACAGAATGGCTTGTTTGGACTTTTCTATGAGTTAATGACATCACTTAAGATAGTTTATGCATGGTATGTTGAGTGTGTCTGTTTATTCTATTGTTTGCCTTCTGTAGGATTAATATGTCAGCATTGCAAATTGCCATCCTGTAAGTTACTGTAGTAGTATTCTTTCTGAGTTGTTTCTTGTTGCAAGTATATTTAATTACATAATGTTTATCTTATCTGTCACTTAATGGTAAGTGCTCACTCTACATTTGTCATACTGTTATTTGTGGGTCTTTTTATATGTGTAATTGTGTTTTAATGTGCTCTTTTCAGTGAAAATTATAATCCTCAAGCCTTTAACTATAAACAAGGTTAAATACCCCATGTGAAAAACCTGAACATATAAAGAAAGTATGGTTAATTGCAGTTACAAGACGAATAACAGTAGAAATTATTACAATAAATATAATAAAAGAAGAAAAAAGTATGCAAAGGCAAAATTGATTTGCCAATGTTTTTAAGTGATTTGGAAAATATCTGATAGAGGAAATTTAGAGAATATATTATATTATATCTGAAAGAATTTTCAAGCTATTGTTTCTGAATAAATGCTTCCAAAAATAGCTGCAAAGCTTAAATTAATTATACTCAGCTGAGAACTCATTTGTGTTAAGAAAACTAATAGTAAGAGTATGGTATGAAACCCAGTGCCAATAGTAACAGAGTAGAGGTACCTAGGGATCAACTAGGACCCTACTCTTTTACTGGCCAGGTGTATAGACAATGCTGTTAGCAAAATACTTTGCTAACTAAAATTATGCTATAGTATCTCACACCTACTCATCCCAACAGCTTGTAGTGCCTTAGCTAAAAATCGGCTGCTCCCTAACCTAGTCATCCCAACAGCTTGTAGTGCCTTAGCTAAAAATCTGCTGCTCCCTAACCTACTCATCCCAACAGCTTGTAGTGCCTTAGCTAAAAATCTGCTTCTCCCTAAACTTGAACGTTGGCTTCTTCATGTAACCTTACATTTCGGATGAAACACATGTGAAATACAAACTCCTATAAACAAAATCTACAAGTATGTTCTTCATGTAGAACCCTGAACTCATCTTTGATAACTGCCACAGTACTATATCTGGCTACCTGTAAATGACAGAGCCACATTTCTGCTAAGTTGTCAAATCTCCAAACTATTAAAATGGGAAAATGGCCTACTTGAAAACAAAATTAAAACTCATATTGTCTAACTACCAATTTAGAGAGGCAGCTATGATTGTAGCATTATTTTTAGAAGTAACCCATGACTGGGTGTGGATATCACTGGAGTTACTCATGATTGGCATAGCCGGCCTTAGGCATAGGCTAACTAGGCGGCTGCCTAGGGTGCTGGTCTAGCAGGGGCACTTTTCCAGTATTTATTTGATCATAAGGATGAAGTCTGAGTGATCAAAAAAAGCCAACAGTGGGTGAAATCCTGTGATATCCACATCCAAATATACACAATGAAAATATAAAACATCAAAATTGTTTACCATTCTTAAATGCTATCATTGTATGAGAGTACTTTAGTGTTGTTCCACTTTTTCACCTTCATTCTGGCGTATCACACATACATCTCTATGCTTGCACAGTACATCAGTGCAGTACAAGATAGGACACAGATCTTATTAGTGTTTTCTTTCTCTGTCTCTCTCTCTCTCTGCCTCTATTTTTGGAAGTATAAAACTGTAATTTGTGGCATTATTCAATGATAGAAATGCTCAGTCATATATTGGAAAAATAAAAATGTTATGAATGAGAGGGGTAAATAAGAGTAAAGGTCTGGACAATTGAGAGGAATGATAACCAGCAGTATGATTGATAATACTTATGGCAATCATACCTCTGAACTGTCCAGAATTTTGCAGAAGATACTTAAATTTCCTCATATTTTGCTCAGCCACTCATAAAACATATTATAGATGATGCTATGGAGCATACTGCTGTAGGAAGTCCATCCATTCAACAATTTGTTTTATTTTTTTTAATTTTTTTTTATTTTACATTTGTTAACCGGGATAGTCCGACTGGATACATATCCATTTTCAGCGGAGGCCCGGGGAGAAAAGCTCCAAACCAGTACAACATTTTAATAAAGTCACAGATTCATTTACAATTCACAGCACAAAAAACTATTACTTATTCCATAATTATTGTTCAGGATGATCGAGAATAGACATAATAAAGAAATATGCAGTGACAGCCAGGTACCTAAAAACTATGTGAAACAGAGAATTAGCTAGCCAGGGTTTAGACAATGGCAACTCCGTATTGATGCCAGGTGTGGTTTAAGTTTAGCTTTAAACTGATTTAAAGAGGAGAGCGAGGTAATATCAGGGGGAAGTTTGTTCCAAGTTCTCCCTGCAGAGTTGGTGAGGAGGAATCACCAGCTATATTTTTAGTTTTGCATGTCTGGATAAGGAGTCGGCTGGATGACCTCAGAGGTCGAGGGTTATTACAAGGGGTAACCAGTTTTTTGAGCGAAGGAGTGTAGTCGGGGTTGTATATTATTTTGTGTGTCAGAACTAGTAGGTTATAAGAAATTAGGTTTGGTAGCTCAAGCCAGTTAAGCTGGGTTAGATTGGTGCAATGATGGGTCCTGAAAGGTGACCCAGTAACAAACCTGGCGATATGATTGTAGCAGATGGAAAGTTTGTTCATGACAGTTTTACTAATATTGTGAAGTAGAGGGGACGAATACAAGAGTGTGGAGAGAAGGTGAGTTTGGGCAATGGCAGTTTTTGCTTGGGGGGTCAAAAACCTTTTTATTCTATATAACGAGCCTAATTTCTTATTGATGGTTTTGATCATTTGGTTTACATGTATATAAAATTTTAGGTTGTTGTCAATAATTACCCCTAGTAATTTAGTAGAGAGGTCCGGTGAGATTATGGTCCCATCCTTGGAATGGATCGAAAAGCAGATGGGGCTAGACCTTTGTGTAGGTAGAAACAGCAGCATTTTAGTTTTTTTGGCATTAAGTATCAGGCGACGGCTGGAGAGCCAGTTTTCTATTTTGCTAAAAGTGGTCTGGGTTGTTAATTGTAGCTCTGTGAGGGTTGTGCCAGAGCAGATCAGCGTGGAGTCATCTGCATATTGAATACAACTGGCGTTAGGTATGACTGTATTTAAGTCATTGATGAAGATGGAAAATAACAGTGGTCCAAAAATGGATCCTTGTGTTATTATACCAATATGTTAGGGAGCACAGTTTTTTCTATTATTATATCCTGTATTTTAAATGAATATGCTACCTGGGCTTTCCAATCAGTGTGCATGTTATTTATTGTATAATCCTTAATAGACCTCATTTTAAAAAAAACTCCACAGGAGAAAAAAGCTATCTGTAGGGTAGGCCCAGCTGTTTGGAAGGAGCTTCATGCAGAAATCAGGTAGCAAGAGACATTTCAATTATTTATAAGCAAATTAAAGCAACTGCTTAAGGGCAATAGATGTTTTTACTTCAATGACAATGGCTAGTCCTTGCAACTCATGCTTTAGTCACTATTAACAAATGTCACTTTAATGCTATAAAGACATGCATCTGGAATGTTTCTCCCAGGGCCTCCGCTGAAACTTGGCTTCATTCCAAGTTGGACTTTCCCGGTAAACAAATGTTAAATAAATAAATAAATGACCACTATTTGAATGCCTACCTTAGCTGTATATACTGTAAATAATATTACTTGCATTTATAATTGTAAATAACATACAAATGTATTGCCTCTTTTTGTTACTGTACTATGTATAACTTTGTATTCTTCACTCTATACACAGTTTTCTGTTTGGGTCTTATACCAGGTTATGGCTGAAAGGAATTTGCTAAGGAGGGTTCATAGGTTAGTACTAGGCTAACTGCCCTTGTGAGCTATTGTAAGCTTATCCAATTATCTCTTGTGAGACTCAAACTCTGCACCTTGTGCTAGTAAGACAAGTGCCTTAACCAGTAGGCCACCCTCCCAACCAATGACTTTGCTATGAAATGGAAATAAATACAGACAAATATGCTAGACTAGCTATAAGTGGAGGAAATTGGTTGTAAAGATTTTATTTAGGTGGAGGCAGAGTGACTCAAAAACAATGTCTTTTGCAAGAGATCTAATCAGTAAGTGAAGTGACTGAAACTGATGCTGAAGTACGCCTTGAAGAAGAGGAAAAAAAGTAGTACTAATGTTGTCATAATGGCGAGATCGGGTATCACTCCAAAGCTTCACAAAAGTAAACCCGAGTCAAGGTCTCAATCCAAAGTTTTAAAAAATTAGGCCATTCCACCTGCCTCCTTCCTACTCTGTCTCATTTCTATCTTGCTCAATAATCCTAACACATGTATGTTATCAGTCTTGATTGACTCTCTTCTTCATTCTCTCACACAATACTAATATTTATCCTTTAACTACTCTTATAAAATGATTGCTTCAAAATATACTGTCTTTAGCCTGTACTGTTTTTTTGTAGTGAACTATTGAATGTTTCATGCAATGCACATTAGTCTGCATTGTTTTTTTATAGATCCACAATTGGTTCTCAGAAGGTACCACCTACTGGTTCTCCACATTTCATAGTTTGTACAATGCTGTACATGTACATGGTCTGACAGGGTACTACTGTACATTGATCAGATTGTACTATCTTTTAGTTTTTCAGTGTATGGTACTGTATTGAATTTGTACTATACTTCACATTTGTAATGCTTATGTTTATTGTTTGTCACATAATATACTATACATGTACTGTGTAACACTTATACTTCGTTTGTGGAGCTTTTCTCGCCAGGCCTTCCCTGAAAATGGGTTTTCATCGGCCCAGTGGACTATCCTGGTAAACAAATGTAAATAAATAAATAAATAAATAAATTTTTAAATAAATGAAAAATAGATAAGGAGCTGACAGGGCATGCAAAAAAAGATATTCACCCAGTGAAGTGTAGGAAATTGAGTGCTGCAGTGGTTCCTGTTGTATCAGGGGATAATGACATTTGGTTTTGCAGTGATAATAAGATGAATGTGAAACAAGCTGCTAGCACTGAAACATATTCTCTCTCTCTGGGATGGAACAGATGACTGCCATTCTGAGTGGTGAATCTGTGTTTCTAAATTAGATTTAGCCTTTGCAAAACAATGTATGTATTCCCTGATGATAATTTGTGAAAAAGACTGATAATTGATGCACATATAAGATGTGATTCATAGTCAAGTGCTGTACAATGGGCAGTATAAATTTTGTGGAAGGTCCCAACATGAAACAGTCCATAACTAATCATACATGTATTAAGCAGTGAATAGCACAAGCATATTGAAGGAAAGACTGCATAAGAAAACAGAGGTGCAATGATAATGGAACAAACAGCACTATGCTGCTGTATAATGTGAGCTGCACTACAGTGGGTATGTCACAGATGTGATGGATATCTCAAGCACTATGCTGCTGTATAATGGGAGCTGCACTATAGTAGGGTGTGTCACAGATGTGATGGACATCTCAAGCACTATGCTGCTGTATGATGGGAACAGCACTACAGTAGGGTGTGTCACAGTTGTAATGGACATCTCAAGCACTATACTGCTGTATAATGTGAGCTGCACTACAGTGGGTGTGTCACAGATGTGATGGACATCTCAAGCACTGCGCTGCTGTATGATGGGAGCTGCACTAGAGTAGGGTGTGTCACAGATGTGATGGACATCTCAGGCACTATGCTGCTGTATGATGGGAGCAGCACTACAGTAGGGTGTGTCATAGATGCGATGGACATCTCAAGCACTATGCTGCTGTATAATGGGAACAGCACTACAGTAGGGTGTGTCACAGATGTGATGGACATCTCAATCACTATGCTGCTGTATGATGGAAGCAGCACCGCAGTAGGGTGGGTCACAGATGTGATGGACATCTCAAGCACTATGCTGCTGTTTGATGAGAGTAACACTACAGTATGGTGTGTCACAGGTGAAATGGACATCTCAGGTGCTATGCTGTTGTATGATGGGAGCAGCACTACAGTAGGGTGTGTCACAGGTGTAATGGACATTTCAAGCACTATGCTGCTGTATGATGGAAGCAGCACTATAGTAGGGGGTGTCACAGATGTGATGGTCAATTCAAGCACTATACTGCTGTATGATGGGAGCAGCACTACAGTAGGTTGTGTCACAGATGTGATGGACATCTCAACCACTCTGCTGCTGTATGATGGGAGCAGCACTACAGTAGGGTGTGTCACAGATGTGATGGACATCTCAAGTACTATGCTGTTGTATGATGGGATGAGCACTACAGTAGAGTGTGTCACAGATGTGATTGTCAACTCAAGCACTATGCTGCTGTATGATGGGAGCAGCACTATAGTAGGGTATGTCACAGATGTAATGAACATCTTAAGCACTATGCTGCTGTATGATGGGAGCAGCACTACAGTAGGGTGTGCCACAGGTCAATTCAAGCACTATGCTGCTGTATGATGGGAGCACACTACAGTAGGGTGTGTCACAGATGTGATGGACATCTCAAACACTATGCTGCTGTATGATGGGAGCAGCACTACAGTATGGAGTGTCCCAAATGTGATGGACATCTCAAGCAGTATGCTGCTGTATGATGGGAGCAGCACTAGGTGTGTCACAGATGTGACTGGCATCTCAAACACGATGGTGCTGTATGATGGGAGCACACTACAGTAGGGTGTGTCACAGATGTGACTGGTATCTCAAACACTATGCTGCTGTATGATGGGAGGAGCAGTACAGTAGGGTCACAGATGTGATGGACATCTCAAGCACTATGCTGCTGTATGATGGGAACAGCACTACAGTAGGGTGTGTCACAGATGTGATGGACATCTCAAGCACTATGCTGCTGTATGATGGGAGCTGTACTAGAGTAGGGTGTGTCACAGATGTGATGGACATCTCAAGCACTTTGCTGCTGTATGATGGGAGGAGCACTACAGTAGGGTTTGTCATAGATGTGATGGACATCTCAAGCACTTTGCTGCTGTATGATGGGAGGAGCACTACAGTAGGGTTTGTCACAGATATGATGGACATCTCAAGTACTATGTTGCTATATGATGAGAACAGCCCTACAGTAGGGTGTGTTCCAGATGTGATGGTCAACTCAAGCACTATGCTGCTGTATAATGGGAGCAGCACTACAGTAGGTTGTGTCACAGATGTGATGGACATCTCAACCACTCTGCTGCTGTATGATGGGAGCAGCAATACAGTAGGGTGTGTCACAGATGTGATGGACATTTCAAGTACTATGCTGCTGTATGTCTGGAGCAGCATCAAAGTAGGGTGTGTCACAGTTGTAATGATCAACTCAAGCACTATACTGCTGTATGATGGGAGCAGCACTACAGTAGGGCGTGTCATAGATGTAATGAACATCTGAAGCACTATGCTGCTGTATGATGGGAGCAGCACTACAGTAGGGTGTGTCACAGGTCAATTCAAGTACTATGCTGCTGTATGATGGGAACACACTACAGTAGGGTGTGTCACAGATGTGATGGACATCTCAAACACTTTGCTGCTGTATGATGGGAGCAGCACTACAGTAGGGTGTTCCACATATGTGATGGGTATATTTAACACTATGCTGCTGTATGATGGGAGCAGCACTACAGTAGGGTATGTCACAGATGTGACAGACATTAGAGCTAAGGCAGGCCAGCCCAGCTGACTCAATGCATGCTCATGTGGGGAATGTCAAACTTTGTAGCAGCATTCTTGTCCACATCTGACAAAAGAAGGTTAGCACATTGGCCACCAGATAGACCGATGTGGTTCTGCATAGTGAAATGATGAGAGGAAATGGGGTAGATGGAAGGAAAGTATGAGAGGGGAGAACAGCAAGCAAAAGTGAACATACAAAGTTAGGCATGAGGTATGAAAAGTGGGGAGAATTATTTTGAGGGGAGAAACACATTTTGTAAGCTTTACAAAAGCAGGGTAGATGGGGAAAGTAGTGAAAGGTGACAAAGGATGGGATACAGGAAGAAAGTCAGGTAAAAGGAGCAGACAAACATAGAATCAGATGGACAAAGGAAGTGTACACACAATAGATGGGGAGGACAGTGGATGCACCCGTTCATAGAGAAGGTAGACTAGTGGTGATGGGCAGGTTTGAATAAAGAACAAGGAATGGATGGTGGTGTGTTAGGGAAGGAAAACACCAGGCAGTGGGTATAGTGAGGTCCTGGAATGGCTGGATGCTAGTTCAGTTCAGAGGGTGACTTACCTTGGCATCTCTCACCTGGTTGCTGATGTTTTGGGCCAGTTTCTCATTTGGTGGTCCAATGTGTGGGGGCATAAAAGATATATGACTTCACTAGCCATTTCAGGTGATGCACAGTTCCAAAGCAAACATCAAGTAGCAACCACAATTCAGTATCCACAACTGATATCAGCAGATCAAGAGATAGTCCACTCTAGTCCACTTTCAGAAGGGAAGCTTTTGCCTCTCATGAAAAGAAGAGATGGATGGCACTAGTGACTCCCTCCAGGTCACCTCTGAGGAAAAGAACCATAGCCATTCAGTTGATTGACAGACCTGAAAGCAGCTGATGACCCATTTCCAGCAACATTGGCTGGCATAGTCTAAAGTGATTTTAGCCTCACTTCTTCTTCTTCAACATCTGGAGCTGCAGAAAGATGACACTATGGTAAATTGATTACATACATATATTTTAAACACAGTCGCAATTGTTCATTCATCTGGAAGAGACATCATGTACACTCCACTGTCAGCAGAGGTGCTTCCACCTTCTGTGAAACTGAACTATCTTTGGCTGCTTCTCCTTTGCCAGTGGGAAACAAAGTATGAACACTTAAGTATACATATATAGCAGTTAAATCTGTAAAAAACAGTGATACTAAAAAACATATACAAAAAATGCTTAGAGTACATTTCAAGCTCTCTGTCCTGAACCTCTGCCTAAGTACCTTGGGATGGCACTGCTTTAGATCATGGTATCTATGGTGGCATTGTTCAGCAGGGTGGGTGATACCAGTGGAATCACTCTCCATTTTAGGAAGCTCCAGCCAAGCATCCACCTTCCATAAACAACAAGCAATGATAATTGCCCAGCAGGTGTTTACTGAAACTCCTGTCCTCAAGGAAGAAGAGCATTCTGCTCTTCCAGGCACACCATTCTGAAGCCATACATTCCTCAGTGCCATTGATGCTTACTCAGAGAGATGTGAGGAGCAAAATGGTAGCTATATTTACACTAATGCATATTTGTGAATCCCATATAGTGCAGTGTAGCACTGTACCACATCACCAAGGCATGGCTATAGTGCTGCTCCACATGATGTGGGGAAGAGGCCTTCTAGTCACTCCAAAGACAGAATGGACTGGGTCATTCAGCCTTGTACCCATTGAAGGAGTGATTTCTGAGTGTTGCAGGCACATCTCCACCACCTCGCAGGTGCCACCTCAACCAGGCCCTAAAGCTCATTGTGTTTGCAGTTTACTGGCCTGCCATATACAAGGGAGCCCAAAGGGGTTGAACCAACACTCCCACCTTGTAAAGACTTTCCTTGGCAGGTGGGGGGGGGGGGTAGTAAGCATTCCCTCACCTAGGATGCACAGGCTGACTGCCCCCAGAGTCCACCGGACCTGTTGAAAATGTAAAATAAAAGGGAGACAGAAATTGAGACTGAGAGACAGCGAAAGAGAAATGAAGAAAAGAAATGGACTAATAAGTAGTTTTAAAGCAATGCAATTTATTTAATAAAATGAAATTAAACACTGATTAATTTATTCAGAAATAACTATTAACCAATTTTATGCATTTTCACTTAGTACCAGAATTCCTACATTCTGAGTAATACATATTAATGCCACGTGTTAGTAATGCTTTGTTATGTCATATGAATTACTAACTGCTTTATTAATTTATGGGCTACCGCAGCACTAAAAAGTGGCAGTTTTACTGTTTTAGTGACAGTTAATGCTTATTATCAATGTAGGTATTATTGATATATAATGTATTTCTTTACTCTTCAATAGTTCAGTAAAATACATTGTCATTCATTTCTCTAGTTTTGCTACACTGATTTTGAATTGATGGTCTGACTGTGATCTATCAGGCAGAAACTTGATATTACATTAATGAATGGAACTTTTACTAGGGCGATATATTTTATATGGCTTTTCATATGTTTTATACCTACTAGCACTTAGCCCAATATCGCTGTCCTACAATGGTGGTGGCATATACTATATGCAATCACCTCCTCAGCTGTGAAGATATGAAAAAAGGAGAAAAAAAGTTGCTTACTCATTCCAGTTGTGTCTGCATTTATTAATACATTTAAAAATGATGTCAGTACATTTCCACCCCTTACATGTTTCATGTTCTGAAGCAGTTCACGGACTTTTCTTGTGGAAATGTAGCACGTTACTGTGTAAATATGGGACTGGACCTTGGTGTAGTATTTCCTGCAAAACTATAGCAAAGCTGAGAAGTTATCCATCCTGGAAAAGCTACTATGGTGTATGTCTTTGCTTCAGTATGATACGTAACTTTAATAAATGGTTACAGTAAGTATTGAACATTCCTGAGCTGATTCATACAGAGTCACCACAGTGTCTGTAGAGGGATGGAGGATTTGGGTACTAATGCACTGGTTTGCTTCTGAAACTATTCCCACCATGACAACCATATCAGCCACTTTTCCTGCAAGGGTTGCTATCTTAACAAACAATCTCAAGTGACCAGTCTAAGCTGCAATGAAATATTCACATCACTGTTTAGCTGTGTGTGTTTGACTCTTGCCATTTGTAGTATGGCACGGTAATTAATTAATTAAGTCTGTATGTTTCTCAGGATTGCCTAAAGTATTACATCTTGCAGTAATGGAATCATACTAAATATTATTAAGTGCAGCCAATGTTTGCACAGCCCCCACCCCCACCCCAACTTGAGTGTGGTGCCTTGGTCTATTCTGTTATTCCTTAAATGGTGTAAACTTCTAGGAAACATGAAAAATATTAACAGTTTGTATACAGATGGTATTACAAAGTAATTATAATAACTTTCACGGCACAAGTTGAATGTTACCTTTAGCTAGGCAGTACAATTTGTGAAGCTGTAAATACTTAATCATTACCATCATATGACTGAAGTGCAATGCTTAACAAATACAAATAAACACTTCCTAATAAATTCTTCAGATATGACTGACATGGTAGCAATAGACATGAAATATGGCATTTATACTGCCTTAAATAATGTATTAAACTGATTTCTGATATGTACATATATATGCATATACATAGCATAGAGAAATACTATAACATTAACTCGACTTACTATTTTGTCAAACCGCATTTCATTGAAGTACTCAAAAATGCAGCTGATCGAAAGATGCAAACATTGATGCCTATCATATCAAAAAATGCTTAGGTGGATGATAGTGCATTTCCAGTACTCTAGCACCAAACACCACAACAATGTAACCATTCACCAAGACTAAACAAACTTGAAACAAATACTTGTATATGAATGACTATGATCTAAGGATAAACAAACACTCTATAGGTGGTTCATGTAATATAGATGTGCCATATGAATAGCCCCCAACAAAACTGTGTTATACACTTAAACATTTCTACAATTGGAAAACATTAACAAAGCACATACTCTGCCCCACATGCAAAAGCATTGAATGAACTGGTCTGCTACTACATGCACAGCAGCAGAGCTACTGCTCTAACAAAATCATCAGCATTGTACTGACTTGTGATGACAGACACATGTTGAAACTGTGCCGTCCTATCTCTCTCCTTCTTTGGTGAAGGGGAACAACCAGTAGACATTCACAGGTGATGCTCTTCAACACAATTTTGTTTGTTGACAATAACAGACAAGATTGAGTTTGTATCTGATTCTCTGTGTCCAAGCAGGTATCGTAAGCTAGAAGCTATACATCTACAGACTTTTGAGTTTTTGGTAGAAAGAGGTGATTTAGTTAGGAGGAATTCTGAAATGACAACAGAAACAGGGGTGTGAACCTGGCAAACGCAATACTTCTTGTAGTAAACTTCCAGGGTTTGTCAAGTACTTACCAGCTCTAAAAATACCTAAGCAGAGATTGACATTCACATGGAAATGTGCATTTGATAGCCTCAAAAGCATCTAGAATGGTACAATCTTCCAAAAATGCTTGAGTTATAAGTTTTTTAACTTCAAGGTAGATGTGCTGTACAAAGGAGAAAGTCCCAAGTGTTGTACATTATGCCATATGTTCTACATAAAGTGTAAAAAAACCCCACAACAGTCTGCAATGGTGCTATCAGTATTAGATCTAATGCTCTTTATTGCTGTCACTTCAAAACCACAAAGAACATGTTCCACTTGAATACTCGGTTGTATACCACACAAAAGTTAAAGCCCACCTTCCCAAAGGTAGTTATATGCCTTCAGGTACTTTACTGACATTAAGAAAAACACCAAGGGCACTGCCCGTGTACTGCCACAGTACATGACAAATCCGTGAATGCTATACTGTTGTCTACAGATAGTTCCTTTAGTTAAAAATGTACCATCCATAAGCCATCCATAAGCTACCAGTTTCTTTACTTAAGTCATACAGATTCTGTTCTGTTGAAAAATCTAATATATGTACACCCCTTGTCTCATCACAATGTTTTCCATTCTAAATAGACTCCCTTTGGTTGGGTACATGGAGATGTCTATGTTATCTAACCCAATCTCCTGTGCTATACATGTTATCATGTGCTTTCTCAATGAGTGATTTACCTGCTGTAGCACATTTCTGGATGGTAGGGATATTATACTTTCCAGAGATGTGGATGCTACCACATCATCCACAACTAGGCATGGCATATCCCTGGATAGCATAGCTCTGCTGTGGAGGTTTGCATATGCAATGTATTTTTCCATTTCAGTGGGATAACTACTATGTTAATGACTAGTTGCCTTTTTAAGTTCCTCACCTGTGGGTATAGTTAATGTAACTGCTGTTCCCTTTCACTGTTTATTTTGCTTACTCTTAAATGCCCAGTATTTCTTCATTTTACTAAACTTTTCAAGGTTATAGACACAGCCATCTATTAGTAGAATTTTGTTTCCTCTCACTGATACAGTTGTTTCATACATGGTTTTGGTTTTACAAGGCATGGCACACAGCCTGTTATTATATGCCATGCTTCTTGTTGTGTGACATCTACAGGATACAGATGTAACACAGTGGAGTTTATCACCAGGTGTGACACACATCTCCTCATCATATGCCATGCATCTTGTTGTGTGACAGCTACAGGATACAGCTATAACGCAGTGAACTTTACCATCAGGTGCGGCATACATCCCCTCATCATATGCCATGCTTCTTGTTGTTTGACACATACAGGATACAGCTGTATCACAGCGGCGTTTATTGTCAATATATATATATATATATATATATATATATATATATATATATATATATATATATATATATATATATATCTAAGACTATTGAACAAAAGTTCAATAGTCCGAATCCACAATCACTGAACTCACTGTAATGAAAGCACTTTCACCGAAAAAGCGCTTTCGTTAAAGTGCATTAAAAAACAAAACAATAAATCTACTTTAATGCAGGGTGGCAAACCCCCCTGCACCCCAATGTGGGGGGCTGTGTCCCCCACACCCCCCCTACTTTAATATTCTCACTCCGAGATTGCACTACAGTGAGGAAAAGGGAATATTCCCTTATCTGCACCATGGTACGATCTCCGCAACAGACATTCCCTCACGACTCCATCTAGCTGCAGGCATACTTCCATGAAAGCACTTTCATGGAAGTATGCCCGGCTATTTGTGCTTCGGTGAAAAGTTCCTTCGGGGATCAGTACCAATCCTATATATATATATATATATATATATATATATATATATATATAGGGTCTACTTTATCCACTCAAAAGACCATTTCATCGAATATGAATCACGCGACACATAAAAAGCAAAACGCGAATATGTCTAACCAACGAAACCACAAAATTTAAAACGTCGAACCATCATAGTTGGCCAAGCTCACCGCCCGCAACACACTACGTACCCAAACACAATAACAAAAAACACATACATACAATAACAAAAACCCTACTTCTAACCCTAAAGTAAAACATCAAAACCCCACATGCACAACTATCTATGCACTATCCTTAACCCCTCCCTAACCCTAAGGTCTGTAACTACCGCACACTTTCCCTACAAAGCTATACCCAAACAAACTGAAATTCCACACACATACACTTAACAAAACCCTACACTAAACCTTACATACATTACCTACCTATGCACTTACCTTAACCCGCACCCTAACCCTAAGTTCCGTAACTATAGCACACTTACCTTACAAAGCTATACCGCAGATGGGCCAACTATGACGGTTCGACGTTTTCAATTTTGTGGTTTCATTGGTTCGACATATTCGCATTTCGTTGTTTATGTGCCATGCAATTCGTATTCGAAGGACTCGTCTTTCAAGAGGATAAAGTCGACCCATATATATATATATATATATATATATATATATATATATATATATATATATATCAGTGGAGGCCAGGAAAGAAAAACTATCTAATATATAAATAAATAAATCAAAAAACACATTCAATTTTTATAGGTAATTTAAGACAACACTAAATTACATAGGAATTCAAGACACAGTAAAAACAGGCATGCATATAAAACACCGGTTCCAGGTTTTTCAGAAAGTACAGATACTATCAAATTTCTACTACATCGAATTAAAGGTAATATAGCATTTAATTCAACTAAAGTCCTTTGAGATTCAACTATTACATAGGGAATTAACCT
Organism: Protopterus annectens; assembly: GCF_019279795.1. Lineage (NCBI taxonomy): Eukaryota > Metazoa > Chordata > Ceratodontiformes > Protopteridae > Protopterus > Protopterus annectens. The sequence continues at coordinate 1,498,266,647 of NC_056739.1, forward strand.
AGGCACTTAATTTAGCATTTCCAGTAAGTCAAAAGTTTAGGCTAAAGAAACAGTCAATTTGTTCAGTGGTATACAAGAGTATCAAATTAATTACAGGTATTAAAAATAAAAGGTGAGTTTTAAAGATTAGATAATTTACTAGAAAAAGCAATTTGAAGGTGAGATAATAAAATTTAGAGTTAGATTGGGAAAAAAAAAAAGGAAAAAGGAAAATGAAGAGATGAAAAGCTGGTGGGAGAAATAGAGCAAATGATCAGAGTAAATGGGGAGGTTGAGGATTAAATGCAGTGATAGAAGAGTTTATTTTTAGAAAATGTTTCAGTAGAGTTTTTAAATAGTGTGATAAGAAGTCACCTGCTGTTTGATGATAGAAGGTTTGGATCAGTATTTTATTGGAAGATTTAGGGTTTTGAATTGTTATAGGGTTTTATCAGAGAGGAGGTTTTTATTATCTTTTAGAGGTGGTTCAGGGCTTTATGGGTTTTTATCTTTTTATGGTTTTGGAAGGGGTTTAGTAGGCAGTTTAGGGTTAAGTTTAGGAGGTTCAGGCAGTATGTAGTATTGAGCTAGGTAGCAAATTTAGCAATATGAGTAACTCTGTTGTAACCTATTGATGTTATGTTTAGGCAGATTAGTGTATGTGCAGGCACTATAGTGAGTAGATATTGTTGAATATGTATGTTATGTTTAGAAGCATTGCATAGAGGTTGAATAAGATTTGTTCTAATAAGATAAGTTCTTGCTTATATGTAGGGATAAGATATATTAGTCTTAAAAAGAATTCTATGTACAATATAATATATGCTTTGAGGTGTTTAGTGACATGCTTCTGTATGGTTTTAATGGTTGTTACTAATGAATTGCTTGTTAATGATGTGATGGGCTTATTATGTGTATATAAGGAAGTTTAGTGTATGTTACATCCCTGCTCTGAAGAAGTCCAGTGTTACATGGACGAAAGCACTTAGCAAGGGTGATTTATTTTGACCAAGAATAAATGTGACATTTATCTGTACTTTGGCTCCAGACTTATTTTATATTCAGATAGCTTGGTTCTTGAATCCTTTCAACAGCAGCCTTCGTTCTTTTCATTATTAATCAACTTTCTTGGGGCTGGTTGGTGTTGTTTGATTGTAAAATCAGGACAGACATTTTCCCCATATGCTTTTTATTTTTTTATGCAATTCTTTTTTTTTGTTTAAGAAATAATAATGATCTTTGAATGTGGTATCACAGTTCTGTTTTATATTTCTTCAAGGGTGATCATATATGTTAAATTTGATTCCTGGTGCACTTTATTGAAAGGGGGAGATGTTGTAATTTACTCTTTTGTGTCATATAAGTTCCTTTTGATAGTGAATGTGCTGAGGAAGTAAGTTAACTCTGGCTTTAGCAGTCTTAGAAATGTATGCATACTAGCACAAGGTATAATGCGCTGGATTGCAGCATTAGTGCAACTCACACTTACACATATTCCTGAGCAAAGCACAGCTTGCCTACAACAATCCAAATATATTTACACCTATAGGAGTGGATACACATATGTGCTACAATGTGATTCATAGAGCTCAGTGAGGTTGAGTTCATTTACATAAGAGCTTCCGAAATCAGCTTCAAATTATGCCAACTGGTCTCAGTCTGCCATTTAGGCTTCACTGAGATCCATGCTTCCATAAACGTCCATAAAAAGCATGAACAAACTGAAACCATTCGTTATCAGTAGGGAGAAATATAAATAATCAGAAAATGGCAGTTACTGCAGTAATTCAATGTGAAGTCTTCTACAGCAGCCTGTATTTAGTGGTTAAGTCTTGACATTAATAGTGTTGTGATGAATTAAACATAACATGATTGGGAATGTGTAAGGTGCTATTTCATTCATGACTATATGTGGGATGTAGATTACTGCTGAAAATGGGCTTTGCCAGTGGGTAAAGGACAGGTGCAGACTAAAGGCCATCTGGTTATTTAATTAATTAATGAAATATAATGACATAATACATAACCTTCTGATTACCATACCTTCACAGGGAACACATTATGCATTAGTACCACAGCAAAGCAGTAGGAAATACAGGTTGTATGGACAAGAAAACTGAAGACCACAACTCAGAAGTAGTGGTACAACATGGATATCACCAATTATGTGTATTAGTGCATTGCAGTGGCATGCATGGTCCATGTTTCTTGAAAATATCATGTAAGAATGGCAGGTGTCACTTTGTCTCTTTTATCGCAATATGTGATTGCAGGTTACAACATGATGCAACAACAGGGAACAAGGCACAAGGGATACAACTTTAGTCAAGAGGAGAATCACATCCTTGTGGATGCTCTGTGGACTTATGGGGAATGCCTTTTTGGAAAAGGGAAACCATAACAGGCTTTTGGAAAAAGGAGACCATAACAGGCAGAGAGAGCTAAGGTGTGGAATCAAGTAGCGGTTGACATTAATGCTGTAGGAGAATGATCACACCCTAGTATAGTGCAGGAAAAAAAACAATGATATGGTGTCTAATGCCAGGGCAAAAGCTAGACAGAAAGCAATTGCCCTTAGAAGCACAGGTAGTGGTCTTTTCAGATTCCAACCTTTAATGCCACATAAGGAGTTCCTTCTTTCTATAAGGGTGATTATTTGGATGCAGATGAGAATGCTGTTGGAATCATTCGAGGTGGGGTTAATATCTGTACCTCTAGACCCCTACAACAACCGCAGTCAAGCAGCATTAAAGGTTAGTGTGTAACTCATTTTACTACATAAAACTAAAATGCATTTGGCATGTACATGACCCTTACATGTTTCTTCATCAGGTATGCCATCAACATCAGATGTGACAGAAGATCTACAGAAAATGCATAGTCACTTTTGTTATCTTCCCTCTATGTACAAATAATTCAACCTGACAAAGGACACATTAACCAGATGTTCACATATTTCATTATAGGGTCATCACTAGAACCAAACACTTCCAATATGGCTGATGTTGACAGCAGAGTGGCTGTTGACAATAGTGCCATAACTCTTATACTTATTTTACAGCCTGAGGACAGTGGCACACATTCAGAAAGTATACTAGAAGCCCCCCTTTACTACAGTAGTTGGATAACTCCTTAGTCAGGGACACTGAGTCACACACTCAGCAGAATGAGGACATATTATTGCAGGGATGACCCCAATACAGCTCATTACCAGCTTCTTGTGCACAGCCTGAACCCCTTAATGAAGAGACCATCCTTTAAGAGATAGCAGTACCTATTGTCAAACCTGTACACAGTAGTGCCAGGTAAAAACATTTTTCACAGTTAGTTCAGCTTTGGCTGCCCAGCACCACATGTGCTGTGACAGAGTTTAAGCCCAGACTACTGTCACCTAGAGTCAGGTAGACGTGGTTAGAGTACTATCAGTGCTATCTATCATTGGCCCATCTTGAAAATAAAAACAACTATACGAGGGTACTATTGATTGACTTCAGCATTGCGTTTAACATGGTCATCCCTATTCATCTGGTAATGAAGCTACTCCAGTTAGGTGTCAACACTCCACTTTGTAACTGAATTCTTCACTTTGTCGCAGACAGACCTCAGAAGAAAGTGTGCACAGGTAATAACTCCTAGGATAACATTGCTATTAACACTGGAGTCCCACAAGGATGTGTACACATGATTGCACAGCCAGGTACAATACAAACCACATCATCAAGTTTGCTGATGATACAATGGTGGTGGACTTCATCAGTAACAACAATGGAACAGTGTATAGAGATGAGATAGAACAACTGATTACCTGGTATGAAAATAACAACTTAGCACTAAACGTGAACAAGGCAAAAGAAATAATTATGAACTACAGCAAAAATTACAAGGAGTATTCTCCCCTCACCATTAATGGGAAACAATGGAAAGAGTGAGAAGCACAAAGTTGCTGGGAGTGCACATTGATGAGGACTTGTATTGGAGCACCAGTACAAATGTCATAGTCAAGAAAGTGCACCAGAGATTGCACTTTTTAAGGAGGCATAGGAGTGCAAATCACCCATTGACAGTTCTCACTACCTTCTAAAGAGGTACTATAGAAGGCATTCTGATGAACAACCTTGTAGTTTAATACGGAAGCTGCACTACCTCTCAGTGCAAATCCCTCCAGAGAGTGGGGAAGACAGTGGTGAAGAGAGTGGTGAAGACAGTGGTGAAGCTGAGAGGATCATCAAGGCCACCTTACACCTGTCCATGACTTGTACTTATCCAGATGTCTGAGCAGGGCCACAGGAATAATTAAACACTGCACTCACCCTGCTTACAGACAATTTCTGCAGCTATCATCTAGAAAGTGCTTCAAAGCATACGTTGCAGAACTATGAGATTCAGGAACAGCTTCTATTCTAATGCCATCAGGCTGCTGAACTCCAGTAAAAACTATGCTTCTTGATGGCCACCTGTGTCAGGTGAAACTGTAGAAGCTTGTCTCATATTGTGCATTAACCTGGTTACCAGTAAATACTTAGTGCAGTATTCACCATGACTATAACTTATAGGCCATCTAGGGCAGTAGCAATGCAGTAAAATATCTCTTCTTTCAGTGAAATACACATTGAGAATTCATACATTAACCATAATTCAGTACTCTAAGGTCTATAGTGCAATACTCTAATGTTCACAGTGCAATACTCAAATGTCTGTTTCTGTGTAAGGATCAAATCAATGTCTTAGCCAAGTACCTGTGCAATACTAAGTCGCATGCACGCAAGTGTTCACTGTGAAAAGTGTTAAAATGTGTTTCTAATTATGTGCAGTATTAGTCTGTCTACCTGCATGCCCAAGATGCAATAGCTAGGTGTTGTATGTGTAAATTTCTGTGAAAATAGTCTATATGTGGTGTGCACATTGAGTCCGGAGACACAGAATTTCATTCAGTTCTTGCACTTGTGTGATTTCTGAATGACAATAAAGTTTACTTTGACTTTGACTTGACTTAACTGTGGGGTATATTTAAAAAATTTCACCAGCAAATGGAAATGGCTGAGGCCATGGACAATGCCATGATGATTCTCTTGTGCAGTATGGTTGCACCCATAGTAACCATGTTATCCTCTATCTGCAGACACATAAAGGCTTTCCAGACATATGCATACACACTTTAGGAACACAGGTGGATGTGGCCAGAGAACTTTCTAAAGCACATTGGATGACTAAGCTGCATGCTACATGCATCTCAAGAAAGTGTCGCTGACATTCGAGGGGATCCCCTAAGAAGAAAACAGCAAGGCCTTGTCAGACTTCCACAACATGTGGAAGAACCTCTCAGTTAAGGTCTGGGTCCTGCAGCGCAGTTAGGGCAACATCAAGAGGTTCCCCTGCATCCAGTAGATACCACTATCAGAACAAATCACCTTCAACCTCACATGCAGGCACTTAAGTATCTACCAGCTTTTAAAGGCATTCTAGCCTTGCACCACTATACTGTGGTGGCCAGCTTTGGCCACTGTTATGATCTAGGACAAGACAAAAGCTTCATAATGCTTACAATTGGTTATAAAACCTTGTTAAAATTCTTTCTGATGCCAGAAATGAACTTAACAAGCCTGTCTTTTCCTGATATGAGAGCATGATGCTGGTCAAGTATTTAACACACTGTATTAATATAAGGTTACAAAGTTTCAAAGCAGGGGTAAAGTACTCTGTGAACACTGTTAATGTATTGCTCATTTACTTGCTCTGGTAAAGAGAATTTGTTGATGAAGCTAATAATGCAGCAAAAGCATAGGATACATGTTAAATGAACCAGACACAGTTTCTAGGGATAAAAGGTTAGTCACCAGAATCTGTGAAAAGTATAACTTTACTTAGGGTGGCACTTCAGTGCAGATAAACTTTAAGTTGTTGATATTAATGTACATGTTATAAAATAAATAAAGGCAAATGTTTCTCACTGGCAAAGTGTTTCAATTTACCTACAAGTTAAATACAATTTAATAGCAATGGTTGTGTTATAAAAATTATATTTTTCACACTGACTGCTTTACTTCTACTGGCATTGATGGTGATTAAAGTAATTTAAATGTCTTTAATGAAATTCCTCAAGAGAGACAGAGCAACTGAAATCCTCTGATCAGTATGATCATAATGATGAAAAATGCTGGACTTCAAGCTCTATCTCATTAATTGCCATATTGCGTAATTGTTAGTTATTATTAGTGCAAAGTTGTTAAATTTTTGATTTTCCTGATAAATAAAAAGGGTTACTGGATTATTCTAATAATCTCCTGGGAGCATATTATAATTAATTTGAACACCACTTTGCTCCCCTGTCTTCATCCTATATCCTACCTTACCAAAGAGACTAGTTACTTTGCCCACAGTTACTCTTATTCAGTGAAGCTTTTTGGTGAAATGTTTTTCCTGAAGCATCTCATTATTAAATGCCTGTATTACAAATCCATACAGCCTTGAGATAAGTGATCTTCCCAATACAAAAATCTCTCTCTCTCCCTTTCTTTTGGCAGTTAATTTTTGCCATCTTACTACTTCAGGACTGTCAATAAATATTGTTATCATCATCTGGTTTCCACCTTTAATAGCAATACCATGACATCATTCCCAGCCTATAAAAGATGTCTAAATATGAATGATGGTTCTGTTTTCCTGAACATATGGATTCCTAGATTGTCATACTGTGAAATGTCCTCTTCCAGTCCTGATTTATTTTAATATTTTGCCTGTGCAACCTGCAGAGCATCATAATCACCCCTGTCACTACCAATCAGCCCATTTGTTCTGCCACTACTGGTGGATAAGGGCTAGCTAGAAGGGGCCAACATGTAGACAGCCATTAGGAGTGCTTTGCTTTTTGTGTATATCAAATCTTTAACCCCACTGCATATGTCCTATAACACCTTAGGGTTCAGCATGTAAAAGGCATGAAAGTGAGGGAGTGTCACCCATTTTTACAGGTGATATACCCCCCAAGGCTATCCTCCCTCTCTCAAAGCCAGTGCTCTTGCAGGAAATGAACCTGCAAAGCTGCATCACTCATTCCTACTCACTAGGCAGCTCCAAAATTCATCTGATTCACCACTGGAACTTGCAGTCAGGGCATTAGCCCATCATGCCAATGGAGCTGTCCAGAGCTCTCCTGATTAGGGTATCTTTTCTTGCAGTGTCACTGGTTGTGTCTCTTCTCCTTTTTTCTTATTGTAACTATTCACTGTATAAGCAAAATGAGATAAGTAGTTCGAGGACCCTCTCCCAAGATTTTGGCAATAGCTTCTAAACCAAATTTTGTCTTAATACTGGTGTAGAGGGCCTTAACATCAGGTGCTTTTTTACACAGGTTTTTTACACAGTTATTTATATACAGTCTTTTGTACATATTTTTCTGCACATATTTTTGCACATTTTTATAGTGTTATGTGTGGCATGTATTCAAATCAATATATACATGCTTCTACATTATGTCTCTTTAAATTCTATGGGTCAATTAAGTTGTGATTGTTAATTACATTAATTGGTGTCATATAGTATATAAGGTGCAACGAGCATCAATGCATTTATTCCTTTGAAGGCATTTAGCCGAGGTACCAGAATAAAGTGTTGCAGCTTTTCCAGTCTCTGTTTGGTTTGTCTACATTCGTTTTGCTGTTTGGTTGGCTTTACTCTATTCTCAAGGAAATGTTTTTTTTTTTTTTTTTTTTTTTTTTTTTAGGATAGAATAAGGAACAGATATTGACTAGTCCATGAAAGAAAAGTAATGGATGAGAAATACTGGGTCAGCAGTGATGATGATAGCAATGCCATTTTTGATTAGTCTGCGTTTGTACAGGGGTGATTAGTCTGCGTTTGTACAGGGGCATAACCAGTGTATTTTCAGGTAAAGTTTCAATTTTTGTTTAAATAGTGATAAAGAGGACAGTGATATCAGTTCATTTGGAAGTTGGTTCCAATATTTTCCAACAACATTAGAGAACAGAGAGTCACCAGAGATATTATTGGATTTACTTGTGGATACTAGTAATTTTTTAGATGAGCGTAAGGTGCTAAGGTTTTTATATGTGGTAAAAAGGTTTGACAGTATTGGAGTTTTAGTTGGTTGGAAGAGGGTTTTATGGGCAATGGTGAGTTGGTTATAATGGAGTTGATTTTGTAGCTCAAGCCAGCCAAACTGTTTCAGATTATGACAGTGGTGGGTTCTGAAAGAGGAAGGTGTGGCAAATCTAGCTATGTTATTATAAGAGTTTGACAGTTTGTTGAAGTTGTTTTTAGTCAGATTTGTGTATATGGATGAAGCATAGAGGAGTGTGGAGATTAAATGGGTATGGGCAATAGAAGTTCTGGCTTGTGGAGTAAGGAATGGCTTTATCCTATAAAGGGAGCCCAGTTTCCTATTTACAGTTTTTATAATATTGTTAATGTGAGTTTCATAGGTAAGATTGTTATCTATTGTTATACCTAGAAGTTTAGTGGTTAAGTCTGGAGATATAATGGTACTGTTATTGGATAGGACTGAGAAGTCTATTTGGCTGGACTTGTGGGTGGGTGTGAAGAGCAATAGTTTTGTCTTTTTGGGGTTCAAGAGGAGGCATCAGTGTAAAAAACAGTTTTCTACTATGGTAAACATTTTCTGGGTTAAGGACTGTAGTTCAGATGAGGATTTAGCTGAGCAGATGATTGTAGAATCATCTGCATATTGAATACAGGTAGCTTGAGTAATTGCTAGGTGAAGGTCATTTATATAGATTGAAAATAGGAGGGGACCAAGAATTGAGCCCTGAGGTACTCCTAGTGTAACAGGGAGATGTGAAGATAGGTTATTGTCCAAAAGCACAGCTTGTTGTCTGTTGTTAAGGTAAGATTGGAACCACTGAATAACCAGTGAATCTAGTGGAAGAGATCTTAGTACATTTATAAGTAAATAGAAAGGACCATTCATAATCTTTTATTTTTGTCTTCAGCACCATATTTTCTACTGTTACCTGCCGAGGCATCTTCCTCCCATTCAGTCAGCCTTCATTTATCCTCCTTGCTCACCTTTGTCATTTCACTCTTATCATACTACACATCTCTTCTGACCTCTTTTAAAATCATAATCATTCATGTAACTTAGTTTATAGACCCGGGCTGACCTAAGCATTTGCCAGTGCCTGTGATCACTGTTTTGATCCCTTCCAGATTCCCAGATTTTATAATGTCATGTCCCTCTTATATAATGTTTTCTACTGCTCATAACTTTAAAATGTTAGGTCTTATTTCTGATTGGTTGTTAACACTTTCTTGTCAGATTCTAATCAATTGCTCTCTCATTGGACAAATTTACATTTGAGACAACACTAAATTGTCCATTTCTCTTTTAGATGAGACATTAAACCAAGGCCTCATCTGCCTAAGGTAATGCTTAAGGCTATAAATGATCCCACAGCTCTTACAGAAAACATAGAGGTTCTTTATTAATTGTCACAACTTATATACACTACTTACATTATTTATATCATATGCATTATTTACAATTATTTATATTTTGCATCTACAATAGAATACAGTCACATATGCTTTAATTATTCCCCCACCCTTTTTTCTATAATCAAAGATGTATCTACTTCCAAATTTCAGATAATATCCATTTGCCATTAAATTAAATTTTCTTCAGTCTCTCATTTCATATTGTCCATAAAATGCAAAGCTATTTTTATCAGTTCCTTTCACCTTTTTGTTTTCTGTTACCATAATACCCATATTCTATCATGCTCATATTTATATCTTCTATATTTTTAAAAATTGTCAGTACATTATTTTCACACAATTTCTTGCACAATTCTCTCACTCTCATACAACTAAAAAAACATGTACGATTGTTTCAACTTTCCCACAATAATTGCACACCCTTTCTTTAAATTTTTATAAGGCACATTTGCTTTAACAATCAGTCTCCACATAAAATCATTACATTCATAAATTATTTTATACAATGATAGTCTTATTTTAATTGCATTTCTTTTTTCAATTTCTCAATGCTTCCATTGGGTAAACATAATAATGCTCACTTATTTTATTTAAATATCATTATTTTCTTCATTTCCTACATTTTTTATATTCAATTTCTATAGCAAAATTTTAGTCTGATACTTCTGATACTCTGTTATGTCTCCATTTATGTTATCTTTCCATCTTTTTCCAGATTTTCTTCTCTCGCAAACAATTTTATATTTAACTTTCATCATAGTATCTATTAAATTCCTATTTTCATCTTTCAACCCTAGCAAAGTGTTATAAAGATTAAAGAAAGCTGCTTGAACAATAGGGTTAATTAGCCCTAATCCTTCTTCCTCTTCCCTAAATACAAAATTTCTCTTCTAGCTGGATTCAACCTTGATCTCCATGTAAATGAGAATCCATGTGAGAATAACTCGTTCTCATATTTAGTGGGATTAGATATATATATATATATATATATATATATATATATATATATATATATACTTGTTAAATATGCCATTTTGCCAAAAAGAATATAATTTATTAGATATACTTTTTTCTTGTATGACAGTCTGATTCCCAAAATATACATCTCTCTCTTAAAATTTGTATAATTTTCTCCCATTGTTTTTCTCTGCAAATTTGTTCCAAATATTATCCTTAAAATAGATACACCCTTGTCATTAAATTGAATACCTTCTAGGTTACCTATAAACCCGATTCCTTTACTTTTGTCTTTGTTAATACATAAACCAATAAGAATTATTGGAATATATATTCCTTCTATTGGGTCTATATTAGTTCATTAAAGGTTCACTTTAGTGAACCTGTTGTTCATCAAACAAAAAAACATCAAATATTCACTTCAGTGAGTGTTCACTTCACTGAATGTGTTACATGGGGAAAGTAATTACTCACCAAACATTTCCCTGTAACACACACCAGAGTATTTTAAACCCACCTGGGTGGAGGTTGTGCCCCCCACATTCCCCTAACTATATATACCAACTCTGAGATCACACTACAGTGTGCAAAATGGCAAATTTCCTTATGTTGACCAACTAGTTCCTTTCCCTGTGCAAATCCTTCACTGATGTAAACATTTGCTGAAGTGAATGTTCGATGTTTTTTATTCAATAAATGGAGGTTTGCTGAAGTTAACCTTCGACGAACTAAAATAGATGAACTATCATATTATACCTTGCCATGTTTAATTCTCTATTCATTTTATTAACAATTGCATTCATAACTAATGCAAATAAATCCTGCTTGCAGGACATCCTTGTTTTATCCCACATTCTATTTTTATTTCTTCACTTAACCACCATTTAATGTCACTCTTAAATTATTATTCTCAAACAGTGACATCATTATTTTTATAATTTCATCACTTATATTGTTATCTCTTAATATATTCCATAACCCATCATATTGTATTCTATCAACTGCTTTACTCACATCTCCTACAATAAGTTTAATTTCCACTTTTTATTTATATCATTTATCACTTCTCTCAATATCCGTAAGAAATACACTAAAAAAGATAAACCACGAAAACTCCAAAAAGTGAAAAACGGACTGGTTCAGCAAAGCACGGGCTGTTTATTAAACGTAAGCGCTTTCGGCTAAGGTATTCCTCAGCCTTCTTTAGACTAAAACAATATGTTAATCACAGCAAGACCTTATATATAAAAAATATGTGCTAATTAAAACAATTAAAATTCAAATTCATTAACCACTTGGCTGGCTAAAAGCTTAAATTTTAAAGGGCTAATACCTGTTAACACAAGCAGTTATTTACTTTTCCCTTCATTAAACAATATAGAACAAGACAAAACAAAACAACCTATATTTTCTGTTTTCTAAATAAACAACAAATAAATAAATAAATAAACTTCGAGTTTGTGAAGTATTTCAAACCTATCAAGTGTATCAAATATTTGATCAGTTATTTAATCAAACACACTAAACTACAATACGCTAGACTAAAATACGGAACTCCTAAGAAAGTATGACAATAAAAAATAATAAAGAAATATATATAGATATAAATAAATAAATATAAATGTAAATGTGCATGTGACTTACCCAGTTTAACCAATACATAAGTCACTTGGTAATGGTGACATTTATATCAAAATAGAAAGGAACCAAAAATTATTATTATAACCATTATTGTATATATGTACATGAAAAGTATATATATATATGTATATATATATATATGTATATGTATATTCCCTTCATACATGATATACATAAAAATAATGATAGTTACAATTTGCAAACTCATCTCTTCAATGCTTTTAGTTTGAGAATGCTTTTTATAGAGACATACTCGTTTAAACCTGGGGGTACCTGTGCAAAAGTTCTAATTTGCCAAAAAACCTCCTGTGCTTCCAACATTAATTGCCATGGACCACCCCTAATGTGGGATTTAACCTGGTGAACAACAGAAAACAAAAAGGAATGTTCAAGATGTTCACAAGTGTGCTTTGCCAGTGCATTGGTCAAGTCCTTTCTCCCTATGGCATACAGGTGTTCATAGATTCTTTTCTTTAATGACCTCTCCATTTTGCCAATGTAAAAGGAGGGACATTTCTTACACAAGGCCACATACACTACTCCTTTAGTTTCACAATTGTACTTATCATTAATAAAATAAGTTCTACCATTAATGTTAGTTTTGTTGCCAGGTAGAATATATTTGCACTGAGGGCACCTACCACATTTAGCCATACCCATGCTGTTCACTTTAATTTTAGTTGTGTTCTTTTCAACAAGGTTCTTTAAATTTACCCCTCGTCTATATGTGAATGTTGGCCAATGTCCCACCACTTTAACCAATGCCTGCTCCTCCACTAGAATGCTCCAATTCTTGTAAATGATGTCCCTAATTATGTGAAACTCTGTACAATATGTAAAGAGAAAATTGATAGGGAACATGTTCCCTGTATTGGCCTTTTGTTTTGCTTGTAATGTTCCCCCTGCCAGAAGGGGTCTAAAGTGCCCTGTTTCTCTTTTAATCTGTACTTCCAACATATTATCTTTTACTAAAGAGTCTGGATACCCTCTCATGGAGAACATTTTACATAAGTTTTCACATTCACTAATAAAAATCATGTTTTTCAGAAACCATTCTTGCCGCTCTGACAAATTGCCCCTTCACCACACTTCTCTTTTGGTGAAAGGGATGGCTACTAGAAAAATGGAGGTAAGAGTTTGAATAAGTGGGCTTTCTGTAGATCATGGATTTAAATTTGTTATTATTCTTATCCTTACTTAATTTAACATCCAAGAAATTAATCTCATCTACCCCTACACTGTAAGTGAATTGAAGAAAATTAGACATTTTCGAAATGCTATTAATAAATTCAGGTATCTCTTCTGGTTGCCCTTTCCAAAAGAAACACATATCATCTTGATATTGAATGTACCAAGTGACATTTTGTTGATACATCTCATTTTGAAACAGCCATTCTCGTTCCCAGTATGCCAAAACACTGTTTGCAAAACTACACCCGCAGGGGGACCCCATGGCTATTCCCGTTTTTTGAAGAAAAAACTGATCCTTAAATACCAAAAAGTTGTTTGATAACACCAAGTCCAAAAGAATTTCTACCAGATACATTTGCTCATTGGTTGCCTTTTTAAACAACATAAAATTTTTTGTCCACTCAATTCCCAACTGGTGAGGAATTACCGTGTACAAATCCTTGATATCCACAACCAGAAAAATAAGGCCTGGTTCATACTCAATCTTGTTAATATGTTCCAAAAAGCCCCAGGAATCCTTGCAAATTTGTACTTCATCCTTTAATAGGGGTTTAAGAATACCATCCACAAATTTGGCACACGCATAAGTGATGGATCCCCTTCCATCCACAATTGGTCTGAAATGGGGGTCGATCAAATCCTTATGAATTTTTGGAGTGCCAAACAAGGTTGGGATTCTGGGGGCTGGCATGGTCAAATAGTGTAAGATATCACAATCAATGCTACCTTCTAGGAACAAATCATCTAGTACACCCCTAATTTTTCTATAGGCTACATGTACTTTGTTAAGGCTCGACTTCAAATAAGTTCCTGATTCTAGGTGTTCAAACATCTTACTGCCATAAAAATATTCGTCCATGAAAACAAGACCCCCTCCCTTATCGGGCATCATGACTCTTATTTTACATTCATTAAGGAGGGAAATGAAATCTAACTCATTCTTAGAAACATTATTTTTCATTATTTTAGAACACACATTTGAGTTAACCATTGACCTTAAATCTATCTCATACAACTTTTCAAAAATACTTAAAACTCCATATAATGGGGGATTAAAAATGCTTGAAACTTTATAGGTGTTAAGTATTTTTTATATATAAGATCTTGTTGTGATTAACATATTGTTTTAGTCTGAAGAAGGCTGAGGAATACCTTAGCCGAAAGCGGTTACGTTTAATAAACAGCCCGTGCTTTGCTGAACCAGTCCGTTTTTCACTTTTTGGAGTATCCGTAAGAAATCCTGACTTCCTTTACCCTTCTTTCCAAAAATCGTACACTCTAGCCATTTAGCTAGCACATTTCCTTGTTATTTACATATTATTCTCATAAATATCGTACAATCTGTATTATTCAATACTATAGGTCACCAATTTCTTATATTCTCTTTTTACCCCCTTTTCCAGATAAATTTCATAACCCAGTACATATTTCTTTTCCTACTCTCCCATTTTCTAACTATTCATTTAATATTTCCACAAAATATCCTTTTTGCCATTCATTTATATTATTATACATATAATACTCAATTCCATCCATCCTTGTGGCTTTTTCCATATTCAGTTCTTTTAAAATTTCATTAAATTCATCTACACTTATATTTTTGTCTATATTCTTACGATCATCCTTACTCAATTTATTAACTTTCCATATATGCCTCTCTTTTATCTCCCTCTTTTTAAATGTATTTTCTACATATTCCTTTATTACTTTAAACATTTTTCCTGTGTATTCACACTTTCTCCTTCATTATTCTTCAGTTCCCTTATTATCCTCTAATTTTCTCTCACTATCTTGCTCACATACGGAGCCACTTCTTATTTTATCCCTTGTAAGAAATACCTCTGTTTATTTAAATGTTCTTAATCTTCTCCTGGTTCATTTCATATATCTTTTTCTCCTTTTCATAAAGATTGTCATATTCTTTAACACTTCTCTAAATACTTCCTGACTTGATTTCCTATTTTTTTGTTTTTCTTCCCTTCTCCTTACAATCTAACATTGCAAAACATGTCTTATATTTTTTATTTAAAACATATACACCACTTTGTCTAATCTTCATAAAAATTCTCATTTCTACATGATCTTTCCATAACTGATCAATCTCCCTCAAGTCTTTTGCATTCAATTTTTAATGCCTTTACCTAACCTTATATAGTCTTCCTTTTCCTTCACTTCTAACCATATAGCTAAATGATCCAAGAAGCCTGTTTCCTTTATTCCTTTTTTTATGGTTTTCAAACTATCAGATATTATAAAATGAACAATTTCTATTTTTTTTTCGTATGTTGTGCTTGTATCCCACTTTTTATTATTTCGTACACCTTCCTAACATCATTTCCTTCATTCTTCCTTTTTTCTTAAATCACAATTAAAGTCCTCTATAAGTATTATTTCTATATTCACTCCTACATAATGTAAATCTTTTTAAACATTTCCTCTCTTTCTTTCTTAGTAATATATTTACATATTGCAATAATGCTATATGTCTTTTTTCCAGCCTATATTTATCACTGTTATTCTACCTAACTCTACTATAGTGTAATCTAGAATTTTTACTGTTTCATTACATAACATCCCAATCCCTGAACATGTATATTTTCCCATATTTCAAATGATGTTTCTACCCCATAACTCTTATGTTTGTAGCCTTTCTTCTTCTGTTAATATTCTTGTGTATTCTGATATAATTGCATGCATATCAAGTAACACGCACCATTCTAAACCATCTAACCTTCTCTTAATATTCTTTATACTATTAACATTTATAGAAAGAATTCTTAGCTTCCTATAAGTATCTTACCTCCTTCCATCATAACTTTTACCTTTTTGATTTTCTTTTACAATCATACTTTTAAACTTTTAAACTTCCTTTTTCTTTCCCCCTTTCCCTATCAAATTCCTTTTCCTCTTACCACTTTCCAGTTTACATCCTCATCTTTACTTGTCCCCTGTACCAGTTCCTCCCCTTCATTATTTTCATTTCTTCATTGACTATTTTTTTCATTATTGTTCCTCTGTATGCCATCCTGTTCTTCATGTCCCTGTTCTGCACTCTTTTCTATATTATACACACATTCTTACATCTGTTCTTGTTCTTTAATTTCTGTGTGTTCATCACACTCTACCCAAGCATGCCCTGTTTCCCCACATTTCTACACATTATATTACATTTCTTGGCTTCATATCCCATTTTTCCACAAATAAAACATTTTCTTTTATCACAGTTACTTATTAAATGGTCATCCTTTCTATTAAAAAAAATATTTTCAGCTGTCCCCTAGATCTGACAAAACCTCTGCTATCTTCTCCATTTATTACACTTGAAATACGTATAATTTTTTTTTATTTTCTAGTTTTGAAACCACCCCACAATCCCATCCCCTAGTCCATAAACCTCTGTCATCATATATTTTTGTAGTGTCTATGTTGTGTCTTTTGGCTTTTCCCGGTTAGGTAGTTGATTGGTAGTTGATTTTTACGTGCCGAGTTACCAGCCCTGATGCACAACCTTCAATGAAGGTACACCCATTCACATATGTCTCCACGCAGAAGACGCTCTAGCTGAGAATCGAACTGGACAGTGTCTTACGGTGATATGACAACACTACCGCAGCACCACCTCCGTGATTTTTGTAGTGTCTGTGCAGTCTTTAAATAGTCTTTTAATGATTCTTTCTCAACTTCAATTTGAAAATGTACAAAAATCCTTGTTTTTGTTTCTCTTTTAAATGCCTGTACTACATAAGAGTTCCAAGGATTACATTTTTTTTTATTCTGGAATTTCTCTAAAAAGCTTTCCATATACTGTCTGGTCTCGAACAAAATGTTACAATATGTCTCTCTATTAAGATGTATAAAGGTTCTTACATCTTTGGTTGAAGTACCCAAGGCTGCAGTCACTCTGTCCCATACCATATATCTTTTAAGTTTTTTCTCTTCTTTACTGCTAAGCTACACCACTCATTTCTTTCTTGCCATCTCTCTTTTTCCTTCTACTTGTCTCTCTCCTTTTATTGTTTGTGTATATGATTTTTTTTCCTTTGGTACAGTCCCTCCCACCTCCTCCTCTTGTATTTTATCCATAATTTCACCCCATGATGCTGCCATCTCACTTTCTGGTTCACTTTGACTTAATATTTCTTTTATGTAGACATCTCACAACCCTCCTGAGTGGAGGGTTGTAATTATGCACTCTGATTTGGTTCCATTACCTCCATCAAACACATCCTTTTGAAACAGAAACTCCAAGTCCTGCAAAGATTTGCCTGCTTTCCATTATTTTTCTTCATTTCACCTTGTCCTCCACTCTCTCCAACTCTCCTAAATCTCTGTGTTTTCTTCAAACATACACTTGCTTTCAGATTTTGCTGCCTTCTCTGAACCCCTTTCTCCTTTCTCAATAACTGCTCACTTCTTCTCACCCACCCATCACCACCATATTCCTTCCTGCTTCTCCGAGCCACCTTCATGCCTGGAGTGGAAGTAGGAAGTGTACCAATACACAGTGTCCATCTAAGTTAAACAGAGAAGGGGAAGTTCCCCAGTAATTTGGCCAAATTTCCCATAGACAGAATTAATAACACCTTGGGTTTACCCCTTAAAAAGAGGTCTCTAGCCTACTGGGACTAACCCAGTCAACAAAGTGTAAGTAAGTAAATAAATAAAGATCCTGGGTGGTCTTCTATCATTCATAAGTTCAGCTTTACTTTACTATTCAAGCCTTCCCCTTTGTTTCTAGCATTTTTTTGTCTTTCTGAGAACATACATATATCTGCACATTACGTTTCAAGTTTACTATATCTTTATTCTGTCATAACAAATTTGTTTGTTTTTTTAATAAAATCACTTACTGTTATTTTTATAGCTTCTCCTTGTGTTTCTTATTTTAGTCTTTCACTTTTTCCTGTTGGGTTTGTGAATGTGTGTGTGTACATGCATATTTTTGTCCCCCATTTTTTAAAATTTTGTATGCTTATTAATTAGTTAAACACACTGGATGAAGGTATCTTTTTTTCATGGGTGACATATTTGTAATATATATCTATATCTATCCATCTATCTACACCCACACACACACACACACACACACACACACACACACACACACACACACACACATATATATATATATATATATATATATATATATATATATATATATATGTATATGCACATATACATACATTTTATATAAATGTTTTATATAACAGCTATCAGTAATGTGCTATTCTGCATAGTGTTTCACTAAATTGTATTCAGACAGGACGTCTGTTGCCATATTATGGAATACAATTTCATTAAGTCTTGAGTGGCCAGAGGAATACAGTGCTCATACTGATTGATGCTCTGGGGGTCAACTGACATACTCATTACTGCTGTTACCTGTCACCCAAGAGCATTTGTCTCTTACCTCCCCAACCCTCACTTGTCTCTAAGGCTGGTCAGCAATGTATCCTTTGGTCAACTCTGGCCTTCCAGTGACAGCACAATGCATGAATACTTGCCACATGCTATACATGTACTTATTCATATTTTATTCAGTGACCAAAAAATGGGGTCCACACAGTGCTGACCTTCTGTATAGAAGGATGTGTGGAGACTGATGTCTGATTAGCTAACCTAGATCTAGGACCTCTAGCTTATCATTTAAATGTTTTACTTCTTCTTGGGTAGTAGCAGACACATAAAGAGTGCAACTTTAAGTACATCTCATAGCCTGAAGTGTTAGTATGTAGTAACAAGCTTTATTATCATGAAGGAAAATTCATTCATCCTTCTAGCACTGCAAGCCATGCATGCCTGATAGAAAAGTGTAATTTACATTTAATAGTGCTCCATATGGAAATATTTGTGCTGCGTCTATCACTGCCGAACTGCGTCTTTTTTATTTCCATTCTGCCTGAAACCTCATTAATAGTCAAGGCTATTCAGGATAAAAAGCAACTGGAATTGCTATTGAAATGTGGGGAATGCCAAACATGGAATGCTAAGTACAGAAACATGGAGTATTTCCAGTTTCAGCAATAGATGTTAATTATAGATCCCATAAAGAACACTAATGAATTCCTGAAAGCAGACAAATAAGGTGAACAGTAGTATACAGACACAGTTTATTAAAATGGTGGATGGCTGACATCAGAAACACTTAAGGAATTGCAAAAAGAACTGAATACATTTATAGGAGAAAGCAGACAAAACAAAACAAAAACATTTACATTTCTAAATGTAGCATTTTGTGTGGGAATGAAGCATTGAACAGAAGGTGCTGAGGAATACGTTGACATAACATGAAAGATGGCAAATAAATTCTAGGCAACTGTGACAGCAAATATCAGAAAGTGATGAGGTTACCTGAATGTACAACTTCTAAGAAGAAGTAATTAAGGAACTGGGGTGGTGAATACTTTTGAAACTTTTTAGATCTACAGCTCTACCATAAGCAGAGAAGAAATAAGCTTAGCTAAGTAGGCCTTATGAAACATCTGCTGACAAACTCTATATCAGTGTTAGTTACAAATATTATACTAACAAAATTATCAGTCATACTTTAGATAAATATTACAAGCATACACATCTGGCAGATGGCTGCAACAGTCTACAGCTATCTGGAAACAAAAGAACTCTTACCCTACATGAATACAGGTGCTGATATTAGTCAGATACAAATACCACAGGATGCCTGCGCATGATTCTTTTGTCAGTCACATCTGTAAATGTCCATGTAGTAATGTGGAACTACATACATAAATTGTCAAGTGGAAGTCATCTATCATAATAATAACTTAGCCACTTACAGTCCTACATAATATTTCTGTGCATTAGTGAATAAACATAACTTCAAATCACTTTAAGGCTGACAAGCAAATGGTACAAACACAAAACAAAAGTAACCATCCAATAAAGACAGCATTAAACTACTACACTTACTTCATAAGCTTCTCCCATTTCAGTACGTGCAGCCACTTGTTTAGCTGATGCACATTCTAATGACATGATGGTTGATGTGAATACCCTGAAATATGTTTATTATGATTTTATTTGTCAGTCATACTGCCCAGCATATTTCCATTTGTAAATTCCTGCAGCAATTGCTAGCAGGAAGTGGGGAGGGGGCATTAGGAGTAAGACTGAGCACCTTTAGGCTTACCTGACCTCTTCTAGGCTGAACATCTGCACATGTAGCTTCCTTAATGCAGCTGATCACTAGCAGGAGGAATGAGAAATTAAGGCACTGGAATTATTCTAGTTTTATGAACCAGTCATTCAATTTCTTCTTACAGGCTGCATTGCTTCTGCATACCCTTCAACCACAATTCTTGGTTTATAGTGATGTTATATAGAACACACCGGAACCCTTCCCCCATAGGTTCATAGGTTCATAGGAAGGTACTAGGCTATCGGCCTTGGGGCCTATACAAGCCCAGCCAAAAAGGTACCCTGACTTTTGCCACCAAGAAAATTATTTTCCTGTGCCACTGTCGAGCAGAGCCACATAGGTGATCCCCGGGGTGAATTTCCTATTTCCCATCCAATCATCAAGATTCTTCTTGAAGAGTGCTAATGAGGAGCTTTGTTTGATATAGATAGGTAGTTTATTCCAGAGTATGGGAAGTCTCTGGGACAGGAATCTATCCCTCCAGCATGTTCTGTTTATTGTGGTGACAAGGTTTAGGCCCCTAGAGCGTGTAGCTCGGAGGGATTGGGATTTCTTTAAGTGGAGCATGTCCAGCAGCTCTGGGTTTGACATAGCTTTGTATGGTAGGCAGAGATCACCTCTGAGTAGGCGATATGCGACGGAGTAAAGCTGGAGTTTTTTGAGACGGTCTGCGTAGGGCATCTGTTTGAGGCCAGTAATCCTCTTTGTGAGGTATTTCTGCGGCCTTTCCAGTTGTTGTAGATGTCTTGTGAGGTACATACCAAAAGGGGCGTTGTACTCTATAATGCGTCTAATGAGTGATGAGTAGAGGGGAACAATGATCTCTTTTTTTCTATATGAGAAACCTTTTGTGATGAGGTGTGCCATGTAGAAGGATTTCCTGATTACTGTGGCGATGTGATTATCAAAGGAGAGACTACTGTCCACCTGTGTCCCAAGGTCTCTTATCACACTTTCGGTGTTAAGTATACTACCGCCTATGTTGTAGTTCATGGGTACAGAGTTTTTACCAAAGGGGATGACAATGCACTTTTTGGCATTGAGCTTGAGGCCATGGCTTTGACACCAGGCATCTGTCTCAGTGAGGCCCTTTTGTAGGACGTCCACATCGTTAGGAGTTTCTATTATGGCTCCTAGTTTGCAATCATCTGCAAACTTTGTTAGCCAAAGACCTTCTGTGTTAGCCTGTGCTTCAGAGAAGTAGATACCAAACAGGAGAGGACCCAGGACTGAACCCTGTTGTACTCCACTTGTCACTGGCCTGAAGTCGGATTTGGAGTCTGCTACTTTCATAGTGTGGGTTCTGTCAGTGAGCCAGTTGGCAACCCATCTTGTGACATAGGGATTTATACCTAGTTTAGTGAGTTTATCTATAATTCCAGAGTGGGGGATGGTGTCAAAAGCCTTGGCAAGATCTAGATAGGCTGTGCGAACCACCTTATCCTTGTCTACGGCTTTGGTGACTGCTTCAAAGAAGTCTATCAGGTTTAGGAGACATGATCTGCCTTTTACAAACCTGAACTGGGTGGGATCCAGAGTTTGGAGATTACCAATGTCTTTGTTTATAAGCTCCATGATGATACGTTCCATGGCCTTGCAGACCAGGCTCATCAGGCTAATGGGGTGGTAGTTCCCGGGATCCATGGTAGCTCCCCCCTTGTGGAGTGGGATAACCGTTGCTGTGCACCGTTCAGCAGGCACAAAGCCTGAGGTGAGGCTATGATTGAACATGGTACTTAGGTGGGGTGCCAGTTCATTCTGTAGTTCATGTAGAACGCAGCGTGGGATGTTGTCTGGTCCCATGGATGCTGTGTTCTTGGCTTTGGAGAGTGTGGTTTTTACCTGTGCAGCCGCGATTACAGGAACTTTGCATTCTTCCGGTATAGAGATGGGCTCTTTAGGGGATGAGGCAGGGTAAAGTTAGCACTGAACCTATCTGCCAGGATGTTGGCAATATCAGTTGGGTCTGTATGTTTAGTGCCATGTGCTGTAACTCAGAGCAGATCTGAGTGTTGCCATTCAGATTCTTGACATAGCTATAGAATGCTTTGTGGTTGTCTTTAGAATCAGTGGCGATTTTGTTTTTGTAACTAGCTTTGGAGGATTTTATCAGGGATCGCAGCTTCTTACTGAGGCTGATCAGGGAGCTCCTCCACTCGTGGGATTTTACTCTCTTTTGCAAAAGTTTCTTCCTTCTGTTGTACAGTTTGTTTATGGCAGGGGACCACCAGATTGGCTTCCTTTTTTTGGAGGATAGCATCTTGGTTCTGTTTGGGATAGCACGATCCATGCACTCATGTAAGTGCTTATAAAGTGCAATTGTGTAGGATTCAGTAGTCGTAACTGTATTGTCCATCTGCATGGGTTTCATGAAGTTCAAATTTTTTACCATGGTTTCCTTAATGGGGGGGTGGAGGCAGGATGTGGATATCTAGGGTAATTAGCTTATGGTCGGATCGGACCAATGAGGCATTGACTTCAGGTGTGGAACACCCGTCACTCATACTGGTAATGACTAGATCTAGGATATTGTTGCCCTGGTGGGGGTGTGGATAAGTTGATCCAGGGCATTGGAGTTTATGAATTCCAGAAAGCGTTGAGCGAAGGAGTTGGTACATGAGAAGTTTTCCCAGTTAATGGTGGGGTAGTTGAAATCGCCCATTATTAGGGTGTTTGGTTGAGCCCTAATATTTTCCAGTATATCAAGAAAAGAGGAGTGGGAATCTTGGGGCATGGTGGGTGATCTGTAGCAAGCTACAATTTGGATTGCAGTTTTGCCCAGAGTTAGTTGCACTTGGATAACCTCGACTGCATTATGCTGAGCAACTAGCCTGGAGGTGTGGATATCCTTAATGAATATAGATACACCTCTGCCTTTGGTGTTCCGGTCCAGGTTACATGGCTGAAAAGTGTGGTATGAGTTATAGCCTGGTAGTGCAGGGGTGCTCTCTGGAGCCTTGTACCAGGTCTCAGTCACTGCACAGATATCAATGTTCTCCATTTTAAGGAGTGCCTCGAGTGAGTGCATTTTGAGATTTAGAATTCTGGCATTGAGTAGCATCACCCTTAGTTTTTGCTTGCCTGTTCCTGTTATGGTGGTGAATTTGTCATTTGAACCTTGCCTAAAAAAGGCACTATAGGGGTGGCAGGAACTTTAGCCAGTATCCGGAATCCCAGGGGTGACAGGTGCAAGCCATCTCTGGCAAAGCATCGTGGTCTTTCAACCATGTCATCCCAGGCAGACAGATACTGGATCCCTTTAGAATGGCACCAGAAGCTTAGCCAATTGTTGAAGTCAATCATTTTGACCTTGTACTGCTGCATCATTCTGGGTGATGGCAGAATGCTACTCAAGGCTAGGGTCATACCTGCCTGGGCTACAAGATTGGAGAGCTCTTCCATGTCTCTTTTCATGTAGTCCAGGGAGGTATGTCTCAGGTCGTTCACACCAACATGGACAATGACAGAGTCATATTTGTACTTGTTGTGGAGTGATCTGAGTGCGTGGGTTATGTGGCGGATCCTGGCACCCCGGCAGGCAGCTGACAGTAACCTTCTCCTTGTTTAGCCATCTGACCATTACATACATTGCCATTTGCTGGCTTGTTTAACAAACATCATTACATCACCTAATACCATCTTAGTATCTTATCTGTCATCTGAGAGGTTATATGTTCTGTGTTTTCAATTAGCAGCAATTACTAATTACATAAAAGACAGCAAACATAAAATAGCTGCATCTTTTATTAGACAGTTATTTTATACATTCACATGAACGGGAATTCATTGTCTTTTGTTTCTCATCTCGGTAGCATTGTTCATTTGCCTGCAAGAGACACATACTTCCTGTGGAAGTGGTCCCCAGCTATCTGTTAGCATTCCACAGGATGCATTTGCCCCTTAGCCACAAAACACTTTGCTGGGATCCCAGTGAGGAGAGAAATGGAAGTACATTAATAGGTCAGCTCCAGCTATTCATCAGAACTAATGGCTATTGCTCTGTGGTAGCACTTACAACAGTTTTACCAGCAATGGTATCAGTACAGTTCCCCATGTCATCATAAAGTGAGGATACTACACAATAATCAGCCACCTGTTTACCAAACAAGGGAATTAAGAAAACTCCACTGCACATACACTCTTAAACAAAGCAGCGGACTCTTGAGTAACAACTAAGCTGAAAATGCTATTCAGTGATATAAAGGTGATTTTTGACAATCAACTGGGCACTTACCACCCTTAAATACTATTCTCAGAAGAGAGCTTATACTTGTTATAGAACACCATGACCCTCTTCAATGTGTTTACAGACAGAAGGACAGCAACTATAAATTTTTATATTGGGTATTGACCCTCTAAACTTACAACCTTAAAATTAAATATTGTTCAGACCACAGTTACCTTAATGTAAATGGTCTGCCTTGGGTATAGGCCCCATGCTCTGGGGCTTAAAATGATGTCTCTTTGCTGGGGTGGCATTGTGTCATTGTGGCATAGGCATGGCTGCCATGTCTAAAGAGAGATGTACCTTTAAGACTATGACAGGCAGGAAGGCAAACTGCAGAAAGGTAGTGGGAATCAACTGCAGGAAGAGGCATTTTAGGCCTATTGCCCTGCTAAGAGTTATATTACTAGCCTCTAGGCTGAAACAGGACATGACATAATAGTCTTAAGAAGGCCATGTGTTTCAGGAGGATTAAGGTGTCCCTGATGTACGTGTGTAGAAATGACTGGCCTCTAAAGCAGTAGCTGGGGGTAAAGCTTCTGAAAAGGACGGATGGTTGCAAGTCTTGTTTTACTAAAACCCTGTGTGAAGAATTCAAGAAATTGTTGCTAAAGACTGAAGTATAAAAGTTTTGTTTTACCACAAACCTTATTTGCACTGGATTCAAGAAAGCTTTTGAAAGGAACCACTAAAATCATATGATCCCAGGGGGTCATAACACAAAATACTCTGCACCACTTGATTTAAGAAGAAAGTAGTTTATTCACCAATATGGTAAAGTTTAACACCAAATAAAATCATATCATATTGTTGTCTCTCAAAGTTGCTCAGACTTAATCAGAACTGATCATTCCATGTAAATTCTCCTTTAATATACCTTATCCACTATGAACCAATGATTATCTAGTTACATGCAACAGTTTCTCTTAAAGAAATGTACTAGAAGTTCATTTTAGATGTGTACTCTTTGAATAAAAATAAATAATACAATAAGATAAGAAAATGTGGAAACATCTAATTATAAAAGAAAGAAAAAAAAATAGGTCATCTCCAAAAGTGTTCAGGTCAATCAAGAAATCATTGACAAGACTATAATTCACCATTCAACAAACATTTGAACAATGCTATTTTAGATAAGGAGGACATTGATCCGGGGGGGGGGGGTAGGAAACCAAATAAGAGCACAGAGAGCTATTCTGGCAGTTGAAATTAAATGCCACTATCCCACCTGGCATAAATGATAATGTCTTTGTTTTACTTGTGTTAAGGTTAAGAGTGTCAAATTTATGTCAATGAATTTGATTTTTATACATATACAGCACTTGTGTCATACTTGTTTATATATTTATTAGTTTTTATTTTCATAGTTATATAGAATTTTACATTGCACAATTATTTAATTGTTGCCCTGTCTAGGTAATAAGTTTTTTAACAATTATTTGCAACATTCATTTTCTATGGCATAAGGAGTATCTTTTAGGGTTTTAACATGTTGCTGAATTTATGTGGAAAGATCAGTTCTGATGATGATAACCCAACTGATAAACTCCAATGTTTTTCCAGACATTCCTGCATTACAAACAGAAGTTATTTTCTGCAGTACTATAGATCTAACATGTGGGACTTTAATTTTTTCCATGTGCATGCATATTTTAGCATTTTTATCTGTTTTTATTTCTGCTTGTTGCAGCTTTCTTAACAGTTTAATGACAGGACTAAAGATAGAAAATTCAAACGTGCTAGGTAATTTTTTAATAATCTGCATTATTTGGTGTAAATAAATAACCTCATTCTTCCAAATATCTGATTTTTTTGTTGACAAAAGTAGATGGCACAGTGGTGCAGCAGTTGTGTTCTTGCCTCACAGCAAGAGGCTCTATGGTTCAAGTCTCAGCTGGGGTGCCTTCTGCATGTCTTCCCTGCATTCATGTGGGTTTTCTCCCACATTATGAAGACATGGATCTGGTGTGTTTGTCCCTGGGCCTTTGCTGAAAACTAGCTTCATTCCAAGTTAGATTTTCCTGGTAAACATAAAATAAATATATTTTTTTCTTATTTCAGTATCAGTTTGTAGTGTCTTTCTGCATTTTGTGTCATACTAGCACAGCACAGTACAAAATGCAAAGACCGTCTTTCCTATGAGTAACAACAAGTAAAACTTTTCCATTACCACATCTATCTATTATGCTCCTCCTCCCAAACTCACAAACTAGAGATCCCATTATAAAAAATTAAGTTGCCCAATCTGCCTTTATCAAAAATTCATAGTAACAAAAGGTGCTCACTCAACAATTATTATTTCTTGTAATAAAGACTTTGTGTTCTTTAAACTGTGACTATATTTTTAACAAAAATAACTCCTTACCACCTAGTATAGTTTTCCATCCTTCCTAAGGCTAGGTCTCCTTTATAGTAATTCTCTAATTACACTTGATGATGAGCTATACCTCCATGTTAGCAGTTGTGATGATGATGAGTTATTCCTCCATGTTAGCCTTCATGTTAGCATTGATGATGATGATCTATCCCTCCATGTTAGCATTGATGATGATGATCTATCCCTCCATGTTATCATTGATGATGATGAGCTATCCCTCCACATTGGCACTGATGATGATGAGCTATCCCTCCATGTTAGCAGTTGTGATGATGATGAGTTATTCCTCCATAACAGACTCCATGTTAACATTGATAATGATGAGCTATCTTTCCATGTTAGCATTGATGATGATGAGCTATCCCTCCATATTAGCATTGATGATGATGATCTATCCCTCCATGTTATCACTGATGATGATGAGCTATCCCTCCACGTTGGCATTGATGATGACGAGCTATACCGCCATGTTAGCAGTTGTGATGATGATGATGAGTTATTCCTCCATGATAGCCTCCATGTTAGCATTGATGATGATGAGCTATCTCTCCATGTTAGCATTGATGATGATGAGCTATCCCTCCATGTTAGCATTGATGATGATGAGCTATCTCTCCATGTTAGCATTGATGATGATAAGCTATCAATACATGTTATCATTGATGATGATGAGCTATCCCTCCATGTTAGCACTGATGAAGGTGCACTTTCCCTACATGTTAGCAGTCCCTTTAACAACACTGACAGGTTGCAGAACATACTTCATCTATCAGAGCCATTGACTGAACTACAGTCATTAAGAAATTACCTACTCTCTGGTGGCATTTTAAAACCACCATGGCCTAAATAATGGTTCGAGAAACTACAGTTCCAGTAGTGAGAGGACAGTTTTTTTATCATAAGAAATACTACTCTTTCCCCATTAATTTGACTGGATAATACCAAGAGACTGGTAACCTAGTTTTCTTAGTGGGAGGTCTCCCTTTGTGAGTGTGGGAGGTAGACAATAGTGGGTGAATAAGAAGACTTGTATTTTTAGCTGTGAGAAAAGACAGTTTCTGTATTTCATAGTGCCATTGTAATGTAGCTATATAACACAAAATGAAGACACATACCCCTGATTATGATCCTGAATTAAGAAAAACAATCTGCTTCCAGTTGTTTAAAAATCAAACATATCAAACTGGTAACCTACCTATTTTACACAAATGTATGCATTTGTTTATTTTAATTACTTTACATTCTGAAAGGTCTACCTTTGTTTCTTCCATTAAACTACAAATATGATTGCTGCAAACAAAAATAAAAAAATATATGAGAAATGCTGAAAAATAAATGCATATGAAGTGGTCTGACAGACCTTCACAAAATATCTCCCACTTTAAATGTTTTAAAACTTGTCAAAGCTATGTTCTTTTTCAGGGGGGTGACCTTTAATGATTCATAACTTAAAAAGCTCATTATTTTATTATTTATTATTTTATTTGCATTTGTTTACTGGGATGGTCCACTGGGCCATAGCTAGTCTAATTTCAGTGGAGGCCTGGGGAGAAAAGCTCCACATTAAAACCAACATACAGTACAGACTATTGAGTAGCAGCATTCTGATAAAGTCATAGTTCACTATTACATACATTAGAGAGTTTTTATTAACAGTTGACAACACAGTAAAAACTAACTACATTAATTGCAGTATAGTAAAAGGTATGCAGTCATAGATGAATAAAGGTGGAAGCTAGTTATTATCAAACACCTTGGTTACAGTATAGAACAAGTCATTATTAGCAACTACATTAGTTACAGTATAGAATAAAAGACTGTGTTGAATGACATATAAGGTGCCACAGTTAGGGATAACATGAAACATATTGACAGTTTAACTTTAGTAATGCAAAAAACACAGCATCCATGGGACCAGATGGTGTCCCCGGCTGTGTGCTCCACGAACTCAATGAGGAATTAAACCCACAGCTAGGACAGCTGTTTAATCAAAGTCTTACCTCTGGATACGTACCCAGGGAGTGGCGCACTGCAACTGTGGTCCCACTTCACAAAGGCGGTGCCTCCACCGACCCTGGAAATTACCGGCCCATTAGCTTGACAAGCCTTATCTGCAAAGCCATGGAGAGGATCATAATGGACCTCATAAATAAAGACATAGGGAATTTGCAGACTTTGGATCCAACCCAGTTTGGCTTTGTCAAAGGCAGATCATGCCTTTTAAACTTGGATGACTTTTTCGAAACAGTCACCAAAGCCATTGACGAGGGAAAGGCAGTCCATACAGCCTACCTCGATCTGGCGAAGGCCTTCGATACAATACCCCACTCGGGTATCATTGAAAAACTCATCAGCTTAAATGTTAACCCATACATCACAAGATGGGTTGCAAACTGGCTGAGTGACAGAACCCACAGGGTCAGAGTTGCTGGCGCCATGTCAGACTCAAAGCCTGTCACAAGTGGTGTCCCACAGGGCTCAGTCCTGGGCCCACTCTTGTTTGGCATCTACTTTTCCAAGTACAAGCAAACACAGGAGGGTTATGGCTGACAAAGTTTGCAGATGATTGCAAACTGGGCGCCATAGTAGAAAACACATCTGACACAGATATCCTTCAGAAGGGTCTTACAGAAACGGATAACTGGTGCCAGAGCCATGGCCTAAAGTTAAATGCCAAAAATGCATAGTCATACCCTTAGGGAAAAACAAGGTTACCCTAGCTACCAAATAGGTGGCAATCCACTGAGCACAGAAGAAGTCATCAGAGACCTGGGGACCCAGGTTGATAGTAGTCTGTCATTCGACACCCATGTAGCTAAAGTAGTTAGGAAGACCTTCTACATTGCCCACCTTATCATGAAGGGATTCTCATCTAGATCAAGGGAGGTCATGGTCTCCCTTTACTCATCACTCATCAGACCAATGATTGAGTACAATGCCCCATTCAGAATGTATCTGACCCGACACTTGCAGCAGCTGGAGAGGCCACAAAAGTTCCTCACCAAAAGGATAAAGGGTCTCAAAAATCTGTCCTATGCCGCCCGACTGAAAGAACTCCAGCTCTATTCAGTCGCTTACCGCTTGCTCAGAGGTGACCTTTGCCTAACATACAAGGCCATGTCAAACCCAGATTTGATGAATATGCTTCACCTCAAAAATCTAGATCCATCAGAGTCACAAGGGTGGGAGACTTGAACCTCGACACGGCTATTAATAGGACGTGCTGGAGGGATAGATTCATCACCCAAAGACTCCATATGCTGTGGAACAAAATTCCGGTATATGTGAGGCAGAGCACCTCGCTGGCCTTGCTCAAGAGAAATCTTGACCAATGGATGGGAGATCGCAGATATACCCCAGGGATTACCTCAGTGTCACTGCTCGACAGAGGCACAGCAAAATAATGGGTATAGTTCCCCATACTAAAGGGGTGGCGTAAGCCACAAAACGATGGGCTAGGCTTGTAAATGCCCTCGGGCAGATAGCCTAGTATGAACCTATGAACCTATAATGTGGTAAGAGTATTTGAACAGTTATAAATATATATTCTGCTGGATTTACCATAAAGTTAAGGCATGAGAGTAAAGTTAAATCATATAAGCCAGAAGTGCAAGTAAGGAGTGCATATCACGTGCATAAAGTCAAAATGATATTCATGTTAGTAGGTAGTCAAGTTGGGTTCATATTACATGATCGAACACTGGAAATGGCGAACAATATATTATTGAACACAAATGCACGAAACCACAAATATTCGAAGGAACAGATCAGTGAATTTTTTTCCCAGTGAAAAAAATTGCTGATCCAAAAATAAAATAATTTACAGGCAACAAAAAGTGGGGGGCTTTGCCCCCATAACCCCCAATGTGGGGGGCTGTGCCCCCTACCCCCCAGTTTAAATATACCAACTCCAAGATCGCACCACAGTGAAGAAAACAGCAAAGTCCAGAGAATGGCCAAGCAAATTGTTTCCCAGGGAAAAAATTTGTTGATCCGTTCCTTCGATGTTCTGTGGTTTTGTGCATTTGGGTTCAACAAATAAGCGTTCGCTATTTCTAGCATTCAATCACATAATAGGAACCCATCAAGTTTAGCTTGTAAGGGGGAAGTTAATAAAGGGATAGTAGTAGAGAGTCTGGGGAATCAGTTTTATGGGAGGTGCCAGATTGAAACATGTACCATAGCGTGGAGAGGTGTTTTTGTAGAGACTGTTTGAATGAAGAGGTATTGTTGGTGGTCCTTATTGATACAAGGAGTGCATTCCACTGTTTGGCAATCAAGAAGGAGTAGAGCATTTGAACAGCGGAAAGGTTTGGTTTTTCTACTTGCAGGCAAAGTTGGTTCTTAAATCTAAGAGGTCTGTTTGGGTGATAGTGAGTAAGTATAGAGTTAAGTGGTGGGTAGTCCAATGGTTTGTAGATGATTTTGTGTGCTGTAGTTAATTGTAAGCATGTTAGGCAATGTGGGAGTTCAAGCGAATTCAGTAAGTGTAAAGTGGAGCAATGATGAGATTGCATTAGTTGCAAACTTGGCAATTTTATTGTAGCAGATCTCAAGCATGGTTTTTAGGGAGGATTGGATATTAGAGAGGAGGGGAGCATCATTTGAAGAGAAGATAGAAGAAAGGTTAAGGCAAGAGTTTTTGTAGCGTGGCTAAGAAAGTGGTAATGTACATAGAGGATACCCAATTTTTGATGTGTTTTTTGATATTATTGTGCACATGTAGGTCAAAAGTTAGGTTTCCATCTAAGATGATTCCTAGTAGATTTGTATGGGACACAAACTCAATAGTAGCTTTGTTTTGGGAATGTATAGAGAATTCAGTCTTGTTTAAGGGGGTAGTTTTCTTAGGGCTAAATAACAGGAGTTTAGTTTTATTAGGGTTTAGAGAAAGGTGGTTGTTGGTCATCCAAGTTTCTGTAGATGTAAGCGCATTCTGGGTAATTTTTTGAAGTTCAGATGCAGAGTTTGCAGAGCAGAATGATAGTTGAGTCATCTGCATATTGTATTACAGATCCGTGACTAACAGTGGAGTCAAAGTCATTGATGAAAATACTGAAGAGAAGGGGCCCTAGTATGGAACCTTGGGAACACCTGTGGATGTGTCAGGAAATGGAGAGTAAGAATGCTGCCATTTGGTAGATTGTTGTCTATTTGTGAGGTAGTTTGTGAACCAATTTAGGGTTGGGGGAGATACCTAGTTTAGAAAGTTTTGTGATAAGTAGAGGGTGGGTGACAGTGTCAATAGCTTTAGAGAGCTCAATAAGAATAATGATACAATTTTGACTACATCTTGAGCTCGGTTAACTGTGTCCATGAAGGATATGAGAGCTGTTGTAGTACTGTTGCCTGGCCTGAACCTGTGCAGAGTAGGGGAAGGGAGCTGATTTTGAAGCCCGTGTCATCAGTTGTATAAGTATGACATGGGCTTAATCTAAATGCAATGTTTCCTTTTTTTGAGGTGGTGTAAAGAAGGGGTAGAGGGACACAGTCTCCCTTAAAACCTCCCTGCAAGACAATGCTTTATTGTTTTTATTACTTCTTTACAGTAAATCTTAGTCATAATTATACATGATTTGTAAGTATTGCAAAAACTGTTACAGCTTCAGTGTACATGTTATAATACCTTTTCATCCCCACTGAAGAAAGCTGGACAGATAGGGTCGCTGCAGTACAGATTGTGTTTTCTGGCTGGTTGTAGTGTATGACACACATATATCAATCTTACAAAGTCTACAATGAGCTACTTTTTGTAATCAAAGGGTACAGGGTTTGATTTTTTATACCTGCATTTCCCTACTGTCTTACTCTTGAGCAAGAATCTTACCCAAAAAGTACTGCTGGGTCACCCCTTAAAAGGGACAGCTGTGTGCAGAGGGCTTACTTCATTAACGAAGGGTTTACAGCAGGTGTTTGCATACTAGTAGAGTATGTTTACTACAGTATGCTCGAGCTCCCACTAGACAGATCTCCCACTTCTACATAGCCTTCCCAACACCTGACTTTATAAAACTGTATAGCCTTAACAAAAGCTAAACGATAACCCTAAAAGTCCCACCTATTTGTCAACCCATGTTCTTACTCCCTTACCTTAAAACTTCAACCCCCCCAACCCTAATGTCTGTGATAATTCCCTAAATCTAAAACTGCAACCCTCTTCCGTAACCTAACTTCTCTCATTGGTCCCTAACCCTAAAACCCCATTTCCTAATCCTAAAACTCCATTCCTGCACCGTAACCCTAAAGCTCCCATCCCACTCTATAACCCTAAACTCCCCCATCAGTAACCCTAAAATCCTTCTCCTGCTCCCTAACCCTAAAATCCTTCTACTGTTGACTCCCCACAGCTGCTGTCCTGAACTCATATTTGAGTTCAAGTGTGAGCAGCAACCTACATAGGTTCATAGGTTCATAGGTTGGTACTGGGCTATCTTCCCGAAGGCATATATTAGCCCAGCCACGTTGTGCGGTATTCACTGCCCCTTTAGTAGTTCCCTAGACCCTTGATCTAGCAGCTAGTACCCTTGGCCCCATCTAGTAGTGCTGTGGGTGTGATCCCCGGTGTGAACTTTCTGTTACCCATCCACTCATCAAGGTTCCTCTTGAAATGTGATAGTGAGGGGCTCTGTCTTATGTAGATCAGGACCCTGTTCCATAGTAAGGGAAGTCTCTGTGAAGGGAATCTATCCCTCCAGCATGTTCTATTCATTGTTGTGTTGAGGTTTATATCCCTAGAGCATGTAGCTCGAGTAGATTTGGTTTTGCTAAGATGGGGCATCTTCAACAATTCTGGGTTGGACATGGTTCTGTACGTTAGACAGAGATTGCCTCTGAGAAAGCGGTATGTAACAGAGAACAGTCTTAGCTTTTTCAATCATGCTGCATAGGGCAACTGTTTGAGACCAGTAATTCTCTTGGTTAGGTACCTTTGTGGTCTCTCTAGCTGCTGGAGATGTCTAGCCAGGTACATTCCAATTGGTGCATTGTACTCAATAATGGGTCTGATGAGGGAAGAGTAGAGGGGCACCATTACATCCTTAGATCTTGATGCAAACCCTTTCGTGATCAGATGTTTCACATAGAAGGATTTTCTAACCACTTTGGCAACATGGTTATCAAAGGAAAGCTGACTATCTACTTGGGTCCCTAGATCCCTTATTTCTTCTTCAGATTTCAGGGGATTACCTCCTATGTTGTAGTTTGCGGGTACTCTGTTTTTTCCAAAGGGGATTACTACGCATTTTTTTGCATTTAGCTTGAGACCAAGGCTTTGACACCATGCATCAGTCTCATTTAGGCCCTTCTGGAGGATCTCCATGTCGGCCGGAGACTCTATTATAGCACCCAGTTTGCAGTTGTCCACAAACTTAGTCAGCCACAGCCCTTCCGTGCTTGCCTGTACTTCTGAGAAGTATATGCCAAACAGGAGGGGCCCCAGGACAGAGTCCTGAGGCACACCACTCGTTACTGGTCTGGATTTGGACATAGATCCCACTACTCTTACTTTATGGGGTCTGTCTGAGAGCCAGTTTGTGATCCATCTTGTGACGTAAGGGTTTATGCCCAGGCTGGTGAGCTTATCAATAATACCCGAATGGGGAGTGGTGTCAAATGCTTTAGCAAGGTCAAGGTAAGCCATGTGTACTTCCCTTCCTCTATAGCCTCAGTAACTGTCTCAAAAAAATCCACCAGGTTCAGGAGGCATAATCTGCCCTTGACGAAGCCGAACTGTGTGGAGTCCAGCGACTGGAGGTTCCCAATCTCTCCATTTATGAGTTCCATAATGATTTGCTCCATAGCCTTACAGATCAGACTGGTCAGGCTTATTGGTCGGTAGTTCCCAGGGTCAGTAGTGGCCCCACCCTTGTGTAGCGGGACCACTGTTGCCGTGCGCCATTCACTGGGCACATATCCTGTGGAGAGGCTGAGACTGAACAGGGTATTAAGATGTGGGGTTAATTCCTTTTGGATCTCGCATATGACACAGCCTGGGACACCATCTGGTCCCATGGAGGCAGTGTTTTTAGCTTTAGATACAGCCTTGTTAACCAACGTATCAGTAATAACATGAGCAACAAGGCAGTGAAGTCCTTGACTTCAAGACAGCAATGTTTCAGATCTTGGCACTCAAGCTCTTGTAGTGTTCCTGTTATCAAATGTATACAAAAATTGCCACACAAAATAAGTGTATCTTCTTGCAAAATACTTCCTTCACAGCTTACCAAAACATTAAAATAAACAGGATAAACTGCACTTATCGTCACTAACAAGCACGAAAGAAATCACTAGTAAGCAGGAAAATACCATAACTGGAGAAACTTTTTCCTTTTTCGTGACCAAATCTATGCACAAACATGGGGAGTGGCCATGGGCACTCCCTGTGCGAATGCATATGCAAACTTAGTCATTTATCAATGGGAAAGGAGATTCATCTTTGATAATGAGAGGTTTGAGAACATAATTCAATATAGGCGTTTCGTGGATGATATCCTTTTGTTTTGGAATAATGATATAGATTCACTACATGAGTTTGTCGCATATATGGAATCTACAACCTCATTTTTGAAATTTACTTTTGAATATTCATTAAATCATGTACATTTTTTGGATATTACTCTCACCAAAGAAAGCAATAATAAAATTACTACAACACTATATAGAAAGCCATGTTGGAGGAATGGAATCCTTCACTTTGATAGCATGCACCCTCGCTATATTTTTTGAAATGTAATAAAAGGAC
This sequence comes from Protopterus annectens, assembly GCF_019279795.1. NCBI lineage: Eukaryota > Metazoa > Chordata > Ceratodontiformes > Protopteridae > Protopterus > Protopterus annectens. The sequence goes on from NC_056739.1 coordinate 1,498,302,384, forward strand.
AGGTAACAAGAATTTCTAGACTTTGTAGTAAGCAGGAGGATGTACATACTCTGGTTGACTATCAAAAGAGTTGTTTTATTAATAGAGGCTACCCTGTAGCTCTAGTGGACGATTTAATTTCGACCACACTTGAGACCCCTACACGTGTCGAAAAAGTGGGTTTTAGTTGTCACTTTAAGAGGAATGAAGTGAGACTGCCTTTTAGCATCAAATATACGAATGACATACAGCATATCATGGGTATTGTACAGAATAATTGGAAAATTCTCCTTCTTGATTCAACCTTGTCACAGCTAGTGGGTGAAAGACCTGTTTTTAGATTTAGTAATAGCTTGAACCTAAAGAGGTTACTTTGTAATGACAAAATGAATGTTCAGCAGTTGGACATTAGGTCATGTTACAAGAAGGGTACATATTCATGCACTAAATGTAGCATGTGTAAGTACATATCAAAGACTCAGATTTATGAAGTACCTGGTATTAATACAATTTTTACACCCACATTCTATGCTACATGTGATTCGAATAACATCATTTATTTAGCCACTTGTGATTCATGTGATGCATATTATGTGGGCATGACTTCAAGGAGGCTTAAAGATCGCATGTATAATCATGTGTATGACATAAGGAAGGGGAACACCAACAATGCATTGGCTAAGCATTGTCAGCAATTCCCCCAGCATCTTTTTAAGTTCAGGGTTATTCAGATTGTGCATAAGAATAAAAGAGAAGGGAATGTAATGGGAACCCTTGAACTCCATGAATTGAGGTGGATCCTAAGTTTCAGATCTCATGTTGAACCTGGTCTGAATTCAGCGGTCAGTATCCGACCAGCTTTATTAGGAGATGGATGAATTTTCCACTCTGTTCTCCTCTATTTTGCTTTCTTATGCCGTGTTTAGTGTAGTTTATTCCTGTTTTATTTCATTTTTATATTGATTTCTACATTTTTAAGTATTTGTTCCTTAATGTAAGTATTATATGAATAATGAATTGACAATATAAGTATTCTATAATTTAAGTACATGATTTGTTTAGCAATAGTAATGTGTATGAATCAATATTTATATATTCATCCAGTTTATTCTATTTTATTTCATTTCATTTTATATTCCCCCTTTTTTATATTCCCCCTTTTAAAATTTCATATGCTGTAGTGTTGGGAATTTAATGAAAGTATTGTATAAGTAATAATTTGATAGTATAAATATGGAATAAATATTGCACATAATAAGTTAATAATAGTATAATATATGAACTAGCACTTAGATATTTATTTAATTATTTATGTGTTTTGTTGTTTATATTTATATTGGTGTAATGTTTTATGTTATAATATGAAATAGGTAGACTTTTGGATCTGATGTTGAGATATGAAACTGTTATTAATATCTAGGCTGAGCTATACAATCTGAATACGATGCTTGTCTTTGCGGATGGAATATTTTCTTTTGCCTTTTCAATAGGTATATGTACATAGAATAGCTATGCATGTTTAAATGACTTTGCTTACTCAAAGCCTGCTGTTATATTGGTGCTATCTTTTTAAATGAATTAATTGATTGTCTTAATTGATGCTTTAGATTAAATAATTGGGAGTGTTTTTTATATTTAAGTACTGAGTTTTAATTAATTAATGTAACCTGATGAAGCGCGCCATGGTGGTGCGTGAAAGCGCTTGTTTCTTTTGTTAAAATAAATTATTTACCTATCGTGGTGGTTCCTTGCAGTTTTCTACATAACTGGAGAAACAGCAGATACAACTGACCTTTAACTAAAAGTAAATTTAATACTCACATAAATAAATACAATTCCTGGTCCAACCAAGAAAATGATGCCATTAACTTTATATCTCAGAGGAGGGACAAAACAAATCAGATCATACTAATAAAAAATGCAGAGACTGTAACTTTAATACATAAGATAATGCAGGAGTACAATATTTGAAATATGAATTAGCAGTTATTACTATGAAAATGGGATAAATTATATTTCACAGAAGGGCCTCTTTAATAATTCAATGTCTGATTAGAAAAACAAAGCTTTCTGAGTCTCACAAGTGAAGACATCTGCATTGTGAGACATTTTATTATAGGTGTATCATATGAGTCCATCTTAGGAGCCACCTTACTTTCCTTTTGTGTTGACTATTTAGCACTGAATCTCTCACATATTCATTTTACACTATGTGCTGAAGACATTCCAATTCTTAAATTTGGCTCAGTCCCTAACATGGATCCAAAGGCACTTCAAAAAGCCTCCTCAAGTTTATGAAGCTGCAGTTTGAGGAAAGAACAGTGATGACATCATTTGACCTTTTGAACTTGTTAAATTGTTGTACTTAGAATTCTGTTCTCTTGAAATTCTGTTATCCTTCACTAGATACTTTAAATGGTAAAAAAAATAGTTCTGATAAAAGTGTTTAACTACTTTGAAAATGTTAATGTTCTCTTATAGATACATACATTCTGCAGATTCAATGACACTATTAGTAACTAAATGACATCAAGTGAACTAGGAGCTGCATTAGAAAACTCGTTATGCATATTAACATCAAACTTATGTTATATAACTAAACCTTAAATTCCCCCTCCTTCCCAGTTGCCTTTTTTTCCTTTATACTTCAAATACCTCCTAACCTGTGATCGTACTCCCAGTCCTCAGCTAACCTGTGATCATACTCCCAGTCCTCTGCTAACCTGTGATCATACTTCCAGTCCTCTGCTAACCTGTGATCGTACTCCCAGTCCTCAGCTAACCTGTGAACATACTCCCAGTCCTCTGCTAACCTGTGATCATACTCCCAGTCCTCATCTAACCTGTGATCATACTCCTAGTCCTCATCTAACCTGTGATCATACTCCCAGTCCTCATCTAACCTGTGATCATACTCCCAGTCCTCAGCTAACCTATGATCATACTCCCAGTCCTCTGCTAACCTGTGATCATACTCCCAGTCCTCTGCGAACTTCTGTAGCTAAAAATATAACCTGCAACGACTTACTCCTGTACTTTACCTTAAAATTACCTTCTGCACCCTCAACTTCTTCTATAAATCTCCTGTTCCTACTCTACATCATAACTTCATAAAAACTCGACACTCTGAAACCATATAACTTATGATGTCCTCTGACTCAATCATGTTTGATTTGTGTTTCTCTTTACTTTGACTGCACCTCTGAACTCACTGTGTAACATAATTTTATTTAATTGTACTCTTCTTCATCTAAATTGGATTTTTATCTGAACAACTGGGTATAACTGCATATATATTTTCACATCACTTAATTTGATTTTTATGTGAATAACTGTATAATTTCTATGTAATGCAGATTTTTATGTGAATAACTGTGTATAATCACTATGTCATGCAGATATTTTGTGAATAACTATGTATAATCACAAAGCAATGCGGAGCTTTTCTCCTCAGACCTCCACTGAAAATTGGCTCCCTGGGCCTAGTGGACCTCCCCGGTCATTAAACTGAAATAAATAAATAAATATTAATAAATAGACTAAGCAGAGGGTTGTGAGGCCCCCATTCTCTCTCTCTCTCTCTCTCTCTCTCTCCCACCTTCCCGATGAAAGATGTCAACATAGATATTTTTATTTATTTATTTATTTATTTATATTTATTTGCAGTTGGTTTACCAGGATAGTCCATTGGGCCAAAAAGAACCCATTTTCAATGGAGTCCTGGGGAGAAAAGCTCCAAAACAAAGATTACAAAAAGATTACATTAGTTTACAATTTCAATCATTTGTAGATTAGAGACAAATATTTAAACAATGGTAACAAAAAGATTACAGCAGTTTAAAATTTCAGTCATTTGTGGGTTACAGAAAAAACAAAACAAAGGTTAAGCAGTTACAGTGATAATTTATGGGTTTTATTTTGTAGGAAAACTAAGATATGAGCAGATGAAATAAAGATTCTTAGGTTAAGTTTTGTATAAGAGCAAGCATTGCTGTTGTATAAATATATAGTTTCTTGAGTGGAATTGTAGGATTTGTCAAATGATAAGATGTTGTTACAGTTGGCTTAATTTGGTGTCTAGTAATAATATCATATAGTTGTTTGTAGGAGGTGGGGAATAGGCTATGAGGGGTGTGAGCAGGAGCATTCCCATGAGGATGTTAAATGTGAGTGCAGTGATTTTTTAAAGGCAGGGAGGTTGATTGTGATACGGATAGAGGGAGGAAGTGAGTTCCATATGCGTGCCAGGGCATAGGATAGGAGGTTTTGTCCTGGAGAGTGAAGGGGTTTGTACAGCTCTATTAGGTTTTGGTTATTAGATCTTAGGAGTCTTTGTGGCATGTGCATTTTAAAGGTAGAGTTGAGAGAGGGACAGAGGGAGGGTTGAAAAATTAGTTTGTGAGCAAAAGTGAGCTGAGTATATGAGAGCTAGTGAGGAAGCTCTAGCCAATTGAGTTTGTGCAGAGATGCACAGTGATGGGAAGATGATTTGTGGCTGGTGGCAAATTTGGCAATTTTATTATAACAGGAGGACAGTTTAGTTTTGAGAGATGATTGTAGGTTTGTTAGGGGAGGGGAACCATACAGGAGAGGGGATGAGAAATGTAGTAGCGATAATGATCTTTGTAGATGTAGTGAGGAATTGATTGTTATGGTACAGCATGCCGCATTTTTGGTGGGGTTTTTTATGTTTAGTAGTAGGTGGCTTTTGAATTTAAGCTGGTCATCAATCTGGACTCCTAGTAGTTTGGTTTCAGATACTAGTTCGAGAGGTGTATTATTCTGGCTAGTGATGGAGAATAGTCTACTATCGAAGGTTGTGGTTTTTGAGGGGGGTAAATAACATAAGTTTGGTTTTTGATGCATTGAGTGCTAGATGATTGTCCTTCATCCACTGTTCTGTGGTAGAGAAGGCGTCTTGAGTTAGTTTTAAAAGAGTGGGGATGGATCTGGCTGCACAGATAATTGTAGAATCATCTGCATATTGAATAAGTTTAGCATGGGGAATTGAGTGGAAGAAATCATTTATGAATATATTGAAAAGGAGAGGGCCCAAGATGGAACCTTGGGGGGCACCAGTGGGTGTGTTAAGGAAAGAGGAGATGGCTTTTTTCCACTTGACAGCTTGTTGTCTGTTAGAGAGATAGCTGGTGAACTAATTGAGAGAGGAAGGGGATAGGTTTAGGTTAGATAGTTTAGTAAGGAGAAGGTTGTGAGAGATAGTATCAAAGGCCTTAGAGAGGTCAAGAAAGAGGGTAGATACAGTGGAGCCAGAATCTCTGTCTTTATTTACAGTTTCCAGGAAGGAAAGGAGGGCAGTCATGGTGCTGTGACCTGGTCTGAATCCGTGTTGTGTGGAAGTTAGTAAGTTATTGTCTAAGAGATAGGGAAGGAGTTGAAGATGGATACATTTCTCTAGAAGTTTTGATATAGGAGAGAGGATGGCGATGGGATGAAAGTTAGTAATATTGTTATTATTACCTCCTTTGTGCAGGGGAATGATGAAAGCCCTTTTCCAGAGTTTTGGTACAAGACCTTCTTGGATAAAGCGATTGATTATGATGCTGATGGGGAAGGCAATGGCTTCAGCAGCTATGCTGAGGAAGGATGATGGAATGTTATCGGGGGCATTGGAGCATGGTTTTAGCTTTTGAAGGAGTTTTCTTATGGTAGAAGTAGGAATAGGTTTTAGGGAGAATGATGGGAGTTGGGAGGCTGGAGATGAAGGGGGTGACAATAGGGAAGATGCAGAAGTAGGGGGTGAGGTGTTATTAGAGAAGGATGAGGTTAGTTTGGAAATAGAGTCTATAAAAAATGAGTTGAATTGGGTAGCCACATCTATATCTTGTGCATTTGGGTCTGGGCTTGGGTTTTCTGTTGAGCCAGGTTTTAGGAGGGTAGTGATGCCTTTCCAGAATTTTTGTGGATTGGTTTTGTGGTTGTTTTGGAGTAAGGAGAAATAATTCTGTTTATCAATTGTGATAAGCTGTTTAACTCTATTGCGAAGGGTTTTGAATTCATTAAGGGTGGTGGGAGTTTTGTTTCTTTGGTAACGTGCCCATGTTTTGTCTCTGAGTCGCATAGTGGTTTTTGTGTTTTTTGTTAGCCAGGGGATGGTTTTGTTTCTTATTCTTTTGGTTTTTATGGGGGCAAAACTATCCAGCAGTTTTAGGAAAGCTGTATTGAAGTGTTCAACAGCATTATCTAGGGGAAGAGTTTTTAGGGGGTTCCAGTTTATTGATTTTAGGGAGTCTGAGAAGGCTATTGGGTTGAAGTTTTTTAGATAGCGAGTGCTGATGTAATTATGGGTTACTTGTAATGGTATGGTGAAAATGGGAAGGTGGTCACTGAGGGAATTAGGAAGAGTTCCACTATCATTGTAGTTGTGAGGGTGGGAGACTAAGATCCAGTCTAGGGTACTTCCACTGGAGAAGTCTTTAGAGGGCCTAGTAGGGAGGTTGATGAGCTGAGAGTACTTATAAAGGTTGATGTTTAGGCGGTGTGTAGGTGAATGAATGGAAGACCAATTAATATTTGTGTCTCCCATAATAATAGTTTCATTACTGATATTGGTAGAAAGCCAGGATAGGATATCCTCAAGTACTGAGATATTGTCTCCAGGGGGGATGTAAAGTGATGCTATGCAAATGTGTTTGTGTTTATTTAAAGAAAATAGAGTTAGAACTAATTCTGCATTGGAGAATTGAGGAATGGGTTTGTTATAGGGAGTAATGGATAGGGAGGATGAGTAAAGTAGAGCTACTCCCCCACCCTTTTTTGTACCCGGTCTTTTCTGATGATAGAGTAGTTTGATGGTACTATTTCAGCATCTTTTATATGAGGTTTTAACCAGGTTTCTGAAATAGCTAGGATGTCAGGCTTGTTGCGGTGAAGCCAGGCATGAAGATTGGGGATTTTGTTAGCTATGCTTTGGGCATTTAGAGAAGCTAATAGGATGGATTTAGATGTAGGGTAAGTGGTGTTTGGGCCTGGGTTAGGATGTATATCTCCTGATAGAAGTATGGTTGATAGGAGTTGGATAATGTTGGTGGGGTGTTTGGATTGTCTTGTTTGTATCTTGTATGTTGTTGGGTTTATGTGGATATTGGAGGTTAAAGAGGGGCTAAAGGGTTTATAAGTAGAGCTTAGTTTGTAGTTAAAAAATAGATGGGTCTTTATGGGATACAATGCAGGGGAGATTGAGACAAATGAGTCTGAGTGAGTTGAAGGGAGTGAGCTGGTTGAGTGAAGTAGTAGTGGGTGACTTATGGAGTTGGGCTGGGTGAGGTGATGGATATAAGTAAGGCTTAGTATTAGTAGTAGTTGGATTGAGAATGATGTTAGTTTAGCAAGCATGTTGAGACTGATAAATTAGAATATGTAGTTTAGGTAGGAGGCTTAGGAATAGATTTTGTGTTGCTCAGTATGAAGGGTGGTATGAGTAGATGGATTATAGGGGGAGGGGGAAGATGATGGTGAAAGGGGAGGAGTGTGATAGGTAGAGAGGAAGTAGGTGTTGAAAGGGGTGGGGTGTAAACGGTAGACAGGAAGTAGGAGTGGTCTGGTAAGTATAAGTGTAGATGCACTGGGGGTCGGTGAGATTTGGGGGTAGGGTAGGGGAGCGGAGTGAGCCCGCAGGGCGAATGGAGCAGGTAGAAATTGGCAATGGAGCAGCTAGAGGAGAGACAATCAGTCAGCAGAGCTGATTACTGAAGGAAAGGTAAGCAAGTCTAAAGTGGGAAGGAACACAGATAGGTAGGGAGGCTGTTATAGAACAGGAGAGTGTAATAAGTAAGAAAAAGGGTACAGTGTGAAGTGTTAGAGTAGTTCAGTTTAATAGAAGTATAGAGTAATAACTGCAGAATGTGAAATAGATAAGCAGGAGAAAAGTTTAGATGGGATAGGGGTGCCACCTACTGGGCAAAGCTGGTATTACAATTAACTATAGTGGGGAGGGTAGGTTCTTGATAATTTAAGGAAGTGAGAAAAATTAGTAAGAGGGGTACTGAGAGGTAGTGTTGGAGATTTGTTTACTAAGGTAGCTAGTTTGGGGGGGTAAGAGGCTGCTGGCTGACCGGGCTCAGGGCGAGCTTTAGAACCCCAGAAATAACAGCGGACGGTAGTAAATTTTACAGGCAGGACATAGGTAACATACTTTTATTTTCTTTTCCTTGAGAGAGGGAGCAGGGAGTAGAGTCTGAGAGATGACACCATGGTTTATTGTTGAAAGGGTCCTTTGTTTCCAGGTAGTTAGGTTCTCTGAAAATATAGGCTGGAAGGTAGGTTCTCAGAAAAATATAGGCTGGAACAGCACAGTGTAGAGCAGGGTACTTGTGGTAGAGAGAGAGAGAGAGAGAGAGAGAGACAACAGTGGTGGTGAGTAGCAAGAAGCTAGCATTAACATAAGTACTTTAGTTAGTACAAAAACAGTTAGACAATGTACATTCACTTTTATGTACTATGTTACTAGTATCATGAAAGAGCTTATAATTCTGTTATATCAATTTACAAGCAGGCTATATTCTGAAGGCTCAGTAGGGCAACATACAACTCATGAGCTTAAGGACATACTCAGTCAAAAATGTATGTAAAAAACATTACAGCCAAAATCAGGAACAATGCATAGAAAATATCAGGATTGCTATATTTTATCACTTGGTGAGAGTTAGGGCTGGTAGCAGGCTCATAATTTACACTAGGCTTTGGACTAGGAGGCAGCACATTTATTATTACAAAATATGACATAAGCTTCCTTGTGGTTAGCAAGATGCTAAAGGCATTACCCAGCCGCTTAAATAAGTAATTAGCTATGTATTTATTGTAGATCTTATTAAAAGCACAGTATTGGTAGATGTAGTTTCCAATATTCCTGCTGGGCGTGCTATAGCTTCAACTTGGTCATTTTAATTAAGTAAATATGTGTATAGTTGATAATACTTCTACTTTACAAAATAAAAGTTGGTAAGTTTCCAAACGTCCTAAATACCGTGGCACCAGCAGTGGTTGCATTAACTATGGCATTTGATCACGCACATAGAAACCTCCATGTGGGCTTCGGACTGCTAATAGTCATACAGTGCAATTTGGATATAGAGACTAGAAACTGAGCTCCAAATTAGTGATCTACTCTATTTTGAATATAGGAACTAGAAATGAGGCTGTAGCCTTCTATTTGCAATGTAGCAGATTCTGGCTAGAAAAATAACTCAAGAAAGTACATTCAGCAACCGACTTGCAATCCAGCCATTACAGGCTACGAGGTGTAGCTCAAAAAGGACCTACATCAGTAGTTGTAAGCCCTCGAATAAAGCTAGCTCCAAACTGTTACCAGCTATGGCTTCCGACTTGCAAACCCACAGTTACAGTTACACAATATAGTTCAAAAAGACCTGCAGTAGTTTTTGAAAGCCCCCAAGTAAAGCTAGTTGTAATTATAGTAGTATAGCAATTAAAGGCTATATTAACCTGAGAAAACACAAATCAGGGCAGGTAAAAAGAGTCAGTTTAACCTGCCAACTCAGTTGGCTCTCAATTTATAAAACAGCTGTTGCAGGCTAAAGCTAGAAACCAAACAGTACAAACAGCAGCCGTTTTGGCTTGTAGGGAGTATCCGTGCTTATTGTTTTAGCGAAAACAAGCAGAGACGAAGCATATCATTTACCATTTAACAATCAAGCCAACATAAATGGACATTTAAATGTAGCCCAAAATGCAGCTGTCTAAGAAGCTGTTACAAACGTAATTCTGACCTTGCAAAGCCTTTCAATACAACTTTTGTCAACATAACAAGCACAGAAACAACAATTCCGACCTCTCAAAAGCCTTTCAATACATTTGTTTCGGCATAACAAACATAGAAACAACATGGAAATTACAATATAACAGGTATACCAGCTTTACAATTAATGTTTTAAAAGTAACTCAAGCCGCAGAATATTTAAGCAGCTGTTATCGCCATAATTCCGGCACTTGAAACATAGCCATTCATTTGGAGGTACCACGAGGGTGATTGAACATTAAATGACCTTTCCTGGTGTATTATTACAAGCAGTTTTGATCTTCAACCAGCAGAGAAGGTTATGATGTTAAGGCGCACACAGTAGAAAATAATATTAATTTGTCTTTAAGCATGTAAAAAGAAAAACAGTTAAGAACTATTGTCAAAGGGTGGAACAAATACAGTCAACCGATCACTACTTACCAGGGGGAAAAGACGCCGGGTCAGAAGCGGACAGCAGCCAGTGGCAATGCTAGGGTATTAAAGATGGCACCACGCCAAAGTAGGGGTATTTATGGCTTTCAAAAGAATAAAAGGCAGGGAGGGGAGGGGAGAAGGGTGATGAGTCAGTACAGTCAGGAGGGGGAGGTGACAGACTAAGAAGTCTATTGTTATCCTAGAGGTGGAGCATAAGTTTCTGAAGACTACAGAAACCAGGAATGTAGAGAAATGAAGACAGGTAAGGGCTTAGGGATAAGATAAGTACAAGTGGTGGAGAAGGGGGAAGGGTCCAAGGACCACAGCCTTAGACAGGCAATGGAGCAGCTGGAGGAGAGACAATCAGTCAGCAGAGCTGATTACTGAAGGAAAGGTAAGCAAGTCTAAAGTGGGAAGGAACATAGATAGGTAGGGAGGCTGTTATAGAACAGGAGAGTGTAATAAGTAAGAAAAAGAGTACAGTGTGAAGTGTTAGAGTAGTTCAGTTTAATAGAAGTATAGAGTAATAATGGCAGAATGTGAAATAGATAAGCAGGAGAAAAGTTTAGATGGGATAGGGGGGCCACCTAATGGGCAAAGCTGGTATTACAATTAACTATAGTGGGGAGGGTAGGCTCTTGATAATTTAGGGAAGTGAGAAAAATTAGTAAGAGGGGTACTGAGAGGTGGTGTAGGAAATTAGTTTACTAAGGTAGCTAGTTTGGGGGGGGTAAGAGGCTGCTGGCTGACCGGGCTCAGGGCGAGCTTTAGAACCCCTGAAATAACAGCAGACGGTAGTAAATTTTACAGGCAGGACATAGGTAACATACTTTTATTTTCTTTTCCTTGAGAGAGGGAGCAGGGAGTAGAGGCTGAGAGATGACACCACGGTTTATTGTTGAAAGGGTCCTTTGTTTCCAGGTAGGTAGGTTCTCGGAAAATATAGGCTGGAAGGTAGGTTCTCAGAAAAATATAGGCTAGAACAGGACAGTGTAGAGCAGGGTACAGGAGGAAAAGACGCCGGGCCAGAAGCGGACAGCAGCCAGGGGCAATGCTAGGGTATTAAAGATCAAAGTACAAAAGATATTGTTAATACATATGAGTAATATGTGTATAATTGCAAAATATAATAGTTATGTTGTAATAATTATTACATATATATTCAACAGATCCTTACATGAAAAATGTTAGACAGACGACTGACAAAATGGTTAAATTATCTTATGTTTCTTGAAAAGTCTTGGAAATAATGACAATCTTCTTAACCTTCAGCTTCTAATGTGTAATCATATTTTGATCTGATGTGTATTTCTGGCATATCTATGTATTAGAGGTACTATTATCTTATGTGACATATTCATGTAGCTTCAGATATATTGGACACTCTCATTTTAATGTATATTTCATGGATTCAGATTTCTTGAGTTGCTGTCATAATACTTTTCTTTTTTGTTTTAATACTATATTCTAAGCAGAGATGGATAACTTGTGTTGTTTGGTATTGGAGAGGTGGTAGATGGATGGTTTAGTTAAGTTTTTAACTAAACCAGAAACTTTACGTTTCATGTATGTGTTTGTAAATAGTTTTGGGTTTTTGAAAGTAGAGCTTAATACACGTTATGCATCCATGATAAGTACGTTTTCAGTAGATTTCAAGTCAACACAGAAGAAAGTCACCACAGTAGAAAACAAAACTCACACAAATTCACAGAAGAAAGGTCTTTCAGTTAGTAATAACATGCACATTATAGTCAATGGTTTATAAGTGTTCATCATTAAATATTAATGGTTTGAACAATAATGTCAAAAGAGCTAGTTTGCTTAAATATATGAAAATGCATAAAGCCCAGATAATCTTTTTACAAGAAACCCATCTATTAAAAAAAGATCTACAAAAATAGTTATTCAATGGCTATACCATTCTGGCTGATTCATGTTTTAAGACTAAGAGAAGGGGCACTCTTATTCTATGGGAAATACTTATACTATGCCAAGAATTATAGATACAATTTCAGATAAAGATGGGATGCTAAGCATGGTTATTTTGGAAATCAATAGGAAGTATTATACTTTGATTAATACATACTGGATACCAGGACTGAGTACTAAATATGGTGATAAATATCTGGACTTGGTTACTTTAAATGCAAAAGGGGAAATTATAGCAACAGGTGATTTTAACTGCTTATTATCAGGCAATGATACTTCTAAAAACAGTAAAATAAAACTAACATCTCAAGCCAAGAAGTTAAATAACTTTACAAACCAGATAAACCTTAAAGATATACATATTTGAGTTCAGGTTTGAGCAGTAACCTACACGCGCACCAAGGCAGTGAAGTCCTTGGCTTCAAGTCAGCAATGTTTAAGATCATGGCACTCAAGCTCTTAAAGTGTTCCTGTTATTAAATGTATAAAAACATTACCACTCAACATGTATCTTCATGCAAAATACTTCCTTCACAGCTTACCAAAACATTACAATAAACAGGATAAACTGCACTTATCGTCACTAACAAGCATGAAATAAATCGCTAGTAAGCAGGAAAATACCATAACTGGAGAAACAACAGATACAACTGACCTTTAACTAAAAGTAAATTTAATAATCACATAAATAAATACAATTCCTGGTCCAACCAAGAAAACAATGCCATTAACTTTATATCTCAGAGGAGGGACAAAAGAAATCAGATCATACTAATAAAAAATGCAGAGACTGGAACTTTAATACATAAGATAATGCAGAAGGAGTACAATATCTGAAATATGAATTATCAGTTATTACTATGAAAATGAGATAAATTATATTTCACAGAAGGGCCTCTTAAATAATTCAATGTCTGATTAGAAAAACAAAGCTTTCTGAGTCTCACAAGTGAAGACGTCTGCATTGTGAGACATTTTATTATAGGTGTATCATATGAGTCCATCCTAGGAGCCACCTTACTTTCCTTTTGTGTTGACTATTTAGCACTGAACCTTTCACAGATTCCTTTTACACTATGTTCTGAAGACATTCCAATTCTTAAATTTGGCTCAGTCCCTAACATGGATACAAAGGCACTTCAAAAAGCCTCCTCAAGTATATGACGCTGCAGTTTGAGGAAACAACAGTGATGCCATCATTTGACCTTTTGAACTTGTTAAATGGTTGTACTTACGATTCTTTTCTCTTGAAATTCTGTTATCCTTCACTAGATACTTTAAATGGTAAATAATTAGTTCTGATCAAAGTGTTTAACTCCTTTGAAAATGCCTATGTTCTTTTATAGATGCATACATCATTCTGCAGATTCAATGACACTATTAGTAACTAAATGACATCAAGTGATCTAGGAGCTGCATTAGAAAATAAAACTAGCATCTCAAGCCAAGAAGTTAAATGACTTTACAAACCAGATGAACCTTAAAAATATACATGGACTAAGAGCACATTATTCCTTATTCTATACTCACTATTCATATTGGTTTGGTACACAAACAAACATTGATAAGGTCTTTGTATCAAATAATATATACTTTAAAATAAGTAACATATCTATAATGACTTGTCCACATTTGAACCATAATATTATAAACTTTACATTAACTACACATACAGATGATTTAAGATTTCAACAGAGAATTCCTGCTTGCATAACTAAGTTAAATGACTTTAGGGAATGGATAATGAAAGAAATAGACATGTTTATGGAAACAAATGATAATAGAGAAGTGACTGATACTATACTATGGGACACCTTTAAAGTTTATATATATGGTAGAATAAAATGTTGGTACCTTAAAAAAGGAAAGAGTGGGACAAAGAACTTTTAGACTTACAAAAAAATAGACAAGATAAAAATGGACACAAAACCAAATAACAAAGTAGTGCATAATGAAATTACTAAGTTAAATCAAAAATACTTAGAAGTTCTGAATCATAAGGAACTGGAACATTGAAATTACAATCTTCTGCTGTAAATCCCAAATATCTACATAAAATTGCAGTAAGATCCAAAAAAAAAAATAAACAATCAAAATCTTATTAATGAGATTAAATATAAAAGTGATGGTTCAGTTAAGAGTACATCTAACTTAATAGGCATATTAGAAGTGTTCAAAAACTACCATAAAGATATAAATAATAACACACCACTTTTGGAGATAGCTAATGTAATAAATACTTTTATTCAAGAAAATATAACTACTAAGGTGTCAATACAACAAAAATGAGAGAGTGGCCTAATGGTTAAGGTGATTGCCTTACAAACACAAGGTGCAGGGTTTGAGTCTCACAAGGTATAATCGGCTAGGCTTAAAATGACCCACAAGGGCAGTTAGCCTATTACTAATCTATGAACCTATGAACCTATAACATATTAAATAAACAAATAACACTATCAGAAGTGAAAGAGCAAATAAAAAATGTAAAAGATAATAAAGCTCAGGACTGGATGGAATAATAACTGAACTATATAAGATCTTTCATGAATACATAATAAAGAAAATGATGCATACCTTTACTATGGTTAAGCAACAATGTATAACACCCCCATCGTGGAAATGCTCATTCATCTCCTCCATATTAAAACCAGGTAAGGACCCCAAATCTTGTCATTCATTTAGGCCAATGTCATTACTAAACACTGATTATAAAATTTTCATGACAATATTAGCTAATAGTATTAAGAAAATATTACCTAATCTAATCCATAATGATCAGAGAGGGTTCATTCTTCATAGAAAACTGCAAGATAACATTATTAAATTACTATCATTAATATACAAGAAACTAACTATTATCAGCCTAGACATAGAAAAGGCTTTTGATTCTATTAGTTGGTCATATCTACAAAGAATTCTGATTGGTTTTGAATTCTCTTCAGATTTTTCAACTTATTAATGAAAACTTATAGTGGGGCACAAGCTTATGTGAAAATCGGATCATGTCTATCCTTACCACTAGAAATCCTCAAGAGAACTTTGTCACCATTATTGTTTGGTCTTTCAGTGGAACCATTTGCTACATATATCAAAAACAAGCAAAATATAAAAGTATTTCAAATTAATAAGGACTATTGTCCTAAGATACAATTATTTGCTGATGATATGTTAACGGGTGATATTGATGGTTCTTTGCTTGATGTTATAAATACCTTAAGCAAGTTTGAAAGAATTTCAGGGCTTAAATTTAATCATAATAAATCCAAGACATTACTAATTAACAAAAAAGATCAAGAAAAACTTAAGAGCGAATAGTCTGTTTAATTGGGAGAATGATGTATTAGAATATTTGGGTGTCGGTATAAAGAGTACATGGGAAGAGTCTGTTAAACTAAACTACAATAATTTAATAACCACCATTAGTGAACTAATCAAAAGATGGAATAAAATGTTCTTCACAATGGAAGATAGGCTCTCTTTAATTAAAATGATAATTTTACCTAAAATTTTCTTTTACATACAGTTATTGTTACTACCTCTCCCAAAAACTTATTTAAAAAAATTAGACTCCATGCTACTTAATTTTTTATGGTTCCCCTTAAAACCTAGGATTGCATATAAATGGCACATTAGAGCTTGGAACAGTAATGGGATAGCATTCCCTAGCTTAGATCTTTATTCCAAATCAGTTATAATTAATGTAATATTACATTGGATCACACCTACCTATATATCTGGCTGGAAAGCAATACATGAGATTCATATAAGTGATGTCAGAACTATAGAAAATCAGTTTAAGGAACAATCTGGAATAAATAGAGTTCATTGGCTTTTATGTGAATTTTGTTTATTTAATAAGAAGTTTGATCATTTTTCTTATGACATTAATCAAATATTTAATAACTTTAAAAATATAATTGATTGTAATTACAGCATTAAATGATTTCTATTTCTTATATTCCCTATAGCATACTCCCCTGATTGCCTAGATTATTTCAACATCAATATGATGCAAATATTAAAGGAAAATTACTTGATATTCTGGTATCAGTTTATTGAAAATAAGAGTATTAAACCACTAAACTCTCTTTTATGTAGTTTTGATAATAGTTAAGACAGTTGGTTGATTATACACTCATTACAGCAGTTTATAGAAACAAAATTGAGAGTATCAATCAGCCTAGAGACTGAATCTATACCTAATTTGATTCGGCTTTTTATTAGGTGTCTTGAAAAGACAGATAATCAAAAGTTAAGTATCTCACCTATCTATAAGATACTAAAAGAAAAGATTCTAAAGTTTGACTCAGATTTTTGGAATTACTATGTAAAGATTAATGGAGAACAAATATCTGATGAATCCAAAAATTGTTATTGAATTCTACGTATGGTACCTCTTCTTCATTGTATTGGAGATTGTATACATGGAAATGTATGAATAGGAGTTTCTATACTCCACATAAAATCAATCTTATACTCAAAAACAGTGAAAGTAAATGTTGGAAATGTGATGAATTACTAGAGGCCAACTGTGTTCACATGTTCATTGAATGTAGAAATGTTGTTCAGCACTGGAAAGACTTCAGATATTTTGTAAATGTTTTATGGTCTGATAAACTCTCATATTTCTAACTCACTAATCCTACTCAATGTTCCTATACCTAATGTAATACCTAAATCTCAGATTCAGTTACTCTGGTCAATTCTTGCAATTGCCAGAAAAGTTATTACTTTGAACTGGAAAAGTAAACAAGATTTGATGTTTAAAGATATTATTAATTTAGAAAAGTTGTTTAAAAAAGAACTGTAAACCATTTGTTATAGAACTCATAACATTACAAATAAAAAATAGCATGGCAAAAATTGAAAAACCTTTTGAACAAATACTGATAACTTCTCATGGATAAAATGATTGCTTACCATGGATGAATGTACATATTGTAAATAGTCTTGTTATTGTTTTATTGTATTTGTTATATGCACATTTACATATGTTTATAATGAAAACAAAATAAACATGTTTTTGGGAAAAAAAGACTCCTCAAATGTGTGTTACTGGCTTCTTTCCAAAATCATAAATCAAGATCAGCAGCTGTAAACCTAGGCACTCAACAATGACAACAATGGTATCCTCTTACTTAAAAATGCCACATTAAATAATACATCTATTGTACAGCAACAATTACACTACATGCATGGATCAACCCAACCTAGCTTTTAGCTTACACTTTAACAATATTGAAAAAAGCCTCCAAAATGTTTGGCTACATTACATAATATTAAAATGTTTCACGGTGCACATTTTGAAACAAAA
Organism: Protopterus annectens; assembly: GCF_019279795.1. Lineage (NCBI taxonomy): Eukaryota > Metazoa > Chordata > Ceratodontiformes > Protopteridae > Protopterus > Protopterus annectens. The sequence continues at coordinate 1,498,319,801 of NC_056739.1, forward strand.
TATTTGGGCTGCTACTGCTAAGTATCAAATTCAGGATAAAATCACTTAGAGTTAATTTTCTGATACCCATACTTGAATAGGCCCTTCTTTTAGTCACTGTTAACTTTGTGTTTAATACTGGAAAACTTCAAACACTAGTGAAGAAAATTTACCATTTATTGTCCCAAACACCTCACATGGATCACCACTGCCAATCCTCAGCGTAAGCACATTGGTTATCCATAACAAGAAATGATGAACTTTTACCAGGACACTTTGTTGTAAAACTGTGTCACTTAGACTATAGCTCCTTGCTTAAAGAAACATTAAGAATCATGGCAAATCTTTACTCAGTAAGGAGGTAAATCAGGTCTATTCACTAAGGAGCCAAAATCAGGTAACACTTAATGTTTGCCTGTCACTATTTAAATTAACAACATATGCGAGGACATTTTCTAAAACTGCCTCTACCACCTGTCACTTATTTACACAAAACATCTGTAATGAGCAGAGCTTCTTGATTTTTCTTTTAGTGCTTACCTCATATCTTACAAATACCAATGTGAAAGATTTCCAGCTGGAGCTAATGATGATGATTATCAGAACATGTTTAAAATAATAATATTCTTATACAAATTCTTAAACATAGCTACCATACCATGAACAGATTAGAACAAGCGTACCATTAGTTTCTTTTTTTATTTCTTCTCCTGCCTTTCCATGTTTGCCATGGTAGACGTATTCTTATGCTTCTTCACCATACTTTCTGTCCCCTCATCTCTTTTTCCTTTGCATTTCACCCTTCTGCATTCGGATGCTCTTCTACTGACTATAAATTTAACCAGGGCTTCTTTATTAAAATCTGATGGTTTTGCTAACTCCAAACAAAACAGACATCAGAAAACCTCAAAAACATTCTTTTGCATTCAAAAGTAGCAGATCACACATCACAGCATTTTTCAATTTTTTTGTCCTCTCATATGTTGTTTCCTATATATACCAACTCTAAGATTCGACTCCCTTTGAGAAAAAGGAAGTTACCAATACAATGCAGTCTTAATCTTTAGTGCAACTGATTGACAATAAGAGAGTCGATAAGAGAGTCATTCATTAAGGTAGTGTATTAAGCCTGGGACCCATTTGTTGACTGATTCATGTTGGTGATTCTAAGGTGTTGTCTTTTACTCTGTTAACTGGATATACTTAGTTATTTTAAAGTGTTGATATTCCAAATATTTTGTGATGCAATGATTTGCCAGTGTCCCAGGTAATGACAGAAATGGGTAATGGGTGGTATTCATAGCCGTTACGCAAACACACAAAGGCAATTGGCACTATTTGCACACAAATGCAGCTAAGTCACAATTCATAGAGCCCATTTACCAAATGCATAATGACTGCAAAGTTAAACAAGCAAACTGATAATGACATGGAAATGATAAATGAAGTAAAACCTCTTATGTTAATATTTATTTCTCCTGCCTTTTTGTATCATAGTCACAGTTTGATCCATTTCAATGTCATGTTCAGATTAGTTACAAACGGTAGAATTGTGACTTGTCTATTTATTTTGCAATTGGTGAACATGCTTTTTCTTGCTACTGCTTTGCTTTTTCCCCATGTGCTTTACCACAATAATAAGGTCTTCCATTCCATCAACTGCCAGGTAGTGTGTAATGCAGGGGGGTACATCATCAGTGCGTCATCATTTAAGTAGTGCTGCACACGATTCCCATATCTGGCACATTAGCTCATTCTACCACCTCTTCCTACATAGTAGGATGCCCAGTGGTCATCTTGTTGGTAAGTGAAAAATATACATCATACCTCTCAACATCTAAGAACAAGAAATCTGGACAAAGTCATAAATAAAAGTTGGACAAAGGCTCAAAATAGGGACACTTTAAATATTGCTCTTACAAACTTAAAAAGTTGATCGAATAACAGCTTTTGCATTAGCATTAATGTTCTGAAGGGTATGAAGTCTGAAACTCAAATATCTGTTATTATTTTCTTACTTCTGTCTATAATGATTTGCCAGAAAAACATAATTTTATGAAAAATGGACCAAAATATGAGGCAAAAATCTGGACATTCTGCAAAAATCTGTACAGTTGAGAAGTATGATACATATTTTTATCATTTAAGTTGTTATTCATAGCAAACTGTATTGCTTAATTCTAAGCCACTTTTCCTTTGTTTTGCTTCTACACCACACTGCCTTTTTCTTTCCCTTGTTTCTTTTTTTTCAGGTTATGCTGGATATCTTCAAAATCCATGGCTCATGACTCCAGTGAGAAATCCAAGGGGAGCTGCAGAAGATAATTTTAATACAGCTGTGTCCCAGACTCATATTGCCATTGAGAGAAAGCCAATTCAAATGCCTGGATGAATCTGAGAGTGCCATTCAGTATGACCCAGATAATGCATGTAGGATATTTGCTTTATTTTGCATTCTGCACAACATGATCATGTGCTGGTCTGGTGGTGAAGTGATCCATGTTGTCACTGCAGCTCCCAGTTCCAGTCCCACTAAGACTAATAATGACCAGCCAGCAGCAGCAGCAGCAGTAGTAGTAGTAGTAGTAGAAAGGGATCCCATGTGGCAGGCTCATAAATGGCATATAGCTGTGCAGGTAAAGACATGTAATCTAGTCCAGAACTACTGACCATGACATTCAGGTCAGTGTTTCCTTTCTTGTAAAAAAACACATAGGGTATAATTGATGCATGCAGTGTGTATGCTATGATATGTGGTGCATGGTCCATTGCCACTATTCATCAGACATTTCTTCTCATGTTTACATCTCTATTGCTTACAAAAATCATGTCTGATGCTCACTGGCACTAGTTCAGTGATAAGGCATCATATGAGGAATAATTACACTTTTAATTGTTTTGCGTGGGAAATTTTGCTTAGTGATTTACTTAAGTTTGCAAATACTGAATATCCTGAAATGGTAAAAAAGTGTAATTTTATCTGACTGCTTTAAATATGCATTGTATTTTACATGACTTCATACCTTGCATTATTTCCCAGAGTCACCTCTTGACTAGTTGCCCTTGATGGACGTTTTAAGCCTAGTTAATGTCCCTTTTGGTGCTTGAATTAATCTATCTCATTTGATTTTACATTGGCCTTACTCATTCCATGGTAGGTAATTATCTATTGCCCCTGGTGAGAATAACTGGGATCAGGCTATAAATAATTTAGGGCCTATATCAGTTTGTAGAAATTTACTTACATCCAACTGCTATTCATTGAACTAATATCATCAAACTTCCCTTCATTGAATGTTCAAATCAACAAATGTTTTCCCAAGGTAAAGAAACTAGTTGGCCAACATATGGAAATTTGGCCTTTTCTCCACTGTAGTATGATCTCGGAGTCAGTATATATAAGTAGGGGGATGTTAGGGGAAAAGCCCCCAGTTTGTTGGGTTTAATTTAATGTGTTTGAGTGTCGATTGGTGTTCTAGCCAACTAATTTCCTTACCTGGGAAAAACATTCACTGATTTGAACCTTCGATGAAAGGACGTTTGATAATGTTGGTTCAATGAATAGCAGTTTGATGTAAGTAGATTTTGATGAAATAATATAGACCCATAATTTGGGGGGACTCATGCATGGGATAAAGCACTTAGGAACTGCATCTATCCATTAGTCATACAGGGGACAGTCCTGTGGTTAACTTTTCCTGTTTCTCATCCATATATCCAAATTTTGTTTGAATATGGACAGGGATGAGTTTTGTTTTGTGTTATATTAATGAGGAATCTATCCCAGAGCAGCATTATCCTTTGCAAGATGTATCTGTCCCTCCAAACCATTCTGTTGATGCTGCAGAAGAGGTTTACATCCCTACATCAAATATTTTGATGCCATTTGACATCTCCTGAATGGAAAATGTATCCAATGCTGTTTTTTATTAGGTAATATTTCCACAGTTTTAACTATTAGAATATAAATCATCATTTAAGTAGTGCTGAAGTGGCAAAGGTTCCAGTTCAGATGACAGGATACTCGTGTAATCTTTGTTTTTTTTATGGCGTGTGCCTCTTAATAGTAAGCAATATCTGTTTTATGTTCTATGTAATTTTCAGCTGTGCTACTGCTGAATTGAAACTCTTGTTTAATAGATGGGCTATCAATGGTATAAATCAGTGCAATTTGCATGTTATCCACCCTACTTTTTCTTTCCAGATGATTTTTTTAATTGTTAGTATTACCATTATTGAAATAAACTATGTGCAGATGCAAAGAGTCATAATACTGGGTTTCATTATCCACATATGTATTCTGCAGTTTGCTTTGTTTTTTTTTTTTTTTTTAGTAACTCATTGCATTTAAATTAAAATATTAATGTCGGTGTATTGAAATCAGATGCTATGTTCATCTTGTAAGTTCTTGAAATATCTATCCTGAAGCAAAGTAGTTCAAGATCAAATGTGTTATATACAACATCTCCTGAAGATAGGGTAGGTGAGGGTGCATGTGATCTCGAGGAGGGTCCTTAATGTGATCTGGATGGTGACGTGTTATGATGTGGACCTACTCCATGCAAATAATCCAACAGTCACTGATCTTACAGTGCTGCAGGACTAGGACATTGAATGAGAGGTTGTGCTACTTGTAGATGAATGCCCACTATGATCCAGGAAACCCATACCATGTGTTTAAACTTATTAGCAACACTAATCATCCAACCCAATACCATATTCATGGGTGACTTTAATTACCCCACTATTAACTAGGAATGCTATATGACACCAAACTTACAGACACAGAGATCACTGGATTTTGTAAACACAAACTCCCTGAACCAGATAGTCAATACACCAACCAGGTGTGCAGCCATACTGAATCAGGTCCTCACTAATATGGGAGAGTGCTGCACACCCCCTACTGTAATGTCTTCCCTGGTAAGGTCAGACCACAAAATGGTCTCGTTTGAAGTAAAAATAAAAACTGGATCCCCAGCTAAACCTGGTTTATTCAGGAACTACTCTAAGGCTAACCTCCTGCTGTTAAGTAATAACCTGGCAAAATTGCAAGCCCCCATAAACCCTGGCAACACTGCTACCTATGCAGAACTGTTCACAAAAACCCTGTACAAGCATGTTAATAGCTGCACAGAGGCATCTGTACCCACCAGGAAGAAGTACAGAACTAAGTAACTAAAAAAAAAAAAAAAAAAAAAAGTCACACTGGTGGAATCACAAAATCAATAGGGGGTATAACAGAAGGAAGAAAATCATGGCAAAAATTAGGAAGTACAGCACTTAGCAGAATGAAAGCATTATTATCAAACTAAATAACAACTCAGAGGACAAATAAAGTCTACCAAAGCCAAATTTAAGGTGAGTTTGACCTCCCAGGCCAAGGACAACCACAAGACATTCTTTAGTTATGTCCACAACCTTAGAGGCAATACACACTTGTGTCCAGAGCACATTGTAAATGGAGCTACCTATATTGAGCCAGAAGACATAGCAAACCTACTGGCTGATAAATTCAGTTCCAACTTAACCCCTCTCTCCCCTCAACCTTCCCTCAGGAAATACCACCAACTATAGCTCCCCCTGCTATAACTAGGGAACAGGTCCTTAATGCTCTCTCTAAGGCCAAGAACACTGCATCAATGGGCCAAGACCATATCCTAGGATGCCTTCTAAATAGCATGAAACAAGACTGATCAGAGCCTCTGGAATTGCTATTTAACTATACCCTTCAAACAGGCTTCATGCCTCATGAATGGAGAACCCTCTGCAGAAAGGGGGCCATCTACAGACCCTGGAAACTACAGACCCATAAGTCTCACTAGTCTTATATGTAAAGCCATGGAAAGAATTATCATTGAAATGATCGATAATGACATGGGAAACCTCTAGACACTGGACCCAACCCAGTTTGGTTTCATCAAGGGCAGATCATGCCTACTCAACCTGGTGGACTTGTTTGAGAAGGTCACCAAAGCAATGGATGAGGGAAAAATGGTTCACACTGCCTACCTTGACCTGGCCAAGACATTTGCCGCAATACCCCACTTTGCATTGGGCATTGTTGACAAACTCAAGCGGTTATGTACAAACTCGTATGTTACCCACTAGACAGCCAACTGGCTCACAGACAGGCCCCAGGAAGTTAGAACTGGGGAGTCCAACTCTACAAAGAGGCCAGTCACAAGTGGAATCCCTCAGGGATCAGTCCTTAGATTGCTCCTTTTTGGCATTTACTTCTCTGAGGTAAAGGCCAGTGTCTGTGGTCTCTGACTGACTAAATTTGCAGATGATTGCAAATTAGGAGCTGCAGTGGAATCTCATATTAACACAAATGTTCTCCAGGAGGGGCTGACACAGACAAACAACTGGTGTCACAGCCATGGACTAAAACTAAATGCCAAGAAATGCAGATTAGTATCCTTCAGGAAGTCATCCAGCCCTGGTAATTATCATATTGACAACAAACTCCTTAGAGTTGACCCAGTAGACAGGGACTTAGGGACACATATATAGTAATCTAGCCTTTGACCATCATGTGTCTGCAGTAGTGAGGAAATCATTCTATGTTGAGCAACTTATAAACAAAGGTATGGCATCCCAGGCTGTGTTCTACATGAACTACAGAATGAACTGGCACCCCACCTAAGTACCATGTTCAATCATAGCCTCACCTTAGGCTATGTGCCCACTGAATGGTGCACAGTGACAGTTATCCCACTTCACAAAGGAGGAGCCACCACAGACCCCAGAAACTACTGCCCCATTAGCCTAACGAGCCTGGTCTGCAAGGCTATGGAGCATATCATCATGGAACTTATAAACAATGACATTGGTAATCTCCAAACTCAGGATCCCACCCAGTTCGGGTTTGTAAAAGGCAGATCATGTCTCCTAAACCTGATAGATTTCTTTGAAGCAGTCACCAAAGCCATAGATGAGGATAAGGTGGTTCACATAGCCTATCTAGATCTCGCCAAGGCTTTTGACACCATCCCCCACTCTGGAATTATAGATAAACTCACTAAACTAGGTATAAATCCCTATGTCACAAGATGGATTGCCAACTGTCTCACTGACAGAACCCACACTGTGAAAGTAGCAGACTCCAAATCCAGCTTCAGACCAGTGACAAGCGGAGTACCACAGGTTTCAGTCCTGGGTCCTCTCCTGTTTGGTATCTACTTCTCTGAAGTACAGGCCAACACAGAAGGTCTTTGGCTAATGAAGTTCGCAGATGACTGCAAACTAGGAGCCATAATCAAAACTCCAAAAGATGTGGACATCCTACAAAAGGGCCTTGCTGAGACAGATGCCTGGTGTCAAAGCCATGGCCTCAAGCTCAATGCCAAAAAGTGCATTGTCATTCCTTTTGGTAAAAACTCAATACCCATGAACTACAACATAGGTGGTAGTCTACTTAACACTAAAAGTGTGATAAGAGACCTTGGGACACAGGTGGACAGTAGTCTCTCCTTTGATAATCACATCACCACAGTAGTCAGGAAATCTTTCTATGTGGCACACCTCATCGCAAAAAGTTTTTTATCCAGGAAAAAAGAGGTCATTGTTCCCCTCTACTCGTCACTCATTAGACTGATTATAGAGTACAACGCCCCTTTTGGTATGTACCTCACAAGACATCTACAAAAACTGGAAAGGCCACAGAAATACCTCACAAAGAGGATTACTGACCTCAAAGAGATGCCCTATGCAGACTGTCTCAAAAAACTGCAGCTTTACTCCGTTGCATATCGCCTACTCAGAGGCGATCTCTGCCTAACACACAAAGCTATGTCAAACCCAGAGCTTTTAGACAAGTTCCACTTAAAGAAATCCCAATCCCTATGAGCTACACGCTCTAGGGACCTAAACCTCGTCACCAAAATAAACAGAACATGCTGGAGGGATAGATTCCTGTCCCAGAGACTTCCCATACTCTGGAACAAACTACCTATCTATATCAAACAAAGCTCCTCATTAGCACTGTTCAAGAAAAATCTTGATGACTGGATGGGAGATAGGAAATTCACCCCGGGGATCACTTCTGTGGCTCTGCTTGACAGTGGCACAGGAAAATAATTTTCTTGGGTGGCTAAAGCCAGGGTACCTTTGGCTAGGCTTATATAGGCCCTAGGGCCGATAGCCTAGTACCTACCTATGAACCTATAAACCTATGAACCTAAGTCCAAGGCAGTCATTATTCCACTGTATTCAGCATTCATCAGACCTATCATTGTGTACAATGCTACCTTTGGTATGTACCTAACCAGGCATATCTAACAATTGGAATGCCCACAGAGGTTCCTCACTAAAAGAATACAGGGCTTAGGTAAAATGTCTTATGCAGACTGCCTCAAGCTTCTATCCCTGTATTCTGTCTCCTACAGGTTTTCAGGGGAGATCTATGCCTGACATACATGGCATTATCAGACTCCACTCTGATGAACCTCCTGCATATTTGCAAAACAAGCGGCACCAGAATTACCCATTCTAAAGACTTAAACCTTACCTGTGATATAAATAGGACCTGCTAGAGAGACATGTATGTATCCCAGAGATTACCCCAGCTCTGGTACAGGCTCCCCATCCATGTGAAGCAGAGTTCCTCCCTAACCCAATTCAAGTGCAACCTGGACAACTGGATGGGGAACAGGAAATTCATCCCTGGTTTGGCACCTGTGTCTGTAATGGACATTGGCAACCTGTAAATGGTTAATCCCTCAGGCCCTAGCTTGTAAATGTTTCATGTCCCATGCCCCTGCTTACACTTATCAAGGGTATCAGAACTTCTCAGAAATTTGGGATGCATGGGTAGGCTTAAAAATGCCTTTGTATTCATTAGCCTAGTAAACACCTATGAACCTATGTGGCCTGCATGAATTCTGTTGAGTTTGGTCCCCCTTCTGTTTCCACTACCACTTTAAGATGCACTTCTAGTGTGATTTGATATGTCCCCATGAGTCTGGACTGTACCCTGTCCATTTCCTCTTCCAGCACTGACTATTATTTGAGTATGAAAAGACCTCACTGCTGTACAAATGGAGGTGGACATCTCTGCTTGGTGTGTAACTGTACTACAGATCATTATAATCATGGCATTAGTTCTACTCCCTACCATATGTGATTATGGAATTAACATTACTCTCTCCAATATCCACGTAGTGGTAGAAATGTACTAATGTACACCCTGCAGGATTCTGACCTTTTCTAGTTAACTCTCTATGGCAGTGCACTGAGTCTTAGCAATGTGACTGCATATTTGCTGCTGGGTAGCCAAGGCTTTACATGTTTCCTGCAGTAGCTATGACATATTCCTGCACCCTTTGTAACTGTATCACCGTGGACGCTGTTACCTCTGAATTTCTGCCATCATCCAGAAGTTGTTCTTTTGGGACTGGAGATGCTGGAGAAGAGCTACATGTTTTTTTTTTCTCTCTACAACCTGTATTGTAATCTCACCATGTACTTGAATTTTTGCTTTGGTGTCAGTTCCTGCAGAGTAAATAACATGTTGTAGGGTATGAGATTATGCCAGTAAACTCAGTGACTGTGTGCTACTTGCATCAGGCTGTCTCATAAATATATTATCATCACCATCAGTCATTCTACTGCTAACATCCTCTAAATTTGCTAGTACAGTGAAACTGCTTGCTTCTGCTGCTGACCCTGTACAGAATTAATGAATGCATTACTACTCAGATAATGGCATACATTACTGTATGCTGTGTAAGGAGGTGTTGAGGACACTTGCCATGCACAATTTGTTCAATGTCATTATGTGCAAAAGTACAGGGTTCATCTTTTAATACCAATTGTCATGTGCTTCATGTAATCATTTCACTTGAGCAGTCATTTCTCTACATACATATGTTACAGTGCTCAATCCAAACTTCCCGAGCAGATGTCTGTCGATGCTGTAGATGTGGGTAATAGCTAATATCCATACCACTTCTCATTATGCCAGTACCATCATCATTTATTTCATAGTCTTTCCCCCAAGTAGATAGGAAGCATTCTTTATCAGGTGTCAAAGGAATAAATGTTTGAACCCTACCCTATAGTGCTATGGGCAAATGCAGTCTGCCTTGCCTTTGCTCTGGCATGTCCTACCATATAATTGTCCCTCTTCTTGCGCTGTGTTAATGTACACTTTCTTCCTCTAACAGCATTTATGCATAACCACTTTGTATCAGGCCTTTGCCATCTCAGCTTGTTTGTGACAAAGTGGTTTTAGAAAACCAAACTTCAAGCAGTTCCATGCTTAATGGTTCTGTTTGGTAGATGGGTTTGGTTATGGTGCTGTCACACCTTAGACGATGTGGTTCCAAACTTGTGAACCACAGCCTGCACTTACATTCTTTATTCTGATACTGCCACTTTGAAAGATGGTACCACCTGTGAAGGCACAAGGTAGAGGTCCAAGCTTTTCTGACAACAATACCAAAATCATGGTTTACCCCTTAAGGGAGTTGTATCTGGAAAAAAAAATGAAACAGCAGTATGTGGTATAGAATGCAAACAAAAAAAATGACATCTGGCAAGAGCTAAGTGAGCATGTGTCATCTGTGACAATGATCAGACACTGAGTTCCAGTGCAGTCACATGTATGAAGACCTACAGAGATGTAGATCTGACCAGGTAATGGCAAGAAAGCTAGGTTTCAATAGCAAGTATTTTTACATGTATCTTTTTTAAGTCTATTCAAAATTAGATTAAAAAATACTAGATAAATATTGCATGCAGGCAGATCTATTCAAGAATAAATATATGTACATGCAAATATGTATGACTTGCAATAAACATATCTGTAAACAGAAATGCTTCTGGATACAAATATGGTATGCTTATGTGTACACATGCTTTCGTGTATAAATACCAATGCATGTGCTTTAGTAATGCTAGATATGTAAATATACATTTATATATGTGATTCAGTGAAGAACTAAACATATACATATTCATGTGTATATGTGTATGTGAGTGCGTGGAGGTATATATATATCTCTTTTCTTTTCGGCTTTTTCCCGGTAAGGGGTCACCACAGTGGAACTCCGGTCCGCTAATGATTGGCAGTAGATTTTTTTTTTTTACGAAACACCGAGGTGCCAGCTCGATGCCCAACCTTCAACGAAGGCACGCCCATTTACGCACAAATGGCTTTTGAACGCTACCCAACCGCTGGGAGGACATGTAGACTCCACATAGAAGGCACTCCCAAGCCATGCTGAGAATCAAACAAGAGAACCTCTTGCTGTCAGGTAAAAATGCTACCGCCATACCACCGTGGCTGTGGGGGTATATATATATATATATATATATATATATATATATATATATAGATATAGATATATATATATTGATACTCAGAAAAAGAACATATTTGCATTGCCACATAATTTCTCAGACTGTAGTCATTAAGTTAGTAATTAGTTATAATTCCTTTGGATAATTGTTAGAAAAAAGAATTTGATTTGTGTAGGCCACAAACTCTTTAGCAGTATTACATTTATATAAGATATTTGTTTCTTCCAAAATATTAAATGCACATACAAAATAGCTAAAACAGAGGGCTATAAAGCCAAAGGAGGTGGGATTTCAATATTTATCAAAGACATACACACCTCCAGGCTGATCAAATGGTATGACACACAGGAGATACTCCAAATGCAGTTAACTGTTAACAAAACAACTATTCAAATCAGACCCCAACCATGACTCAAGATGCCCACTCCACCTATCTGGACTTACTTGAATCCATCAAGATTCAACCCTCTACCCTGATCCTGGGTGACTTTAACCACCCAATCATAAAGTGGAAGACATATTCTAACCCAAACATGAATGCCTAGAGATTCCTCAATTTTGTTAATGCCAGTGCATTGGATCAGCTGGTCGACATCCCTATGAGAGTTGAAAATATCCTGGACCTGGTCCTAATCAACATGTGTAGCCACTGTACCACCCCTACAGTGTTATCCTCCTTGGTAAGATCCCACCATAATGCAATCACTTTTGATGTCACCATCTCCCCTGACCCCCCCCCCCCCCCCGGCAGGGTCAAACAAAATTTTTTTCCAAAGCTGACTACAAGTCTCCTCAGAGCAGGTATAAGCAGCTTCATAATTCAGTTGGAGCTAGAACTAATGTCCAAGCCTACACCAAAAAATGATATGAGCACCTACATAGTTGTATGGACTCAGCAATACCTGACAGGACCAAATCATCAGTCAGGACTGTATTAATCTAACTGGACTATAAAAAGTGTTATATTTGTAAAAATTCAACTTGACTGTAAAATGTGTTCTGTATGTATAATGTTATGAAGACTCATGATCTATATGCACATTATAATGATAGTATATGAAACCATCTGTGGAGCTTTTCTCCCCGGACCTCCGCTGAAAATGGGCATGTATCCAGTCGGACTATCCTGGTCAACAAATGTAAAATAAAATAAAATAAATAAAATAAATAAATCTTCCTCAAGGAAGAGTAAACCTGTCTGGTGGACAGCAGCAATAAACAAACTCTATAATAATAGGAAAAAATTGCTGTCCAGGACCAAGAAGAAGCAGATGCCAAGTTGGAAGCAACCTCTCCTTTGTTTGAACAAGCAAATAAGATCACTGGTGAAATCCTCTAGGTTAACTTTGAGTCCAAATTGGCCACATCAACTAAATACAATCACAAGGCCTTCTTCACATACACCCACAATCTCAAAGGTAACTCTCAAAATGTGCTATGAACTGGTGGTCAATAACACCACATACACAAATGATGTAGATATAGCCAACCTGTTGGCAGACACGTTCAGTGAAAACTTCACTCCCCTGTCCCCCCATCACTAAACCAGGATATCCCCAGCACCTGCCCCCCACCCTCATTACCAGGAAGCAGGCCTTCAATGCCCTCTCAAAAGAAAAAAAATACAGTCTACATGAGACCCGATAACATCCCTGGCTGTATCCTACATGAACTCAGGCATGAGCTCTTAGCTCCATTAGGCACCCTATTCAGCCAAAGTCTGAGCACCAGCTTCATCCCAGCTGAATGGAGGACACCCACTGTCATCCCTCTACACAAAGGTGGATCATCCACTGACCCAGGCAATTATAGTCCCATCAGCCTAACTAGCCTGATCTACAAGGCCATGGAATGCATAATCATAGACCTTATAAACAAAGACATTGGCAACCTCCAAAAGCTTGAGTCCATACAGTTTGGTTTTGTCAAAGAGAGATCATGTCTGTTAAACTTGGTCAACGTTTTAGAAACAGTCACCAAAGCCATGGATGAGGGGAAGACGGTGCACATCACCTACCTTGACCTCGCCAAAGCCTTCAACACTATTCCCCACTCAGGAATAATAGATAAACTCTCCCAGCTAAGTAACAGCAAAAAAAGAGAATCAAGGAGAGAAAGTACAGTCACTTCTTTATTACAATTCCTCACACCAAATAAAACGTTATGAATGCCTTCAGTACAATTGCATTTTCGTCCCAACAAGCATGGACCTCATCAGATAAAAACCATTTCATTTCCTTTGTCTTTTATACAACCTCTTAAACTAAAAACCAATAAAAACCTTTCATTTCTATTTAAATAAGCAAATCAAATTCCACCAAGTTCATTAATTATTAATGATAACACAATTCATTTTACAATTTTCGTTTAAAATCAACAACTTATTAAATCATTCATTCATTATGATATCTTATAATTGTATATATTTATTTAAAAAATGTTATAAAAAATGTAATATATATATACTTTAAAAAATTCATTTCATTTCACAGTGATGCATTCAAAACAGTGAAGTAAAAGTATCCCAAAATTTCATAACAACAGTGCCACCTTCTGTTTTTGTTTAATATTACACTTGTTGTATTTTTCCTTTTACATTCTAGCTGCTCTTAATTTTAGTAGGGGTAAAATGGATATATATTCGTTCAGACCAGGGGCTTTGTTTGCTTCTAAAGTTAACTGCCACCATAATTCCTTGTAACCTACTATTTCCTCCCAGGGGCCTCCTCTAATATCACATTTAACTTGATCCAGGACAAAAAAACAAAATTTATATCCCTCACAAATCTTGGAGTGTCTAAACAATGCATTAGTCTCTTTCCCCTTTGTTATGTCATAAATGTGTTCATATATTCTTTTCTTGAGAGTTCTCTCTGTCTTGCCCACATAAAAGGAAAGACATCTTTAACAAATAGCAAAATATACCAGACCTCTGGAGTCACAATTAAAGTATCCCTTACTAGTTAACCAACGTCCCCTGCTCTCCAAATACATTTTTTCTTTATTCATTATAAATTCACATTGTCTGCATTTCCCACATCTAAATGTCCCTGTTTTTTCTCTACTGTCCCTTTCTCCTTTTCTATACAGATTATTCTTTGTCTCTAGTATTCCTTTTATACTGATGGAATTCTTAAAGACAACCTTAGGTATCCTTTGAGGGAGCCCATCCAAATCTGTGAGGGAGCCAAATTTCTCCCAATTCCTTTTGAAATATTGCCTTAATATTTTTATTTAATGCATTATATTCTAGTATAAGGGCTTGCTGAAAATCCTCCCCAGATTCTACCCTTTTCTCATTACTGATATTTGTTCCTTCTTTTTCTCCTAGGATGGGCCTAAATTTATCTACTCTCCCTCTTTCCACTTCCATTCTTAAGTTTCTAATGAACTCCCTGGGATATTCCCTTTCTAAAAACATTTTTTCTAATAGGTCACACTCTTTTGTAAATTCTTCATTATTACTGGTCATTCTTGACCCTCTGACAAACTGTCCTTTCACTAAATTTCTTTTGCAATATATTGGACGGGCACTATTAAAGTGTAGAAAGGAGTTTACATAAGTAAGTTTCCTGTAAACTCTAGTTTCCAAGGTATTATTTGCTTTAAGAATCTCTATATCAAGATATTGGATGTTTTTTTCTGAATTCATAGATGTAAATCTAAGAAAATCAGTTGTCCCCCCTATATATTCAATAAATTCCTCCAATTTGTCATGGCCCCCAGTCCAAAAAATTATTATATCATCTAGGAACCTTTTGTATAACTTCCAATACCTCACAAAATTGGAGTTAAAAATATGCTTTTCTTCCCAATTTGCTAAAACTAGGTTTGTAAAAGTGGGTGCACAGGCCGCACCCATGGCAACTCCTTGTATTTGTTGAAAAATTTGCCATTGTATACCAAAAAGTTATTCTTTAGCACTAGATCCATTAAGCCTGTGCACGCCACTTTTTCCTCTAATGTCAAAACCTGGTCCCTAAATATTTCTTCTTCAAACATTTTTATACCTGCCATATAAGGAATAGAACTGAATAAATCTACTATATCTATCGTTACAAATAGTAAATCTTCTGAATATAATTCTGGACCCAATTCTCTAAGCAAGTCCCAGGAATCTTTTAATATGGCTTGTTTGTTAACCCATATATGTTTTGTTTTTACATCTACAAACTTAGCTAAGGGAGTAGTTTTTGAACCGTCTGCTGAGACTATTGGTCTTAATGGGGGGGGTCCATACTATCTTTGTGGATTTTCGGTATTCCGAATATGACAGGTATTTTAGATTTTTGAACTTTTAAATATGAAAGCATTTTTATCTCTATAACATTCTCATTCACCATCTCTTCCAAAATTATGTCTATTTTTCTATAAGCTAAATTAATCTCATTTCTGGAAACAACTGCATATTTTATTTCATCCCTCAAAATTTCATTCATTTTTCCTTCATATAAAATGACATCCATAAATACCACCCCCCCTCCCTTATCCAGTTTCATAACTCTAACATTTTGATTAAATTTCAATTCTTCTAACTTTTTGTTTTCATCTACATCTAGATTCTTTTTATATCCAATTCTTCTTTCAGCCTTTCTAACTTCATTTTCCATGACACACTCAAAGTTCTTTAATTGTGTGTGAATGGGGGGTTGAAAGCGGATTTTTTTACCAATGTCTTTTGTTCACCTTTTATAGTATTTTTGTTTTTATCTTCCTTATGATATAGTAATTCCATATTCATTTTCCTTAGAAAAAGCTTTATATCTAAAAGTGTTTTCACTGTATTACCCTTAACATATGGGATAAATTTGAAACCCTTCTCTAATAAACTGAAATGTTCCTTTTCCAGTTTAATACTACTAAAATTGTAAATAGTAAATCCATTCAAAACATTTCTACTACCTAATTTCTCTATAGGGGGCAGGGTATAATAGTTTGTTGGGCGGGGGTATGTTGTCTCAGTATCTCCCCCTTCCCCTTCTCCCCCCCCCCCCATTTGAAAATTTTCATTATATCTCTTTTGTGGACCTAAATCTCTTCCTTCCCTTTCTAAGGGGGGAAACTCCATTTCATATTCATTTTCAGTCCAACCTTCAAAGACCTGTTTAGAAACTTAAGAATGGAAGTGGAAAGAGGGAGAGTAGATAAATTTAGGCCCATCCTAGGAGAAAAAGAAGGAACAAATATCAGTAATGAGCAAAGGGTAGAATCTGGGGAGGATTTTCAGCAAGCCCTTATACTAGAATATAATGCATTAAATAAAAATATTAAGGCGATATTTCAAAAGGAATGGGAGAAATTTGGCTCCCTCACAGATTTGGATGGGCTCCCTCAAAGGATACCTAAGGTTGTCTTTAAGAATTTCATCAGTATAAAAGGAATACTCTAGACAAAGAATAATTTGTATAGAAAAGGAGAAAGGGACAGTAGAGAAAAAACAGGGACATTTCAGTGTGGGAAATGCAGACAATGTGAATTTATAATGACTAAAGAAAAAATGTATTTGGAGAGCAGGGGACGTTGGTTAACTAGTAAGGGATACTTTAATTGTGACTCCAGAGGTCTGGTATATTTTGCTATTTGTGAAAGATGTCTTTCCTTTTATGTGGGCAAGACAGAGAGAACTCTCAAGAAAAGAATATATGAACACATTTATGACATAATAAAGGGGAAAGAGACTAATGCATTGTTTAGACACTCCAAGATTTGTGAGGGGTATAAATTTTGTTTTTTTGTCCTGGATCAAGTTAAATGTGATATTAGAGGAGGCCCCTGGGAGGAAATAGTAGGTTACAAGGAATTATGGTGGCAGTTAACTTTAGAGCAAACAAAGCCCCTGGTCTGAACGAATATATATCCATTTTACCCCTACTAAAATTAAGAGCAGCTAGAATGTAAAAGGAGAAATACAACAAGTGTAATATTAAACAAAAACAGAAGGTGGCACTGTTGTTATGAAATTTTGGGATACTTTTACTTCACTGTTTTGAATGCATCACTGTGAAACAAAATGAATTTTTTAAAGTATATATATTACATTTTTATAACATTTTTTAAATAAATATATACAATTATAAGATATCATAATGAATGAATGATTTAATAAGTTGTTGATTTTAAACGAAAATTGTAAAAAGGAATTGTGTTATCATTAATAATTAATGAACTTGGTGGACTTTGATTTGCTTATTTAAATAGAAATGAAAGGTTTTTATTGGTTTTTAGTTTAAGAGGTTGTATAAAAGACAAAGGAAATGAAATGGTTTTTATCTGATGAAGTCCATGCTTGTTGGGACGAAAACGCAATTGTACTGAAGGCGTTCATAACGTTTTATTTGGTGTGAGGAATCGTAATAAAGAAGTGACAGTACTTTCTCTCCTTGGTTCTCTTTTTTTGCTGTTATTCAGTTGAGTGGAGAGATTTCGCTTTTTGGATTTATTTGGTCTCCCAGCTAAGTATCAACCCATATGCTACTAGATGCGTAGCTAACTGGCTCACTGATAGAACCCACTCAGTCAAAATAGGGGAAGCCACCTGTAATGAGCAGTGTACCCCAAGGATAGATCTTGGGGGCTCTACTGTTTGGGATATCATTTTCTGAGGTGCAAGCCAAAACCAGTGGTCTGTGTCTGACCAAGTTTGCAGATGACTGCAAGCTGGGCGCTGTCTTAAATTCCCTTAGCGATGTGAACATCCTCCAAGAAGGCCTTACCCAAAAACTAATGACTGTTGTCAGAAGCATGGCCTTAAACTAAATGCCAAAAAATGCTTCATTATCCCCTTTGGGGAAAATGGCATCCCTGCTAATTATCACATTACTAACAATGTACTAAGCACACAATCAGTCATGAAGGACTTGACCACCCAGGTTGATAGCAACCTGAAGTTTGACCACCATGTTGCCTCCATTGTATGGAAGGCTTTCTACATGGCCCACCTCATAAATAAGGGTATTTCATCCAGGAACAAGGTCATAACATCCCTGTACTCCTTCCTTATCAGACCCATTATCGAGTACAATGCCTCCTTCGGCATGTACCTTGCCAAGCACATGCAGTAGGTGGAGAGATCACAGAAGTTTCTGACCAGGAAAATCCAGGGTCTCAAACACCTATATAGATAAGCTAAAAGCCCTGTCCTTCAACTCAGGCTCATACAGACTGCTCAGAGGTGATCTGTGTCTGGCATACAAGGCCAACTCAGACCCAGCCTTGATGGAATTGCTGCATATCCATAAGTCAAACTCCACTCACACAACCCACACACAAGGCCTCAATCTGGTCTGTGACATTAATAGAACTTGTTGGTGGGATAGATTTGTGTCCAAAGACTCCCCCATCTGTGGAACAGACACCCTCTCCATGTCAAGCAGAGTACCTCTCTAGCCTTCTTTAAGAGGAACCTGGATGACTGGATAGGATCCCTGCTGGACAGAGGAAACAGGTGCAGAGTTTGTGGGAACATGGGCAAAATTCTTGGCTAGGCTTATAAGGGCCTCCAGGCCAATAGCCTAGTATCATCCTATGAACCTATGAACCTATAAATCAGTTAGCCACCACACCCTAGGCAAGGAGGAAGTGGTGTAAGGGTTAAAGAAGGAGTTGAATGACCAGGACAATGTATGCTTTTATTTATTAATAAGCAATGTATCAAACCACACATTGCCATGAAATATTTCTAGTGCGTTCATGTATAACAATAAATATGTTTTGTTTACTACAAGTTGAACTTGAATGATGTCATGACTTCCTTTGAATTGTTACAGTCATATGTGTGTACAGCTTGTCTATTTAAAGGAAAGATAAATGTGTGTTACTTAAAGAAAAGTCACATATTACTTAAAAATGCAAGTAAAGTATGCAAGGGATAGTGGAAAGCAGAATGCCAGTGGAAATAGTACACAAAGTACACCACCTCCAAAGAAACAAGCTGTACACAGACATAAAAATGTAATAGTTTGAAGGAAGTCATGCTATCCTTCTAGTTCAACTTGCAGTCAAGAAGAAATACTTATTAGCACATATAGATCAGGTACAATTAATTTATGAATATCTGTACTTTGCTGTTTTCCTACTTAAGTGGAAGCATATAGGAAGACTCCATAGAAATGTAGACTGAAATAAGAACTCATATTAAGCAAGTGCAAGGATAGCTTCAGTACATTGTGGATTAGTAAATATAATCATGTAAGAAAGATTTAAACACTCATCTACAATAGCTGAGCACCCATCTTTTGTGTCTTCTCTGTGTAGCAGGAGAGATTTCCTACAATAAAGCTTAGGAAGAAAGATGACTGAAGAGGTTGATTGAGGGTGCTCATGAGTATACAAAGAACACAAATATTTGCATTTAACAAAAAAAGTTACTTAATAAATTGATTTTTCCTATGTTTTATTTATTTTCTACGTTTAAATGTGGAAGTAATTTATATACATAGACAATAAAAGTGCTTTCAGTACACAGTTGTAACACAGTCCATATCAGCCAGAAATGTTAAAGATCTTAGGTTACATCAGCTTATCTCATTAGTGTCAGTGGAGTGGAAATGTAAAAATCACTACCACTTGATAGCATATATTGATTGTTCCCATGTTTCCAGTACCAACTCCCAGAATTTTGTTTCTGAATAAAGATTTAATAAAAATAAGATATCACTATTATGTTATAAGTCCCTTTAATGACTCCATTTCATGTTTGTTGCCCCCTTCTTTATTTTAATTATGTATTCATTTGTCTTTATTTTGTTTTTCCTTCTTTTCCATTTTTTTTTTTCATTTTCTACAGGTCCATAATCCATTGTAGCAGACCAGCCACATTTTTCTCAGTTCAGAGAGCATTCACCTTCTGTCTGTCCTGGGATGTCCTCATATGGTCAGTGTGTGCTGGATGTGGTCCTCTAGGTACCCTGGCACATGGCAGTCTGACAGGCATCACAGATCATGGGCTTTTGGACTTGGTTGAGGATGTGGTGGAGCAGGTAGTGGAAAGACATCTTCAGCTAGTCCAGGATACTCTTCACCAGGTTCAAGACCCACTGCCAGTAAGTGCTGATCACCACACCATCACAGGCCCCCACCATCTCAAAATCAGGTTCCTCCACTACAACACCATCAGGCAGTGGAAAAATGTGAGGTTCTGTGGAATGGGTGTCCTCCTGAACCCAATTCTTCTTTGCCTCCCTCCTTCTTTCCTTAATCCTCTCTCCTACCCCTCTAACCTACTTCCTACCCAAACTACTCCCTTACATAGAAAGAATTTGTAACAAATGTAGGGGGCTAGCTCCTGCAAGAAATATAGTACTCCTCCTCTCCCACCTCCACCAGCACAACCCTCTTAATGTGTTCCTTCTGTGTTTCCATCATTGTTATGTCTTCCCCTTTTCACTCTTTCCTATTTTCTCCTTTCCACTCAAACAACAGGGTATCCCATAAGGATACCCTTATATGTAAAACATATAAACCCCCTTAATATTTTTTAAACATTAATAACAATTGCTGTGCTGTTTGGCACTTGACTTTTATACTTCAAACGTGCTTGTGCAAGATGAATTTGAATGATGTCATGACTTCATTTCTTCATAATAGCAGGAAGCTTCCATAATTATACGAGCACTTACTTTTTCATGAAGTACTTTGCACATACATAAGGATTAACTCCAGCAATTTTACACATTAGATAAAAGTGGGCATTTTTTAAAATAGCTTTCACTTTCACTAATTCAGAGCAAATAACCTGCAATAACCAAATTTGTATAGTGGTGCTATTCATGAATAACTGTTATAAAAATGCTAACCTCAGGAATATAAAAAACACCCTATGTTTCAGAGCATGTGCAATTTTTTCCAATTTTTTTGTGTCAGCATTAGTGATGTTGACATTTTTGTGATTAGATTACTTAAAGCATACCTCTATTTGTGTGTGTGTGTGTGTGTGTGTGTGTGTGTGTGTGTGTGTGTGTGTGTGTGTGTGTGTGTGTGTGTGTGTGTGTGTGTGTGTGTGTGTTCAATAATATTATAAGATATACTCACACACCTTACTGTCTGCAATAACAGTTATATATATGTGTATAGTATTATATAAAATAGAAAAAAATCTTCTAAGCAAACTCTTTGCTTGATTTATTCATAGTGTAACTGTTTTAGTAAAGTGATATTTTTTATTTTTTACAAGTTAGGCTTATAATTATATAACATTGGACTTCATGTTAAGCACAACAGGAAAACTTTATAGGCACCAACCTTCATGACATTCTTTTGCTTTTCCCACATTGTAGTAATACCTTTTATCTAATTTGCTGCAACTTCCTAGTCATATTCTGAGTTTTCTTGATACTAGTATAAAGAGTATAGTTAGATCAGTGACGGCTAATTATTTACTTTTCTGTGTTTACCTTTGATAAAAAATGCAGAAAAAGAAGACAAGAAAAATAAAGGAAAATAAATGAAAATGAACTTGGCATCCTTAAAATTTAGATCACCACTGTGTTCCACCCAATGCAGCACAACTTTCTTTCTCCGTACTAATTTTTCATTTCAAACATAAATGGATGAGCTCTGCAATACTCTTTTCATCACATTTTCTTGACAATTCATAGGTTCATACCAGGCTATCAATCTGTAGATTATTTCAAACCAAACCAATTATTAGAGGTCAGACTCAAATCCTGTAGTTTATGTCTGTGAGGTAAAGACTATTTCCTTTGCATAAAAAAAGATCCCGACTTCTTGACTTTTTAGTAGTTTATATGTACAATACTTTCTCAAGAATATGAAACACCCTCCTTTTTTTCCATGACCCACTCAGTTTTATTATGTAACTCAAAAGATTTTGTTTATGTCTCCAGTGATTCTTTTTAATCATGGTCCAGCCAAAGGCAAACAGTATAAATCAATAAATTTGGTTAAAAATACGTTAAAGATGTTAAATATAAATTTGCGTACTCTGTATAATTTTGACTACAATATGTAAAATATATGAGGAAAACAAAACTGTCAATGTCTGAAGTATTTGGTTTAAAAAATATTGTCTTTTGGTAAATGAGTTTAAATAACCAATGATTGTCCATGTTAATAAGAAGATTAATACAAAGGTTAAAATTGATTTTGTTGGAATGGGAATGGAATAGAAAAAGCAAGATTGATATGAGTTCTAAGAAGCAGAGAGAATAGGCTAGACTAGTTCTGAAAGAATTATATAAAAAGAGGCTATTTAAATGATTGGGGAGCCTGTTTAAAAAAAGGGTGGCATTTATAATCATTATACTTAGATGCAGTGGGTATTTGAATGAGTTGTGAACAAACTCACTTTAGGAGTTATTCAGAGACAATAGCTGCATCAAATTTAAGCATTTAGAACTTATCTGATAAAACTGTATGCAAATGAGGGAATAATGAGATGTAACTAATGCCTGTGTGAAAAGCCTGTGACTTTTTTTATGTAAATTAGGCATTTTTCCTGCCTTTAGGAGATTCATAGCCACTTTTTGATGTGTAAGTGCACCATGTGCAAATGGGTTAGAAAAAGTGAATCCATGCCTTTTCTATCCACTTTGCAATCCATGAACATGCTCAGTTTTGCTGCAAGCCTGGCTGTTTCCTACTGTGAGTTGTTGCTTATTTCAAATCCATTGACCTAGCAGAAGAATGAATAGGTACAGAATTACTCACATCAGCTTTGCCAAGCAGGGATTACACATAGTACATAGGGATATAATAAGGACTTTGCTGTGTTTTTACAGCTCATAAATGAGAATTTGGGGAATGCATTCCGTACTACACCTATATTGGTACTATGCATGCCTCTACAGAATGGCATGCTTTCCTGAGGTACCTGGTGTCCTAATTTGCTCCATGATTCTATAAGACCCCCATCTGTACCACAGGGGGAGTGATACTGGAACAAGAAGGGCAGTCATTCTAGAAAGTGACAGGTAGTTTGTGATGCATGTTTGCATCACCAACATGTCAACCCAGTATTTTGGCAATGCACGAGTCTCATATTTGTCACAAAAGGTTGCTGTTTCACCTCTTTCTGCATGGTAAGATTCCTCCTTATAACCTAGCTGGTAAATGCAACCTACTGTAATGCTGATAACCATCACTATTACTGTATCTCTGGAGTGGCATATGTAATACTCAGTAATCAGCACTTGTTTTATGTGTCCCCTCCCTGCTATGTTTTCCAGGTGAGGCAGAATACCCACTCAAACCATATCTAATAACACCAGTCTGTAACACTCAGGGAGCTGCTGAAGGTAATTTCAATACAGAACTGTTCCAGACATGGATAATCATTGAGCGGATGTTTGGCTCACTCAAATCTCATTTCCACTACCTGGAAAAGTCAGGGGCCCTGTATGAACCAGTTGTTGCATGCAGAACATTTATGGCCTGCTGCATTTTACATAACATGATTGTGCACTGCTATGGTGCAAAACTGTCACAGACAGTCACTGATAGTGGCAGTTAAGCTGCCTCTGTCATTTGTCCCAGCAGTAGCCCGACTACCCTCCAGTACGTTTGTGCATGGTACATGGCTATGGAGGTGAAGAGGTGGTGTTTAGTCCATAAGTATGAGCCAAAACACTCACTACATATCAGTGAAAAGTTACACATAAAATACTTGATGTAAGCAGTATTACTTGTCGGCTATGCATGGTCAACTTACAGAGTACATCAGACATTTCTCCAAAATTCATACATAGTTGTGTTTATCATATGGACTTAGCCATCATCATTCATACAGATGTCAGTAGCACTAGTGCTATAGTTATACTAGAGGAATTTGCATGAACTGTACAGGAGAAGCTGTTTTTTGAAAAGTTTAGGGCTATATTAATTATTTCACTGCAGTGCTACTGTTATTATTTTGGGATTTAAATCTTCAGTGATTTGCCAGAAAACCGCAAATGTTGTAAGGAACAGAAAAAAATATCAACTCAAAAATCTTGGCATTCTGTGAAAATCTGGACAGTTGAGAGACATGCATTTTCATCACAACTTAATGCTAGCTCATGGATAAAAAAACTATTTTAGAAAGAATGTTGTGCCATACCTCTCAACTGTACAGGTTTTCGCAGAATGTCTAGATTTTTACCTCATTATTTTGGTGTGTTCCTCCTAAAATCTGCTCCTTTCTGGCAAATAGCTGAGGACTGAAGTCATTAAATAATGACAAACATTTGAGTTTGAGACTCCACATCCTTTAGCACATTCACTTGCTGCCTGGTTTTTATCCACTTCTGGTTTGATTTCCATTCCTGCTTGACATCGATATGCTTCTACTAAATTAAGCAGAAATGTCATCTTAGATTTATTCTCCTCATGTTTCAAAACTTTCCTCACATTTGGATCTTGTGAGGTCAGTAGATATGTGTGGAGTCACACAATTGCAGATCTATACATGTAATCAATTTCAAGGAGGCCCATCCCTCCTTCAGAATGGGGAATATATAATCTTGGTATACACTGATTTTTATAAATCATTTGGTGAGCTTGAAGCATCATTCTTGTTTTAATATCCAGCCTATCCAACACGTTTTGGGGCCAATCAATAACTCCAAAACTATAAATTAGGACAGGAAGAGCAAATTGATTTATAGCTTGGATCTTGTTCCTAGGTGTCAATGCTTTTTTTAGGATTAATTTAAGTCTTCTAAAGTGCTCCTTACTGATCCTTCATCAATTCCCAAGTATTTATACACCCCCTCTTGCTCAAGTTCTTTTATATCACATTCTTGTCCCAAACTGATGTTTTCCTGGTGCTGCAATTTTCCTTTTTAAATGTTGCGTTTGCACATTAATCAAGACCAAATGACCTTCCAATATCATCTGAAAAAGTTTTGACAACCTGCAGCTGTGCTTTCAGTTCTTCATCTGATGAGCTATATAATTTTAAATCATCGACAAAGAGAAGATGAGAAGTCATTAGATTTTGTTGTTTTCTAGAAGCCAAATTATAGCCATGACCTAAGCTGTTAAGTAAACAGCTTAATGGATTAATGGCAAGGCAAAATAGCAACAGTGACAGGGAGTCACACTGGAATAGCCCCCTTTTGATTTTTATCCTTGGGATAATAATCTGTCCTTTATCATAGCTTAATTGCAAAGTGGCCTGCCACTGTTTCATGGTTACTGTAATGTAATCAATCAGTGTAGGATGTACCTTATACATTTTAAGCACTCTTTTATCCATGAATGTGGGATACTATCAAATGCTTTTTTATAGTCAATCCATGCCATACTTAGATTCTTCCCTTTCTTACAGTTCTCCACTATAATTTTATTTAACAACAAATGATCCTTTGTTCCATATGACTTTCTTTTATTGCCCTTTTATTCTACTGCCATAATTGAGTTTTCTTCTAAATGACTATAAACTCTGTTGGCGTCAATCTCCATGTATAGTTTATACGTCATCGAAGGCAAGTTATTGGTCTATAATTTTTAGGGTAACTTGCAGGTTCACTCTTAAGTAAGAGCATTGTTTTTCCTGTTGTTAATCAGTGTTGTGTCTGTTCGGGGTGTGCACATAAATAGTTCTTACTTATGGCTAGATCCTCATGTAAAAAAGTTAATACTTTAAGCCAAAAGTTAGGTGCTGGATCTGGGCCTCGGGTTTTCCAGTTAGAGGCTTTTCTCAACTTTGTCTCAGTCCCTCTGGCTGTTATTTCATCCCATTTCATATCCTGCACCTTTAAACTTCTTATTCTTTCTTTTACTTCTTCTATCCATTTGGCATCTTTGTTATGTTCTACAGGATCTTTATAGATACTTCTCCAAAATGTATCGACTTCCTCCTTTTTCGGTGGTTTATCAATTCCTTTTACCGTATTTCCCAATTCTCTATAAAACTTTTTTAGGCCATCAGTAAATTGCTTATTTTGTGCTTTTCCCTTATATTTATCTTCGTATCTGCTGAATCTTTCCGCCTGTTTTGAAACTTTTAGTTTGTTATCTTCAATAGTGCATAATAGATCCTGGTCTGTTGTAATACTGCGCATTGCTTTTATCACATCTATCTTTCTTAACATTTCTGTTGATCTGTTCCCTCTTCTATAATCTTCTAACAGTGACACTTCTTGTCTTAGCTGCTTTATAGTTTTCTCTATTCGATATTTCCATGATGGTATTCGCTTTCACCCCCCCTTTCCCTTGCTACCCTGTGTTACTGTGGTAGAACTTTATCAGTTATTAATTTAGCAGCACAGTAATATAGTCTGTTTACTTCTGTTATATCACATGGATCTCTATGAACAGTCCTAATTACTGTGCTCATTTGTTTTATCAAGCTTCTGACTTTTGGGGTTTCATTAACCTTCTGCAGTCTATTTCTCATTGATCTTGATATATCTTCCTTTGTCTATTAAATCAAGCAACTCTTCTCTTAACTCCTTTTCTTCCATACTGAGGGCACATCCCTTGTTTTCCATTTCCTGCGGGCATTCTGTAGAAAGTTCTATAACATCATCTTGTGGTACATTCTCTTCAATTTCATCCTGTGTCATCTGTTGTTTTGTCATAGAGAAACTCACTGGCCTATCACTCCTCAACAACTGACTGCATTGGAGTTTCCACAGTTTCCTGTTCCTTTCCTTCCTCTCTAGCTTCAAGTGAACTTTTATACTGGTTTCCTGTGGAAGGCTCCAAAATACCTTGATATGGCACCTGATCTGTTGCTTCCTGTTCCACTGGTTTCCCCTTAATTTGGATATCCATTGCTCTATCCTGTTGTGGTGCTTTCTGCATTTGATTTTCTACACTGAATCCTTCTCTTTGCAGCTGTTCCATTACCTCAATTTCTATTTCTTTGACCTCTCCATTACTAATCTCTTTTTCTACTTTTCCTCTTAGTTTTCTTATTTTTTGTATTGTAAAGTTTTCCATATCCGGATTCCTTTGCCTATACTTTTCTTCAAATATCTTTGGTGCTGCTCTTTTTGTATTGGTTAGTTTTGCTTTCTCCTTTGCATAAATATTACACCATATTAAATCTCTTTTCCTTTCCCCTGTCCATATTTCTTCTTCACATCTCCTGATCTTCTTGCTTTTCCTTATTCTGGGGACTCACTCCATCATGCTGTGATGTAGTCTGTTTTAGATCTTCTACATTAAATCCTTCACTTCACAGGCACTCCATAACTTCAACTTCTATTTCTTTAACTTCTACTTTACTAATCGTCTTTTCTGCATTAAATGTTTGTGCTTTTAGTCTTTTTATTGTGATATTTTCCATATCTGGATGCCTTTGCCTGTATTTTTCTTTGAATATCTTTGAAATTGCCTTCTGTATATTAGTTAACTTGGCTTTTTTCTTTGCATAAATATTGCACCATATCAAATCTCTCTTTGTTTCCCATGTCCATATTTCTTTTTTATATTTTTCAAATATCTCTAGGTTTTGTTGTTTACATTTTCTCACTTCTTCGGAGGCTTCTTTTTTCCAAAGAGATCAAAGTTTCTTGATCTATATACTGTTTTTCATAAATCTGTTGCATTAATGTAAGCAAATTGTTATTTGAAGCTTGTGACAGTTTTTCCTGCGGAAGTATTTTTCTTTCCTCTAATTTATCTCTTAATCATTTTGTATATCTTGTGTCTGGAAATTCTGGTCTTTTTATATAATAGTAACAATACATAATTTATTTCTTATCCTCAATAGTTCACTCTGTCGTCTTTATGGCTCTTCTTTGGCCAATCATTTTTTGTCGTTTTTGTGGAGTAGTACTTCCTTCTACAACAGGGGGGGTCATCCTCCCCCTGAGCCTGGCCTGGCCCCATTGTAGGATTGTTTCCATATTTTGAGTATTCTACATTGTCAATTTTTGCAGTCCTGGCACCAGTGCACCTACCAGGATTGGGCACTTTTTTATCCTGGGTCTTGTGCACCCAGCTATCTTTTTTTATTTTTGATTTGCTTCTATCCATGATATATGCTATATAAATACAGTCTATATATCAGTGTCACCTTGGTGAGATTTTGTGAAAAAACAGGGTCCACCTCGCGAAGTACTCACCAAAACTTGAAGATGAATTCAATTTCAGCACTACTATGCTCCTTTGCTTGCTGACTTTTCATCTCTCCATCAGGACCCCCTGATGTAGTATATGTCAGACTATGGAGAGTAAGATATATGCCTATAAGTCATTGCTGTAAAGGTGGAAAAACTGGTTAAGTGCTTTGTCATGTATTTAATCCTTTAGGTACATGAAGGAAGCCTACGGTGTGCTCCTGATAATTTCCCTTCCCAGTAACCAGTGTCTGCAGTAACCAGCTTGACAGCTGTAAAGATAATGAAGACAGCACTAAATATAACACTTAAAACACCCCAAATATTTGCAGGTAGAGGTGCTGTCCTATTGCAATATTTCCTGCCTTACCATTACATCAGAGGTTAATCATGAAGATGTCATGCTGAAATCTACTGACAACTGTTTTTTTTCAATAACTTTAATCTGCTTCTGCCTTTTATTAACTTTTTTACTTAATTCACATTTTTGCTTGATCCTAACATAAACGCTGAGCTCAGCAGCTTTTAGAATGGTGAACTATCAAAGACTGTCAAAAGTCTGGTCAGAGTTACAAAGTACTTTAAGAATCATATCAAAGTGCATATATGTAAGTGCTTTCATTGTCTTAGCTGAGTTTGTACATGCATACACATAAGCGCGGGGTGACCCCCAAGACACGATGCTGGCCCATGTGAAAGCATTCTTTCTGTGGCCAGCTTGTACCCATGCAGGGTGTAAGGGGTGGGGCAGAGTGACATCATACCCTAGTGTGTGTTTCATACCCCGGTAGTCTCAGTTTCATATTTACCTTTTCATATTTACCTCTTCATTCCATTTTATCTTGGGCCGTAAACCATGCAATCTGTAAAAGCCAGGGTTATGCCTCATGCTGGTCTGAAAAGAGACCAACATTCTCCTTCACCTGCTGCAAAATTGTACCAGAAAAGTTGGAAAAAATTTGATATTTGACTGGAGTTGGGGGATCACCTCATCTCACTGATGGGGATTCCCTACTCTGGAGAACAGTACCTCTGCAGGCGCAATGACCTGCAGGCATAAAGGAGACGCCATTTGTTTAGGTGTGTTTTAGAGGTATATAAGAGAAGCCCAAAGTTCTACTGTAAAATAATATATAAGGATGGATCTACTTCACAATGCCAACATTTCAGAATGCCGACAACCATATGGCCGTCACCATATGACTGACATCTGAAATCTCGATATTGTAAGTAGACCATGTAAAAGGAAAATAACATTTCCTTTCAACTGCTAGCAGGGGGGAAATGCCCCCCCTGCACCCCCCCATGGGGGGCTATACCCCCCAAACCCCCCTTAACTTTAATATACAAACTCCGAGATTGCACTACAGTGCAGGAATGGAAATCTTTCCATTCTGGACTATAGTGAGATGCCGGTTCCGCATTGTCGGCATTCCGAATGTTGATCATATGGTTGTCGGCATTCTGGAGTGTCGGCAATGTCAGGTAGACCCATAAGGATATATATGCATTTATATGTATATAAGGATATGTATATATGTATTTATACTTTTGGTACTTGCTGGTAATACGACTGTTAATATGGAAGTTCTGTAATTATTATTCCAAAATTGAATATCAAGCTTTGTTTTATGACTGTGCTGGCTTTTGGTTGTGTACTATGTAAGTGTGTGTGTGTGTGTGTGTGTGTGTGTGTGTGTGTGTGTGTGTGTGTGTGTGTGTGTGTGTGTGTGTGTGTGTGCATGTGTTTGTGTGTGTCTGTCTAAGTATGTATATATGGTCTATTATTGATTTTGCAGAACTTAGGGAAAGCACTGTAATTATATATGTGTGTTTCACAGAGTGCTTCATAGGCATAAGAGCTGGAAAAAGTTTGGAAGGGTAGGTCTATCAGACATTTCTGAAATATGTGTTGAGGAATGTTTCATGTATATTATTAATTCTACCATTTTGGTGTACTTTGTTATAAACTGCACTTCAATAGAACTGTTGCATGTTGTTGAAGCTATTAATTCTTGATTAATATGGTCATAACATAGTTTTGTAACTTTAAATGTTGTGATTATGTGTCATATTACCAAGGGCTATTGTAGCACCTTTTTCAGAGAGATGTGAAATGTTATTAATAATGTACAGGATATTTCCAGAACATTACCTGAGTTCTGCAAATAGTACATAAAGAGTCACTGCACACCTCATAGGGAAAGGGAGGAGGGGAACAAGTTATTCAACTACACGTTTTTCTTTCTTTTTAAATGTTCATCTTTATTAAATATTTTTAACATTAGTGATTCCACATTCATAACTCTGCAATAGCCTATATCCATCAGCTGATAAACACTTTTCAATATTTTCACCAGTTTATCAAATACAGGTAGACTATGTCAGATCTAATGGTTATATCATTACATTATTCATACATCAAAAAAAAAGTTTATTGCATTTATAACCCAAACTAAACTCTATAAAAACTCTAAAACTTTTTTAGTTAACTTAGTTCACAAACAGATGGAAAACATACCTAAACTCCTTTGATAGAACCATATATGCCTTTGTTTCCTTCAAGAGTATTAACTTACAACCCTAGAAAGCTTGGGTGGAAGAAACATCCTCGAGTGCTGGTAAGACATCAGAAATTCCATCTAATACATCTGGCCCATTTATTACTTCAATTTTCCTCCTTCACTCTAAACATGACCTCCATGGCCTGCTCTATTTTGACTTAGTTAACTAAGAAGGTGTCCTATGCTTTTTTTAATTTCTTCTATTAGCTCTGTATTGATATTAGGTACAGGATCCTTTCTTTGCTTCCTTTACTGCTACATATGCAAACCTGATGGCCTTCTTGGTTTCCAGTGTTTTAATTCAAAGCAACTCCCTAGTGCTATTTAATTCTTTCTCTATGTTTTTTCCTACCAACACAGGAAATACATAATTTCCTCAATCTTATATGCCTTCCTTATCACACCATGCAGTAGTGGTGTACATTCATTCCTATAACCTTGCATACTGCCAGAAGGCCAAAAATATGGCTCCAGTCACCTAATTGGCTGCTTCTGCATTTCCATCAAGTACCACCAGCAGTGCCCGTTACTCATCTACCCTCTTTGGAGTATATTTTCAGGCAGCTGTGCTAAATTATTTTGTTAGTTATTCTACATATTTGAATCCATTCTTTCTGAGTAGTTTCAGTCCTCAGATACACTCCAATTCCTTTTAACTTTGAAACTTACATCATTCTGATTAGTTTGAAGCTATCTTTTTATTACCAGTAAATATATCAAACCTGACACAGTCCCCCCTCTCAGCTACCCTCTCAGCTACACCACCACCTTATGGACTCTGGTCATTCCCTTTGCTTATGTGAAAACAATGCAACATCTTTACCTATTCTCTTACTTTCCTAATAGATTGTCCTCAGCCTTAAGGTCAAATTTATCATAAGTTTGGCACATTATTTCCCTCATGTGTTAATTTAGATTGTAATTGGAAGTTATTGATTTATTTATTATGTATGTATTTTTATTGGTTGATTGTTTTATGGTTTTATTGGGTGGTGTATTTATATGGAGTTTGTTACTATTGTTTATAGTCCCTGAAGGCTGTAGCTGAGGGGTTACTGATATTAAAGTTTCTGTGTTTATTTGAGTGGTTCCTGCCTGTTGTTTTTGGATTTTTAAATTTATCCTAACACCTGCTAATGCCCACAACATTGCATACTTTTTTTCTGTATTATTTAGAACAAGCATTGAATTTTTTTGTACCATTTTCTTGCTGTGTTACACTCAAGACAGTCTAATTTTCTTGCTGATATTGGCAATAAATCTAATTTCCAGTTAACTAAGGGGGCCTGCTAATGTTCCTGTTTATTACCTTCTTTTTATTCCCACTAATAATTGGCCTATATTCTGTGTCTGACTACCCCACAACACTTCCAAAACACTTCTAACATCTTATAATCCTATCTTATTTTGTATCATTTCCTTCCAGACAGTCCTGTACTGGCTATCTAAACACTGCACCATTCTCACCCATGGTATTGCATGTAAATACTTCACAATATCCAGTGCACCTAAGCCATGTTTGTCCTTTGGTAAAATCACTTTGTCCCAGATTATCCCTGGCAGTACACCTGTCAAAAAATCCTCATCCAATTTGTTAACTTAGCTACTATACTGATTTCAGGCATGGTACAAAATGATTATACAAAATACAAAGCATAGGGTAATACATGGCAGTTCAACACTTTTACCCTGTGACCCAACTTAAGGCCCATCTTTTTATTTCAGCCCTGCAGCATTTCTATTACCTTATGCATCATATCTTGACAGGACCTATTCTTAGACCCCCTTATACATACATCAGGACAGAACTCAAGATATTTAAACCAATTTCTCCAATCTGGAAAGTAAAGTACCTCAGACCTTTATTCTTAATGCTTATTATTCTAGATTTCTCTACAGTGGCCTTGTTACCAGACATCCTTCCAAAGTCAGTTGCTAATTGCAACAACTTGCTACCATCCCTTTGGATATCCACCAATGTCAGGACTATATCATCTGCATATAATGCTATTGCCAAATCTTTCTCTGCCTCATGGTATCCTTCTATATCAGACTGCCTTATACTTTCTAAAAAAGGCTCTATATAAAGTACAAACAGCAGCAGAGATAGCAGCCTCATTCCTCTTGTAAGTTGAGAGTCTTTCAATAGCCTTGACATTGCTTTCACTTACTCTGTAGAGTCCCTATAAATAGTTTTCATCAAACCAACTACCTTCTCTGGCACCTTCAGTGACTTTAGTACATGAAATAGGAAACCCCATTTTACAATGTTGAAGGCCTTTTCTGCACCTAGACTGAACACTGATGTGGGTTTACAAGTAAATACAGCACCCTGAATCAG
Source organism: Protopterus annectens (assembly GCF_019279795.1). Lineage (NCBI taxonomy): Eukaryota > Metazoa > Chordata > Ceratodontiformes > Protopteridae > Protopterus > Protopterus annectens. The sequence goes on from NC_056739.1 coordinate 1,498,353,001, forward strand.
TAACAAAGATCTTATTATATTGTTAAATGTTTGTCTTCCTCCTATAAAACCATATTGATCCTCATATACGTTCATAGGTTCATAGGTTCATACTAGGCTATCTGTCCAAGGGTATTTATAAGCCTAGCCCATAGTTATGTGGCTTTTGCCACCCCTTTTTTTTTGAATAAAAACTATGCCTATTTTTTTGCTGCTCTCTCTCTCAAGCAGTGACACTGAAGTAATCCCTATATCATATCTGCATCCATCCATCCATGGTCAAGATTGAACTCCTCTTGGCCAGAGCCAGTCTCTGCCTCACATGTGCGGGATTTTTCCCACACATAGGAGATACATTCGAACGGGGCATTGTACTCAATCATAGGGTCTAATGAGTGAGAGTACAGGGGGGGATGACTCCCTTGATTGATCTGTGAATCCCTTCATGATTAGGTTAGGTGGAAGTTTTCTTTTTACTTTAGCAACTTACTTAGTCACAGTCAAACTACTGGCTACTGTGTCAACCTCCTGTCCCCATTTTTGTGACTTTTTTTTTGCCCACCTGTGGGATTGCACCCATATGGTAGCTTGGGGTAACCTTGTTTTTCCCCTTTATGTGACTTTTGCATTTTTGCTTAACAACAGGCCCTTGGGCACCAGTTATCGCTTCTGCCTTCTGCCTTCTGGAGGTATATGTGTTCAGATGTGTTTTTGTTTTTTGTCATCTGGATCAGTCAGTCATCATCATCTGCAGTCAGCATCAGAACACTCTACTCTGGACTACTAAGTTCAGTAGTACGGAAAACAAGAGATTTTTTTTTTTTTTTTTTTTTTTTTTTTAGACAAAAAAATGAAAAAAAACAGACAATACTAATGCTTATCTAAAGCGTAGCCTAGCTAAAGTAGCCTTAGTGTATTTAAACAAAACAGTAGTAAAAAAAAAGTGCAATAAAAAAAAAAAAAAAAAGAAATAAATTAGTAAGTAAAAGTAAAACAGAAAGCCGCTAGCTTAATAAATATGGGAAAAAAACAAACTCTTTAAAATACTTTGTAGAAGTCCTCTCTAGCTCTCCACTCTGCTCTGGATCTCTGTTGAAGCACCACGGCAGGGATCTGTGCTGAGTTGGTACAAGCAAAAAAAAAGCGGCGTTATAGCGTGTTTTAGCAGAGGAGCTAGCAGGAGGAGCTAAGTATTGGCCCAAAACGCAGTGGACTGCAAATGGACTGAAACTTCACCAAAACGGACAAAAATGCTTAAAGAAAAGCTGGTACCCCTCCTAATAAAGCAACTTCCAGGTCCTAATTGGGAAACAAGAGATTTTTTTTTTTTTTTTTTTTTTTTTTTTTTAAAAAAAACAGACAGTATATATTATATCTGGCAGAATGTTTGGCAAACTAGTTGCACAAATTGTCATAAATATTTTGTTATCAAGGTCAAGATGATCATTGAAAGCACTCTCAAAACCACGCAAGTAAGACGGGGTGCACGGGCTAAACCAAATAATCCATGAGAACCCAAAAAGAAAGTCCAGCACCAGGGAAATTTAAACCAACAATCCTTTATTGTGGCAACCCAAAATGTAAAGCAGACCAGTTTTGGCAATAATAGAGCCTTCCTCAGTGCATAAACTAACACTGATTAATGCAACCATTAAATAGAGCAATACTAAGAGTCTTGAGCTTATTGGTTGAAACCAAATTAACTGAGTGCATTAAGGCCTGGCTTGAACAAAGCACCCAGCCTAACAAGCCAACTTGATTCTTTCTCATTTAAAATAGAATGCCATCCTGTTTTGCATGATTTATTCCCTTGGATTTTATCTATAATAGTAAAATGAAACTTGGCAGTGCTATGGGTTATAGTATGTTTATACAAAGCATTCAATAGCCTCTTATTTTTAACATCAATAAGATGTTCACTAATCCTAAATCTCAAAGGGCAAGACATTTGTCCTACATAAAATGCAGAACAAAAACACTTTGCCAGGTAAATCACCCAATCACTGCTACAATTACCAAAATAATGTATTTGATATACCTTGGAAGAGTTATTCCTGGTAAATTCTTTGGTTTGAGAGACATGTGTACAGGCACTACAATGCCCACACGAAATGCTGCCCACTAATTTGTCCCCAGATAGGGTGACCTGTTGTTTATAGGATGGAGTGGAGTGGTTGACTTAGTCATATTCAGTGTACATCAAAGAGCAGACCGCTTCTGAACTAAGATCAATCTTTTGCATATGCTTAATGGCAACTACATCATCCACCATACATGCTTAAAGGAGCTTTATTATTAGAGAAAGTTGGTGGCTGAAAAGTACAGGAAAAATCCTGCAAAGTGTCTGTCAACCATCAGCTTTCAACTGCATAGAAAGATCAGAAATCTTCAAGGACAACAGAGGTGTTCTGACTGCTACCTGAGGTAAGGCTTATAAATGGTGTGTGTGTGTGTGTGTGTGTGTGTGTGTGTGTGTGTGTGTGTGTGTGTGTGTGTGTGTGCGCATATGCATGAGTGTGCACATATGCGTGAGTGCACGAGTGCGTGTGCGTGTGCGTGTGTGTGTGTGTGTGTGTGTGTGTGTGTGTGTGTGTGTGTGTGTGTGTGTGTGTGTGTGTGTGTGTGTGCATGTGTGCGTGTGTGCGTGTGTGTGTGTGTGTGTGTGTGTGTGTGTGTGTGTGTGTGTGTGTGTGTGTGTGTGTGTGTGTGTGAATAGATGGAATAGGTGGATATTTTTGCTTGTAAGCACTGGGAGGATCAATGGCCCAGCATGAAGTAGGAAGAGAAAGTGTTGCAGGAGCAGCAACCAATATATGGCTTGTTTGAGGAAAGAGAGTAGTAGGAAAGGGCTAGAAATTATGGTGGCAGTGAACAATTCTCAGAAAAGATTTTGAACTTATTACCTGTCAGAGGTTCAAAGGTCAAGGTTTACAAGATTAACCTTTAAGTTAGGACATATCACATAAAGTGATGTTTCTAGAGTTTTGTATGCTACATTTGTTTTTATAGAGTTTCTGGTTATTCAATCTCAATTTTCTGGCAAATGGATCAAAAATATCTAAATGGATATAATATTGACTAACAGTAATAATTTAATATATAAAGAGTGTATATGTGTTCTTACCTTTTTCTAGTACCAACAATTTTTTTTGATGCGTGTTTTATACTTGTTCCTAGTTATGTCTAAGTAGTGGTGGCTTTGACCTCTGAATCATTCTTTGGCTCTCATTGTATCAGTTTGTGACTGGGTACTCCATATCAGTCTGAAAATCTAGTTAAAATTCTATTTTTTGTAGTAATTTCACTAAAGAACAATTCTTTTTTGGCACTTATTTGCTTTTTTTGTTCATTTTTTTCTTTCTCACTGCCTGCCAGCCATTTGACCCTCTTAGCCCATTGGCGTATTCATTCATCCTTCACTTCAGGAGAGACACAACATGGGGGATATGATTTTAGGCAGCTGTCAGGATTTTTTCTTATTTTTGACCTAACCTAATGTTGTATACACAGCAACACATTCTGAGGTTTGTTACATAATTAGCATCAACAAGGGCATGTCCCTGCTTACCTAGGCTCCAGCACTCCCACATAGCCTTTGATCATGACTGGGGACTATACCATGGAACCATGAATTCCAGACTCATTCTTATACCCTATACTTCAAAGACAGTCTTCCTTTACCCTATCAGCTTTAGAAGGTGCCTGAGATACTAATTAATATTGGATCACCAGGGTCTGCTTATGACTTTATGCATGTATACCAGTGGAGCTGGATCTTTTAAGAATAGTTCAAAGATTCATAGGTTCATAGGTAGGTACTAGGCTATTGTCCCTATGGACTATATAAGCCTAGCCAAAAATGTACCTTGGCTTTCATCACCCAAGAAAATTATTTTCCTGTGCCCCTGTCAAGCAGAGCCACAGAAGTGATCCCTAGGCTGAAATTCCTATTTCCCATCCAATCATCAAGATTTTTCTTGAAGAGTGCTAATGAGGAGCTCTGTTTGACATAGATAGGTAGTCTGTTTCAGAGTATGGCAAGTCTCTGGGACAGGAATCTATGCCTCCAGCATGTTCTGTTTATTGTGGTGGCAAGGTATAGGTCCCTAGAGCGTGTAGCTCAAAGTGACTGGAATTTCTTTAAGTGGAGCATGTCCAACAGCTCTGGGTTTGACATAGCTTTGTATGTTAGGCAGAGATTGCCTCTGAGTAGGTGATATGCGATGGAGTAAAGCTGGAGTTTTTTGAGACGGTCTGCGTAGGGCATCTGTTTGAGGCCAGTAATCCCCTTTGTGAGGTATTTCTGTGGCCTTTCCAGTTGTTGTAGATGTCTTGTGAGGTACATACCAAAAGGGGCATTGTACTCTATAATGGGTCTAATGACTGATGAGTAGAGGGAAACAATGACCTCTTTTTTTCTGGATGAGAAACCTTTTGTGATGAGGTGAGCCACGCAGAAGTATTTCCTGACCACTGTGGTGATGTGATTATCAAAGGAGAGACTACTGTCTACCTGTGTCCCAAGGTCTCTTATCACATTTTTGGTGTTAAGTAGACTACCAGCTATGTGGTAGTTCATGGGTGCAGAGTTTTTACCAAAGCGGATGACAATACACTTTTTGGCATCGAGCTTCAGGCCATGGCTTTGATACCAGGCATCTGTCTCAGTGAGGCCCTTTTGTAGTATGCCCACATCGTTAGGAGTTTTGATTATGGCTCCTAGTTTGCAGTCATCTGCAAACTTTGTTAGCCAAAGACCTTCTGTGTTAGCCTGTGCTTCAGAGAAGTAGATACCAAACAGGAGAGGACCCAGGACTTAACCCTGTGGTACTTCACTTGTCACTGGTCTGAAGTTGGATTTGGAGTCTGCTACTTTCACAGTGTGGGTTCCGCTTGTGAGCCAGTTGGCAACCCATCTTGTGACATAGGGATTTATACCTAGTTTAGTGAGCTTATCTATAATTCCAGAGTGGGGGATGGTGTCAAAAGCCTTGGCGAGATCTAGATAAGCTGTGTGAACCTCCTTACCCTCATCTATGACTTTGGTGACTGCTTCAAAGAAGTCAGTCAGGTTTAGGAGACATGATCTGCATTTTACAAATCCGAACTGGGTAGGGTTCAGAGTTTGGAGATTACCAATGTCTTTGTTTGTGAGTTCCATGATGATATGTTCCATGGCCTTGCAGACCAGGCTTGTCAGGCTAATGAGGCAGTAGTTCCCAGGGTCCATAGTGGCTCCCCCTTTGTAGAGTGGGATAACCATCGTGGTGCGTCATTCAGTGGCACAAAGCCTGAGCTGAGGCATGACTGAACATGGTACTTACAAACGGGTTTTAACGAGTTCAATATTTTTAACTATACAAACAGGATAATAACAGAGGACTATTTCTCCTTACTTGAGAAGAGGTTTAAATTTGTTCCAATTAGAAAACCTGATATTTTTAAGGTACTTATTGATTTTAAACTTTATATCAGGAAACTCAATTTTCAACTTCTTTTCAAAGATAAAAGAGAACAGTTTTGTGATTATTCAAGGTTTAAAAAAAGAATTTGTAAAACCCTCCTTTACACACCACATTGGCCCACTATGAAAAAATTTGTATGAGAAACATCTCCTATGAATATAAGAAACATAGGAATAATTATTTTAATTTAACTAACACTGAGACAGGGTTACTCAATAGCCTCAGATTATCTGACGAAATATGAGTTATGAAGCCGGATAAGGGGGGTGGGGTTGTATTGGTTGAGAGAATGGATTATGTTAATGACATCATGAACATTTTATGTGACACAGAGAGATATACCTCTGCTTCTTTGAATGAAATTCACATATCACACAGGAGATTACAGCTGTTTTTAGAAGACAGTTTATACCAGAGTATTATTAATGAGGACACTTTGAATATCTTGAAGAATGATTGTCTACTCATTCCCACAGCTTTTGGAATTCCAAAGGGCCACAAAAATGTGGACCACCCCCATACAGGCTCATAGTGGCTGGCCAGAACAGTTCAACATACCCTTTGGGTGTTTTTGTTGACAGGTTGGTGGAAGATGTTTTGGGTTCAGTTACACAAGTTATCAAGGACTCTTGGGACTTTTTAACTAGGATTAAGCCCCAGTTTTTCTTTGACACTAGTGGATTTTCAACAATTGACATTGTAACTTTATTTAGTTCATTCCCTCATGAGGAAGGTTTGGAGTTGTTCCATGAAGACTTATTGGCATATTCTAAATTAAGTAATACAATGACCAACTTTGTTATGGAATTAATGGAATGGATCCTTCACAACAACTTTATTATATTTGAAGATGAGTATTTCAAGCAGGTAAAGGGTGTGGCTATGGGGCCAGTTGTGCCCCCATTTATGCAAACCTTGTTATGGCCATGTGGGAGAGTAAATAAATCTTTAATACTGGATTAAAACAAGAGTGGCTTTTTTACGGTCATCATCTTGACAACATTTTTATTCTTTGGAAATGTGACAGGTCAACTGTGGATAAATTAATTGAACATATTAATGAAGTATGTCCATATTTTAAATTTACCCACATATTTGATGAATATACTAAAGATTATTTGGATGTTAACATCACCCGAAATCTCCAGTTAAGGCAGTTTTCATCTAGGGTGTACCATAAGGCCACCTATTCTAACTGCTTTTTGAGTTACCAGAGTCAACACCCCTACCATGTTAAGAGGAATTTGGTTAGGGGACAAATGATAATGGGGGCAAGAATTTGCTCTACCCTTGACAACTTGAAAAGGGAACTGGGATTGTTGACACAGATGTTTAAACCAAGAGGGTACCCCGATTGTATGTTGCAACAGATAAATAGTGAGGTGTTGGAAGGCTGGGGTAAGAAATTTGTACCCCTGTTAGGACAAGGAAATATTGAAGTGAGTGTAGAGCAAACCACCTTGACTGACCTTCAATTGTTAGATACAAAGGATTTTCTGAACTCTATGTCCATACAATTTGGTTCATTTGGGAATAAGGTTAAGGACATCTTGTGTAAGAAATGGGATATTTTGGAGTGTAATAACAAATTCACTCAAGCCTTGGGTTTGGGTCCCACATTTTCTTTTAATGTGGGTAATAATTTAAAAACTTTGTTAGAACATCCTGTTATTAAAAGGTGGAAGGTGTAATTATTGCCCCTATGTATTGAACACATGAGAGATCTCTTTGGGGGACCCAGTCCACAAAGTTAGGTTAGTGGGGGGTAATTGTAACACCATAGGACTGGTTTATTTGTCTGTTTGCACTGGTTGTAAAGCATACTATGTGGGTAAAATGGAAAGAGCCCTCAAGAAGAGGGTGTATGAACACTTGTATGCCATCAATACTCACAACACGAACAATGCCCTTTATAGACATTCACTTATATGTGGGTCGTTTTCTGGCTATAAATTTGGTACTTGAAGTGGTGATGAAAAAAGCCAGGGATGGTAATTGGGCTAACAATATTTATAAAAGTGAGCTTAAATGGCAGCTTTATTTAAATGCCTGGTACCCACCAGGCTTAAATGATAGCTTGTCTTTAAAACCAATTTTAATAGAGAGGGCTGCTAAGTTGTGACAAGTTTTTTTCTGTTTTTTTCTTTTTCTTTTTTACTATTTGTATGTTTAGTGTACTATGTCTTTAAAACGTTTTAAGGTGTTAATTGTACTGATTATTTAACTACACCTGTGTAAGGCAGCAGTAGATTTGATAAAGTCTGCTATGGTAGCAGATGAAAGCGCTTATCCAACTTTCTGTTCTTGTAGCTGTGCTGCTTTTCGCAATTTTATTTGTTGCTGGTGTGGATTTTGGCTTTGCATTAAAGCATTTTATTGAGGACACCTGGTATCTTGTCTTACTGGACACCACCTTCAAGTGGTTGTTTTTCTACTGAACATGGTGCTTAGGTTGGGTGCCAGTTCATTCTGTAGTTCGTGTAGAACACAGACTGGGATATTGTCAGGTCCCATGGATGCTGTATTCTTGGCTTTGGAGAGTGTGTTTTTTACATGTGCAGTTGTGATTACAGGAACTTTGCATTCTTCCGGTATAGAGATGGGCCCTCTAGGGGGTGAGACGGGGGTAAAGTTAGCACTGAACTTATCTGCCAGGATGTTGGCAATATCAGTTGGTTCTGTATATTTAGTGCCATTGTGCTGTAACTCAGAGCAGATCTGAGTGTTGCCATTGAGATTCTTGACATTGCTATATAATGCTTTGTGGTTGTCTTTAGAGTCAGTGGCAATTTTGTTTTCGTAACTAACTTTGGAGGATTTTATGAGGGATCTCAGCTTCTTACTGAGGTTGAACAGGGAGTTCCTCCAGTCATGGGATTTTACTCTTTTTTGCAGCAGTTTCTTTCTTCTGTTGTAGAGTTTGTTTATGGCAGAGGACCACCAGATTGGCTTCCTGTTTTAGGAGAATAGCATCTTGGTTCTATTAGGGATAGCATGATCCATGCACTCATGTAAGTGCTTATAAAGTGCATTTGTGTAGTATTCAGCAGTCATAGCTCTATTGTCTGTCTGCATGGACAATTCAAAGAAAACTTTATTGTCAATTAGGAAACACAAATACAACCTAAACAAAATGATGGGTGTCCGATCATCATCAGAGTACAGAGGCAATTTAAGTATAAAAAGAATAAGATGTGACATATATACAACTATTCTAATGACTAATACACATTAATAAAATACCCCTTATAACATATTTCTAATGAGGTAAAAGTACCCATACATAAAAACCTAAACATATGAACAAATAATACTGTACACAGAAAAAGAGAAGAAAAGGGAGTTCATTAATATTGCACATGACAAATTATTGCAATTGCACTTTTAAGAGAAAGATATTGCACTTCTGTAAGAATATATTAACTATAGTGAATTAAATAATATATCACTTTCAGTAAAATATTACTAGTGAGATCACTTTTGGAGGTAGGAGACGTCCAAGTTGATGTCAGAGTTTGAGCCGTGTTACTGTTGGATAGAAGCTGTTCAAGAGCCTGGAGGTCCTACAGTATATTCTGTGGTACCTCTTGTAACATGAAAGTCTAGCAAACCAGCCAAATGCTGGATGTGATGTGTATCTAAGTATTTTGTATGTCCTCTTTATGTTTTTTTGTTGTAAAAAGCTCTTTCGTGGTTGGAAGATTTGTGCCCATTATCTTCTCCGCAATCCTCACCACTATTTATAGCTTCTTTCTCTCTGCTTTAGTACTATTTCTGTACCACACAGTAAAGTTTCAGGTGAGAATACATTCAATAGCTCCTTTATAGAATGTGGCTAGAGCATTCATAGGATGCTTTGCTCTTTTCAACCTTCTCAGGAAGTGCAATCATTGGTGAACTTTTTTAATTATCTGACCTATGTTCACAGACCAGGAGAGGTCTTCTGACATGTGTACCTCCCAGGAACTTTGTAGACTGAATTCTCTCTGCCACCTCACCGTTGATCTCAAGTGGTGAGTGAATGGCTGGCCTTTTTCTGAAGTCAATGATAATTTCTTTAGTTTTGTTGACATTCAGATCCAGGTTGTTATCTTTGCACCATTTGATCAGAGAGTTGGCTTCATTCCTATATTCCCTCTCATCATCATCCCTTATGAGACCCACTACAGTGGCATCATCTGTGAATTTGATGATATTGTTATTGGGAAATTTCAAATAGCAGTCATAGGAAAGGATAGTGCATAGTAGAGGACTAAGTACACATCACTGAGGCACACCAGTGTTGAGTGTAATGATATCTGATGTGTTGTTACCAGCACATGTCTTCTGTGGTCTTCCAATCAAGAAATGAAGATCCATGCCTGTGAATTGCATTGCAGAAGCTCTTGTTGATGCCAAGGTTAATTAATTTGCCTGTGACTTGCATCGGAACCACTGTGCTGAAAGCTGAGCTAAAGTCAATGAGTAACAGCCTGACAGTTATTCCTCTCTTCAGGATGTTCCAGGGAGAGGTGCAGGGCCACCAAAATAGCATCTGCAGTGGATCTATTTGGCCGACAGGCAAACTGTAGAGGGTTGAAAGTCGGTGGCAGAGCTTCTGTCAGATGCTTTTTTACTATCCTTTCGAAGCATTTCATGACATTTGAGGTTAGTGCCACTAGTCTGTAGTCATTTAAGCAAGTTGGATTGGCATTTTTGGGCAGCAGGATTATATTAGTTACCTTGAAGCATGCTGGCACTCTTTCAAGAGCCAGGGGGGTATTGAAAATATCTGTAAGGGTTTGGTACAGTTGGTCTGCACATTGCCCAGAATGTTATCAGAGCCTGCAACCTTCTTGGGGTTCACTTTCTTAAGCTAGCTACTCACTTCTCCAGGGTTAAGTTTGAACACTATCTCATTCTGACCAGTGGGTAACTTTGTAGCCTCCAGGTTTTTCTTCTTCTCAAATCTGCCATAAAATGAGTTCAGCCTGTCCAGAAATTCCATGCTGTGTGTTTATTATTGTTAATCCTATTAGTTATGTCTTATTCTGAGCTTACAGAAATTTGGGGTTTACAACATGGATAGAATAACCTTAGTTACAACACTTTCAACATACCCTGTATAATTATCTATATAGGAAACAGAACATAAAGAGAAGCAAAGGCAAATAAGGAAAGGAGGAAGAAAGACAAAGCAGACTGTACTAGGCCAGTTTTGTTGCTGCTGCTGTTGTCCAGTGGAATCTCACATTTCATGATCTCATTGACCTTAGCCTGTCAACAATGGCTTTCTTAAGGTCTTGCAAAACCCTATTCATTACTTCTAGACTGCTATATATTAATCTTACTATCAGCCATCCCCATTTTTTTTATCTTCCACAGCATTATGTATTGACTATTCTGATCTTCTTAGCATTTACAGAATTATCAAAAAAAAATTTCTAGCACCACAGTTGAAACACATTGGTTTGCCAGCAAACAAAACTTCATACTGGAAACACCACAGCTTTGACCATATGGACTTTTGCTGAGTATGACATCTTTGCTTGTCAAAATCTTATCCTGATTTGCCTTAGTTCTGCTTCCAAGAAAGAAATATCTTTTCATTTGATGTCTGCAGGTGTTGTGCTTAATGCTATGCATGTTCACACCAGCATCTGAGGGCAGCCTGTAGAAGGGCACCACCGCAAAGTGCTATCTGATTTTATTATATTTATTTTATTATATAAATGAGAAGTGGATGATGCAGTGATGCAGCAGTAGCATTGTCACCTCACAGCAAGAGGCTCTCCAGTTTGATTCTCAGCTGGGGTGCCTTCTGTGCAAAGTCTGCATGTCTTCCCTTTGTTCGTGTGGATTTCCTTTGGGTACTCCAGTTCCTCCCACATTACAAAGACATGTATCTGGAGCATTTCTCCTGGGCCTCTTCTGAAATTTGGCTTTGTTCCAAGTCAGACTTTACTGGTAAACAAATGTTAAATAAATTAAATAAAATAAATAAAAAAGAAAATCGGTTGATAGGGCAGTTAGAAATGAGGAAAAGCAAGCACAAGAACATATAGATGGACAATGGGAACCAAATAATAGAGAGAAAGGTGGTGGAAGAAGAGCAGGGTTCCTATTATATAATCAAAGAAGCATACCTTCGAATGCTTCTTGATCAAACTTGAAAGTACGAAACAGCAAAACAGCGAAATGGCATATAAGCGATTTCTTTCCCTGGGAAAGAAATCGCTTGGCCACCTCCATTATTTTGCCATTTTCATTACTGTATTTCTATCTTGGAGTTGGTATATTTAAGTAGGGGGGGTGTGGGGGGTGCAGACCCCCACATCGGTGGGGCAAAGCCCCCCACTTTATGCAATGTTTTGAAGTTTTTATTTTTATTTTATTTTATTTTTTTTTGTGGAACAGCAATTTTTTTTCTCTGGGAAAAAAAATCGCTGTTCTGAGGGTTCGGGATTGTAAGCTTTGAACTCTGAACCCTACCCAGTTCGCTTTTTTAAGCATTCACTGATTTAATATAGACCCAAAAAGCATACCTTTTTTTAGGACAATGGTCCATTTTTAAAAAAAAATTCTATAGAAGGTAACAGTAGGCACTCTAGCTGAGAACAGAACCAGAGATCAGATTACGGTGAGGCAGCACCTCGTTTACCCACTATACATGAAGACCCTTTTTTCAGACATATAAAAAGGAAATTCTTAAACATCTGAGATGATTCTATTTGCTGTAGCCAGTGTGCATATGCAAAACATTCAAATTATTAATATAACCCCCCCCTCTCTCTCTTTCTCTCTCTCTCTCTGTATATATATATATATATATATATATATATATATATATATATATATATATATATATATATATATATAGATATATGCACATACATCTCTCTCACACACACACACACACACACACACACACACACACACACACACACACACACACACACACACATACAGATTTTTTTGTCATCATTAATTTTTCTCAGCAATAGAAATATTATGGTTAAATTACTAGCACCCTTGCCAACAGCAAACAGACTTTCTTTTAACCATTTGATCACAAATAACATATCTATAAATAAATATAAAAATAACCAAACAGTCTAGTAGGATAGCCATGACAGAAAGTACAATTCATGTAGCACATATGTACAGTGATGAAACGTATAGCTGTAATTCAGGCAATACAAGTACCCTGCCATACGTTATATAATTTCTTAAATATTACATCTCATGTCGATCTTTTCAAATAATGTGATGTCACTGGCAGACAGTAGAATGCAGTTTAATGTTTAAGCAGGTATTGCAATAAGATAGTATTTTCTTTGCAGATCAAAATTCATTTAAGAAAGTGGTTAATAAGATGACCAGTGCGAGATATGATAAAACATCCAGTATCTTGACTTTACTGAATGTGTTTTACAAATTTGCCAGACATCAAAAATTCCATTTTGGTGAAATACAGCCTGCACCAAGGTGCTATAATGTCAGAGTAAAAATGTAAAAGATGTATGACTCACTATTAACGTAGCGGCTAGTAAACAAAGTAAAGTAAAGTAAAAAATCAAGCCGCACCTCCACAGCTGAAATCAATAATCAAACTGTTCAAAGTACTTTTTCAAAATCTTTATTAAAATCTTTAAAAACTTTAGTCAGATGTCATAAATGCAAGATAACACACAGACCCTTTGGTCCTAGTGTGTTCTCCAAAGGCGTTCTTGACAGAATTTCACAAAAACAGTGTTTATAAAATCTTTCAAAGATTTTGAAAAAGTACTTTGAACAGTTTGATAATGTCAGAGTAGGTTGCATTTAGATGGGGTTGTAATGGTTCCAGCCCAATCTGAGAAGTTTTAAGTGCGTCACAGTAAGGCAAAAAGATTTTGTGAATCACATCTGTCAATAGTGCATCAAATAGTGTGCCACCATCTGTTCTATAATGGACCCTTTAAGAAAAGCAGACAAAAAGCAGATTTTATGCAAACTATTTTAGGACTGTTAGGTCAGAACCATTGTAATACACCCTTCTAAGAAGCTCTTTGAAGTACTGATAGTTTAAACATTTGGCAGCAGTTTTAATTTCAAGGGAAATAAAATCTGTCACATTTGTTCTCTATCTTCTAAAGGGCTAAGGACATCAAAGGATCTTGTAAAAAGGCAGTAAGACACATTACTCGCTGAAGTTTATCCTGCAGTGGTCTTAGATTTTATTTACTCTGTCTTTGCTACTGGACTCAACAGTGCAAATGCCAAGGACATTTTTCCATCTGTTTTACATTTCTGTGGCACAAAAGGGTCAACATACGTCTTTATTTTATTTAAGATAAATATAAGGAATTGCTACAGTGAAATATGTGTTGTATCCCAGATACATTTTGAAATAGAGTACCAGCTATAGAGTACACAACTATTTTTGCATTCTATGATCCCACATCATTCAGCAGTATATTGACTTCACTGTCATTGCTTACATTAGTAATTCTGAATCTGGTAAATTATATTATTGTGTCCCAAAGATGCTGAACAATTACTTTGCCATCACTAGACTATCATCTTTCAAACCTCCACTCCTTCAGCTATTAATGCCATGCTTTCATAAACTACTACAGGCAGATTTTATCAAAAATAAAATACTGTCAAATATTGAGACATTTAAAATTAACTTACAGGCATTGCTTTTTTTTTTATTTAACCTCCAGTTACTCAAGTACCTTATTTTGAGTTTTTTATATATTTGTTTTCAGTGGGATATTTTCTGGGCCAGATTCACGAAGGCTTGCACGGAGTCTTACAGTAGAGTTAGACTCCATGCAGCCATCATGTCCGACAAGCGATCCAGAAACAGCCTGCAGGGGTGTGCAAGAGAACTCCTAAAACAGCTCTTACATGGACGGTGCTGGGATATGCAAATTACCTCAATTGCAGGTGAAAGGCATGCAAATGAGGTAGATTTGCGATTCAGGAAACCCAAACCTGTCCGAGTAAGAGCAGTGTTATTTGCAGAAATGTACTCAGTTGACAGCACCAAATAAAGGTTGCATCCACTGCAGGAAGCATGCCAATGGCCAAATATATGGCCACTGGAAATGTTTCCTGATGCAATATGAAAATAAGAATATTTTTTTTTCTCCGATTTCCAATGTTTAAGCGTAGTACAGTGCCGCGCAAATGGGCTGCGCTCTAAAACCCAGAAGACTAAAAATTAAAACCCACAAATGTGGATCTTATTTAAATTGTTAATGTACAATGCAAGGGAATGGCAGGCTGAAGACAACATGGCCACAGAGTAGAGGTTGCTAAGGGGGGAAGCTCAGTCTAAGAGATGTAACCAAGCATTAGTAGGCAATCCTATGTAAATGAGGGTTAGGATAGTGAATCACAAGTTTACATAGCAAATGAGCACAGTCAGTGGAGTGTAGGAGTAAGATAAGGGGAGTAACAGAGTAGAAGATAGGTGACATCACAAGGGGGGCATGTATGAAAGAAGTGAAGCTCACTGGAGCAGAGTGGCATGTGTCTGCTTTCATTTACACATCATGGAAAGAGGTGTGTCAACAGGTAGGCTAGGGAAAGGCAAGAAATGGAAGGTGTATGCCGTGGATAACACCAAAGTTTCTTGCTGAGCGTGCATGCGTGCGTGTGCATGCCTGTAAACCTGAGTAAGCCAGAGTGCATGCGTGTAAGTGTGAGTTTGTGCGTTTAAGCCGGAGTAAGCATGTATAAGGCTGTTTATTGAGTTGTAAGCGCGTTTGTGCTGGTGTGCGCGCATTTTAACCCGAATAAGCAAGTTTTAGTCTGTGTAAGCATGTGTGCGTGCATGTTAGCTGCTGTGTGCATGTTTGCGCTTGTTTGCGCGGCACTCCCCCCTGAGGAAACAGAAAGGAAAAAGGAAGCACAACAAATAGTAGGAAGCTACCAGGGAGTACTAGCAGAGCTAGCAGGTGAAAACAATCAGAATCAGGCAATTACACAGGCAGTACACTAGCCCAGCCCAGCCTAGCACTTAAAACTCTGCAAACAACAGTCCATTATTTTTCTCACAACAGACACTGCAGTAAGCTAATAGAAGTGAAAACTGAAAAAGCTTTACTGAGACAAAGAAATGTTAGGGGCTGCCATTGCTGTTATAAGGTGACATATGCAACATTCTGAGAGTGGTGACAATGGAAATGCTGCTTGACAACCCACAGTGAGGAGACGGAGAAGAGTGTACAGGCCCAGGGTAACCTACCAGGGGCTGCATGAGCTGGAGATAGTGGAGCGCTATAGAGTGGACAGAGACCTCCTGCAGAAAATTGTTGAGCTGTGCAGGTCTAGCCTCACACACAGAATCAACAGAGGGGAACCCATCCCAGTGGAAATCAAGGTATGTGTTGGCCTAAGAATATTAGCAACAGGTACCTTCCAGAGACCAAATGGTGATATGATAGGGATATCACAGGCATCTGCATCCAGGGTACTACACCAGTTCCTGGATGCCATGTCAGCACATGTCAGTGATCATGTATATTTCCCCAATTCCCGTGAGGTATTGGCCAGCAATATGCGTCTCTTCCAGCAAATAGCGGAATACCCTGAGGTAGTGGGTGCAATAGACTGCATGCACATATGCATCAAAGCACCAGCCGGCGAGCGGGGTAGGGTCTACTTCAACCGCAAGGGCTTCCCCTCCATCAACTGCCAGGTCATGTGTGATGCCCAAGGCATAATACTGAATGTGTGTGCAGGCTGCCCTGGAAGCTACCATGATTCCCAAATCTGGCATCTGACACAGCTGTACCAGACATTTGCCAATGGGGACATCCCACATGGTCACCTAGTGGGGGATGCTGGCTATGCACTGGAGCCGTGGCTGATGACACCCATCAGAAATGCACAAACACCTGAACAGGAACACCATAATGAGGCACACGCACAAACACGTAATGTAATAGAGCATGTGTTTGGGCTGCTCAAGTCAAGGTTCCGGTGCCTGGACACATCTGGTGGAGCCTTGCAGTACTCACCAACTACATGTACCCAAATTGTCATGGTATGTGCTATGCTACATAATATGATCCTGAGAAAACAGCTGCAGCAGGACCAGCATAGGCTTGGGCCAAACAGCCCCCCACCATTGCCAAGGCCATCACAGGCAGAGCATGACTCGGAGGAGGAACAACCTGAGCCTGCCCCAGTAGGCAGAAGGAGGCATGCCCAGTATGCTTTGGCCTTGGCAAAGAGGCAACGCATAGCACATACACTGGCTCACTGGGAACTCTGGAAATGATACCTCTCTCTGACTCACACATATAGTAAACGGGATGCCTAAGTTGACACTACCTGCTTTCAAACATGTACAGGGAGTGTAGTATGTGCATCCAACATAGGCAGTCCTGCAGCACCACCTAAGGTATGATTGCCATGTGTTAAGCAATATAAAGCAGTGCTAAACATCATTTTCCACCATGTAGTATATGCAAACAAAATCGCACACACCAACTAGCACAACTGTGGTCAATGTTGAGTAATATTGGGCAACGTCCAGCAATGTTGCTGAATATTGAGCAATATTGGACAAGCCTGATCTAAGTAGGGCATAGCTGAACAAAAGCCAACATGCTCATATTTGTTTAACTGGCCCTTAAGCAGTCTGGTCTGCTCAGTATGAAAATATAAAGCAGTGATGGGCCTCAAACCCAGGATATTGTGCACTATAGTCAAAGTACTGAACCACTAAACCATGACAGTATTGCAGTGGTCAGCCTGTATGAAGGAATGTTGATAAGTCTATGCAAAGTATCTCATGGAAACCCTGCAGGCACAGCATAATCCCTGTCGAGTTATGACCCAAAGGTGAGTCCTGCACTAAGAACAGAAACTGACTTCCAACACACACAGTATAAATGTTAATATTGGTCATGTTCACACACATCAACAAATGTAGTGGACCTCAGATAGCAACATACTGAAAGGTCACACTGGGCATGCTCACACACTTGAATAAATGAGACAAATGTCAGGCAACAAAACATGGAAAGCCTGAACTGGGCATGCTCACACACTTAGGCCATGTCTGAGTACAGCAGTGGGCCATGTATATCTGGCAGTTGCATGTGTTAACCCAGGAACCTGTCACTATCCAGCAATCCACCCTGTGCACACAGTTATATGACAACAGACACATCTATAATATAGTGGAACCCTGTCATAATCAAATATGTTCTTCAGATACTATAGTTGTTCATAGAAACTGGTAAAGCAAAGATGATAAAGACATGCAAACAGTATCAGCAATAAACATTGTGCATCCTGAACATTCGCATAGGTTCAGAGGTCAATACTAGGCTATGTGCCCTAGGGCATGTACAAGCCTAGCCAGAGTGTGTTTGGCATTCGCAACCCTGTCAGATTACTACACTGTGTGTGTGAATAGTAGGTCATACAAGATAGCCCATGTACGTTTAGGCTAGTGTGCCTCTGTCTATCTAGCAGGGACACAGAACATATCCCAGGGGTAAACATACGATCACCCATACAGTCATCAAGATGTCTCCCGTAGGTGGTCAGTGGGTGGCTCTGCCTATGTGAAACTGGGATTACAATCTGGAGTGAGTGAAGGCTCTGGGATAACAATCTGTCCCTCCAGCATGTCCTATTAACATCTGTGCTGAGGTATACGTCCCTGGAGTGTGTAGCTCCAAGGGAGTCAGATATCCTGAGGTGGAGCATGTCCAGTGAATCTGGGTTGGATATATCTGTAAACAACAGGCACACATCATATCCGAGTAGGTGGTAAGCGACTGAGTAGAGCTGGAGTTACTGCATCCGAACTGTGCAGGGCATCTGTGTGAGTCCCTAGATCTGCTTGGTGAGGAACTTCTGTGGCCAGTACAGTTGCTGCAGGTGTCGGGTAAGGTACACCCCAAATGTGGCATTGTAACCAAGCATGGTTGTGATGAGTATAGGGGCACAATGACCTCACTCGATCTAGATGTGAAACCATATGGGATAAGGTGGCCCACATAGAAGGTGTGTCCAACCACTTTGGCAACGTGAATGTCAAAGGCGACAGTACGAACAAGTCATGTCCCCAAACCCCTAACAACTCCTACCGTATGTAATGGAGTACTACCTATGTGGTAATGTGTGGGCATGTTGTTATTCCCAAAGGGGATGACTATGCAACTAATGGCATTTAGCTATAGGGCATGGCTCAGGCACCACTCATCCATCTCTGTGAGACCCTGTTTGAGTATGCATGTGGCAGCTGGAGAGTTGATCATGGCACCCAGTTTGCAGTCAAGAGCAAACATGTTCAGCCATATTCCCCCTGTGGTAGCCTGTACATCAGACAGATATATACTGAACAAGAGAGGTCCCAGGACCGAGCCGTGTGGGATGCCACATGTAACTGGTGTATAGTCAGACATGGCACCTGCAATTCTGATCATGTGAGTGCTATCCCTGATTCAGGTAGCAATCCATCGTGTGAGATATGTGTCCATATCGACACTGGTGAGCCTATGCATAATGGCCCAGTGGGTTATTGTGTTGAAGGGTTTTGCAAGGTTCAGGTAGGCTGTGTGGACAACTGTCCCTATGTCGATGGACCTGTTAACCGTTTAAAGAATACAAACAAGTTCAAGAGGCAAAATCTGCCCACAACAACACTGAAATGTGTAGGACACAGTGTCTTTAGGTTCCCGATGTCTATGTGTATGAGTCCCATGACAATACGCTCCATAGCTTTGCAGAACAGGCTAGTTAGGCTTATAGGGCAATATTGTCTGTGGTCCATTGTGGCACCAACTCTGTGGAGTGGGACCACTGTCACTGTACACCATTCCTTGGATACATATCCTGCAGTAACTCCGATATTGAACAGTGATGTAATGTGAGGGTTACGTCTGTCATGAAGCTCGTATAAGATGCAGGCTGGGACACCATCTGGTCCCACTGATACTGTGATGTACGCTTTGGGGAGGGCAGCACTCACCTGTTACTGTGTGATGTCAGGAGGTTATACTCTGTTGGGATGGATAGTTGCTCCTTAGCGGGGATGGGGGGAGACATCTGTACTGAACCTGTTTGCCAGGATGTTGGCAATGCCAGTGGGTTCAGGGTACATTTAGTCAGTATGCAGCAACTTACAGCATATCAGTGAGTGTCCACCCAGGTTCCTGACATAACTGATGAAGGCCGTGTGATAGTCCTACGTGTCTGGTGCAATTGTCCGGTAGAAGCGGCCCTTAGAAAAGATCATGAGTGATCGTAGCTGTCTGCTAGTACAGATCACAGATGCCTTCCCAGTCTGGGATTGTGCTCTATCATGTAGTAGCATCCTCCTGACATTGTACAGCTTATTAATGGCTGGGGTCTACCAGACAGGTCCCCTGCCATTGGAGTAGTGAGTCTTGTTGTTATTTGGGATAGCACAATCCATGCAGTCCACTAGCTGTCCATAGAATGTGTATGTAAAGCATTCAGCAGTGTGAGCCGTATTTGCCACTGTCTCAGGGTCTCTGAAGGATACCACCTTGCTTTGGTGAAGTGAGACGTTGGCTCATGAGAAGTTCACCAAGATTACCCAGGATGGGTGTGGAGGGTATATGTATGTCCAGTTTGATACATGTATGTTCTGACCTTACCAATGAGGGGTATATGGCTGGTGTGGAACATAGAGTCCCCATGTTGGTGATGATCAGGTTCAATATGTATTCCCCCTTGTGGCTGTGCTGACTGTTTGTGCCATAGCATATGAGTCTACAAATTGTAGCGACTGTTGGGTGAGGGTGTTGGGGCTTGAATAGTATCCCCAGTCAATATTTGTGTATATGAAGTCACCCAATATAATGGTGTTTGTGGAGACCTTTATATTCTCCATAGTTCCCATGAAAGCCAAGTGTAGTTCCTGAGTTTGGGAGGGTGGTCTGTAGCAGGCAACAAACTGAAATCAGTTTTGCACAATGGTAGTTGTATATGTATGGTCTGTGATGCTTCTTGCAGTGCTACTAACCCGGAGGTGTGTGTATCTGTGATGTATATGGATACTCCCCCTAGTTGTGTTGTATGTTCCAAGTCTTGTTATCAGAAAGCATGGTATGAAACATAACCTGGTAGTGCTGGTGTGCATAAGTGAGCCTGAACCAGGCATCTGTTAGTCCACAGATATCGCTATCCTCCATACTGAGGAGAGTCCTGAGTGGCCACAGTATGAGGGTAACACATCTGGTGTTGAGCAGCATTACCCTTAGTTTCATTTAACCTGTAATGTCTATGGAGGTGGTTTTGTCTTTTGAGCCCTGCTTCAAAAAGGCACTATGCTGGTAGCAAGAGCCTTAGCCAGCATTCAAAAGTCCAAGGGTGACAGGTGCAAGCTGTCCATAGTGAAGCTACGTGGCATGTTGAGCATGTCACCACAGGCTGACAGACACTGTATCCCCTATGAATGAAACAAATTTGTTAGGCAACTGTTAAATGTGATATGTTTGTCTGTATACTGTGACATCATAATTGGTGGGTGTAAGATGCTAGACAAGGTCAGGGTCATACTGGCCTGGGCTACATGATCAGAGTGTTCCTCCATGTATCATGTCATGTGGTCCAGGGAGTAACGTCTGAGGTTTTACGCACCAGCGTGGACAATGATGGTGCCAGTCCTGTACTTGCTTTGGAGTGACCTGACTGCCTGTGTGATGTGGCAGATCCTGGCACCCGACAGACTGCCCAAAGTGACTATTCCCTTGTTAGGGCTGGTGAGTGGTATGTCAGTGAATCTGACAATAAGTGTCACCTATTACAAGTGTAATAGGTGTGTTGTTTAGCCCGAAGGGCAGTGACTGTGTGGTACACTGACATTGTGAACTATGTGATATGTGGGTATTGTAGTGGGGTAGCAGTTTTGTGTGCGTCTGCTTTGGAGGTCTCTGCTGCTTAGGCAGAGTACATTTACAGCATCCAAGTATGTCAATGTGTGATAATGTGGTTTGAGTGCTGTCGCTACAGGGTATGTGAGACTGATATGTGATGTGTGTGGTTACCTTCACCACCTGATAGACTGTACCAGTCATGGGTCGAGAGAGTTCAGCACCCTGTATGTCTCTATAGGTGCATCTCACAGTTAGGTAGGGGTTTGAATCCTGCAAATGCTGACTGTGTGTGGGAGGTGTGTGTAATTGTGCAATTGCCTTTGAAAGGAGTGCCCTTTTGGAGACTGGGAAAACACACTAAAAGAGGTACATTCCTCTTTGGAAAGACTGATGATGTCACCATCCTACAAATACAGACGGAGAAGGAAAACCACCCAGTAAAGCAAATAACACGCCGTGTTAATGCATCGCTCTCTCGTATCATAACTTAGTTAGGTAGGGGTTTGGATCCTGCAAACGCGGACTGTGTGTGTGTGAGGGAGGTGTGTGCAATTGCCTTTGAAAGGAGTGCCCCTTTTGGAGACTGGGAAAACACACTAAAAGAGGTACATTCCTCTATGGAACGAATGATGATGTCACCATGCTAAAAATACAGATGGAGAAGGGAAACCAGCCAGTAAAGCAAATAGCGTGCTGTGTTAATGCCTCGCTCTCTAGTATCATAACATAGTTAGATAGGTGTTTGGATCCTGCGAACGCTGACTGTGTGTGTGTGGGGTGTGTGTATGTGTGCAATTGTCTTTGAAAGAAGTGTCCTTTTTGGAGACTGGGAAAACACACTAAAAGTGGTACATTCCTCTTTGGAAAGACTGATGATGTCACCATCCTACAAATACAGACGGAGAAGGGAAACCACCCAGTAAAGCAAATAGTGCACCGTGGTAATGCATCTCTCTCTAGTATCATTAGATAGGGGTTTGAATCCTGCAAATGCTGACTGTGTGTGTGTGTCACTGTTGGTCAATGCGGTGTGGGTTTGCTTTTACTATGGTATGACATATTATGATTACAACGGTAAGTGCATTGCACACATCAGGTATCTGCGTGGCAAATATATATGTGTACGTGTCCCCTCAATCAGTACATAGGTGTGGAGCCTGCATACTACATGAAAATATTTGTTTCCATTGGCAGGTTGTGCCGCTGTTTCTCAGATCGTAGGTCACATATGTATGTATGTGACAAGGCCGTCCACTGTCGTGTCCTGTGGCCAAGGTCATCTGTGCCACACACACCCATGACAGTTACTTAAGAGTAGTGTGAGTGAGGGTATATGCCTGGGGTATATGTCAGACATGTTCATACAAAACAATAACTGCCAATAATGGACAGTCTTTATAGGTGTACAACTGCCTTGTGGATATGCATTCAGGCCTCTAATGTCTTATAGTGATACACCTTGGGACTCCACAATACCTATGGATATGTGGATACCAAGGGACACATGACATAACATGAGGCTGTATGTACACATTGGTACCCAACATACATGTTGAGGGCTACCACCTGTGTGGTACTGACGGGATAGTATGTATAGTACATGAGGATGACTATGCCATAGTCGGCTTACTGCTATACAGCATGTATCAGACAACAGGTATCTGTCTGTATGATACCCTTGTGTAGGATATGCGTCCCATCCAGGGAATGCATTGTAGGCCAATGCATGCATTCCCAGATTTGGATGGACACATCCCTAGTGTGTTTGCATGTACCTAAGGGGGCTATATGGCAAACAGGTGTGGTCACAGGAATGGGTGGTGGTCATTACCACTGGTTAGTGTTATAGTGTAGCACCGGAAGGATCCAACTGTTACTGAGTTCCCTACGACTGTGTGTTATTTGTCAGGACATCATCCAATGATTGCTTACAGTCATGCTGTTGAGGTTGTGTATACTACCAGACCACAAATCATTGACAGATATTAACAGTATCACCCACAGCAAAGTGTCAACCCATGTCATACACACATGTCTACCCATGTTAGTACATAACTGTAGTAGAATGCATACTGGCCATTGAAAGATACTATGAGATGTTAACAATGTGTACAACAGGGTATGCCACACGTCCCATGGGTCCACTATGCATGTACATGCGGACAGTGTGCACCCACCATGTTCACAGATGTACACTTGCTAATCTGTACTGCACACATCACACACATACTGTCCATTCACTAACACATGCTGGCAACACATTACACTTCAGCCAAGTAGCACATGGGTGGACAATACATACTCAGACCTAACAGTGGTGTAAACAATGCTACATTGACAATCAGAGCTGTTAGGTATGTCTGTGGCCTTTCCACTTGCTGTAGTTGTCATGTGAGGTACATACCACATGGGGCATTGTGATGAGTAGAGGGGAACACCGACCTATATTTCCCTAGATGACACACCTTTTGTGATGACACGTATCACGTAGACAGATTACATGATTACTGTGGCACAGTGATTATCAAAGGGGAGCCTACTGTCCACCTGTGTCCCGTGTACCCTTCTGACTCCTTCAGTGTTAGGCAGGCTACCACCTATGTGGCAGTTACTGTGCAAGGTGTTTTGGAATGGGGTATGGCACTGCAGTATCAACACTGGTGTTCAGTCCATGCCTTGGACAACAGGCACCTGTTGCAGTACATATGACCCCGTCTCTCTCTCTCTCTCTCTCTATATATATATATATATATATATATATACACATACATACATATATACATATCTATACATATCTATACATATATATATATATATATACAAATCTATCCATGTCTATACATATCTATACATATCTATACATATACATACATATCCATACATATCCATACATCTCTATATATATATCTATATATATCTATATATATCCATATATATCCATATATATATCTATATATATCTATATATATCCATATATATCCATATATATCTATATTTATCCATATATAACATATATATCAATATATAGCCATATATATATCTATATATATCTACATATATCTATATCTATCTTTATATGTATATATGTATATATCTATATATAGATCTAAATATCTATAATTCTATATATCTATATATATATGTATATATACACATACATCCAAACATCCATTGCTGTACATATAGCTGCACATATAGGTACATATACTGCCCACCTTTCATGGTGGGGATGTCAATTATGCAACAGTTGTGACACATACGGTTATGTAATACTATTGCACAATGTTGTGCAGAATGCATTCTGCTGTCCTCAGGCCCTATAGCTGCAGCAGGCCTCACTGCCTGTAGCTCAGTCCCACAGTGTTTAATCACCACATGACATATACCGGCACTGCTTGCTGTCTGCAATACCACACACTACAACCTACATACATATGTGCACATAGCAGCCTTCAACAACATACATATGTCCAGCCTTCACTAACAGTTGCAGTACATCCCTTGCCCTATGCAAATGTGCATGTACACATAGATACGGACTGCTGCCACATATGGATGATTCACAGTATGTAGGGTATCCTTCAGACACATCTTTCGGATGTCAGCAAATACATATCTGTTACATACCTTACCTTTGTATTCCTCACCTCCGTCTGTTGTAGGTGTTGTATTTTTTATTTTTTTTTGGTTTTGGTTTCCTCTGTGTGTTGCTGTTTGTTTTCAGTGTCTGTCTCCTACTGCCTGTTTGTATCCGTCTGTCGGTCTGTCTGTCTCTGTCTGTCTCTCTCTCTCTCTCTCTCTCTCTCTCAGTTGGTGCAATGATATTATTGCATGTGTGGACAGCAGATACAGGCTGATTTTCCAGGTATCTGCACATGTGCATGTGATGGCCTCTGAACCAATTGGTGCCCATCATTTAGTAATTGCATGCAGCCTGCTGTGTGGTAATTGCAGTTCTCACTGTGATTTCAGGACACTGCTATAAAATGATAGGTTAGGTAGGCATAGCCCTTTCAGTTTTGCAAGGTGGGGACCATGCTTGTTTGCTGTGGACACTGTTGTCTCAGTCAGAAGGTTGGTATATGTCTCATATCTGGATTCTGAGCATATGTATTACTACACCTTTTCTGATGTGCAAGCAGTTTCTACTCTCACTTATTGACATTTTTCATTAAGTGGGATTCCCCACATTTCTGCCTACTGCTACTACATTTCACAGGGAGTCGGAGGGGCACAGCTAACATTTGTTTGAAAATCAGGGATATCCCTGTAAACCAATCAGAGATGGGAGGTCTGGCCTCTGACCTATTCAAATATGCCAGTGTTTATCCTGCTCTGATACTGTGTGGGGTTTGTAAGGTGCTACTGTAACATTATTCCCTACTAGCATGGCTGGTTCTCTTTTCACAGTCATGTCATGCAATTCCACAACACTTGCTGGTTAAGGGCCACAGAACATGATTTGTGTTATGCCATTCCTATTCTCCCTTTACATTCACTCATTGTAATGCATGATATATTTCTTTCAGCACCAAGTTATTGTATATCTGCTGTGGTGTAGTGGTACTTCAAGCAGACTGGTAAGCTCAATGTCTGGGGTTCAAGACTACCAGGTGTATTTTATTTTGCTGCTGAGCAATACAAGGGCCCTGTCATACAGAGTGACTAAGGCACTTTTAATCAGTTGTAAGTGGGTTTGCGTGGGTTTTCACGATGCTTAGCAATGTTTAGCTAAGTACCCACAAGCTCACACTCGCACACCCCCGCTAACTACTGCTTAAAAGTGCTTACTCCCGATAACCCCCGCGCTAATTTATTTGAAAGAAAAGAAAATGGGGAGACAGGAAAGTGGTGAAAAAGGGGGCACAAAGAGGGAAAAACAGTAAGGAAACTAGCTGGGATGTGCAGGAAGGGTGTAGGAAAGGCCCATAGCTGCAAATTTCTGTACCAGCAACAGCTGTGCATATGTTCGTAATTTGGTGTGAAATTTGCAACCTTCCACCCCTGAGAGAGGGGTGAGGACAACAGAGTAAGTTGTAGTGCCAATTATAATTATCAGTTTACATGTCCGGCGGACATGTGTGCAAAATGGGCAGCTATGTAAGGGGTGTAATTTTTTTGTGGGAACAGATTGCCCTTTTTTTTAATTTTTATTTCAGGTGAGAGTGGAATGTGAGGTAGGGGATGTAGGTATATTTGGGGAGGTAGGTTGGGGAGGTAAACAGACAAGACAAATAAGATGCATACAGGGGCGGAATTTGACACATGGGGTGGGGTGGACACAATTGACAGGGAAGGTTGTTTGAAAATCGCAAGCCCATGAACCCACAGATGGTAACAGTGGAACTGAGATCCCCACCCATGGGCAGTCACCACTGCACCTTCACAGCCCCGAGGGTGGATGTGCTGGGGGCTGCGTAGGATGGGCAGGCTCACCCATGAGATGTGCCACTCTCGCCTCAAGCTGGCGTAGGGGATCAGCGACTGAACTCTGGATCTCCTTACGCACCACAACCCAGACCCTTCGAAGGGTGACAGGTGGCCCTTCTCTGCCCACGCTTGCATGGGGGGGATGAGCCCCATCCCCTGTAGCACTTCCACCCAAAGGTGGCACAGGACCAATCGAGGAGGGGAGCCCGGGCTGGGCACCAGACCTGCTGGTGCCAGGTGCACTCGCCAGCTGAGGAGGGACAGGTGGGTCCGCTGGGACCGGCCTTCCCATACGTTCTGTGATTAGGTGTGTTTAATTACAACATAAGCAAAACAGCATTCCAGATTAGTTGTAACAGCATACAATAATATTCCCATTAACCCAACACACCAAGGGTACAACAGTTGAACAGCAAGCATAACACATGCATATATTGAACCACAGTGGTTATTCCAACAGCATGCAGGGATGTTTGGTAGCAACAGGCCACCATGATTGTGGTGTTCAAACAGGGCACATGCATCAATGTGAATGCAAATATTTATAGAACAATAGGACATATGTCCCAACAAATATTTAAGATTACACATACCCATTGAGGTGTGGAATTGCATGGTTTATGCACATACAGTAGGGTGTAGAAAATACCTCGGTTAACATCTTTTAATGACCTTTTCATCTACACTACATTCCTAGTGACTGCAAGTGTATCTCCCCTACATGTATGATTACACTTGCCTCCAGGGGCAGCCCGTGCTATTGGACTGCCGGACTGCAGCCCCCTCAACTATGAAATAAAGAAATAAAAAGAAAAAAATAAAGAAATAAAAAGAAAAAAAAATGCAATGTCAGCAGGGTTGAATCTGCACGGGTTTTCAGCTGCAGTCTCGTCGGGGGTGGTGAAGATGGGATTTATGGTGGTGTGTGTGTGAAAATGCCCCAGGTGCAATATACTGGTGGTTAGACTCATGGTGGTGTGGTAGGGAATACCTCAGGCTTTAACCCTGTACCTTGTATGCAGGTGTTAAAGACCTGAATTCCCTACCCACCACCATTTCTAAACAAATTGCAGATTTTTGCCTCATATTTGATTTGATCTGTTCCTCATAATATCTGTGGTTTGTAAATATTGTAATGCTTGATATTTGATGGTGTAGTGGTAGCATTGTTGCTTCACAGCTGCAGGTTCTCAGGTTTGATTCTTGGCTGGGGTGCCTTCTTTGTGGGGGTCTGTATCTTCTCCCTGTGTTTGGGTGGGTTTGCTTTTGTGTCCTCCCATGTTACAAAGACATGTCTGCATTATTTCTTCCTGGGCCTCTGCTGAAAATTATTTGTTCCAAGTCAGACTGTTCTGATTAACAAATGTTATATAAAATTGACAGGCATTTGAATTTCAGACTTCAGGTTTCTGAATGTTTAATTCCTTACATATTTGATGGTGCAGTGGCAGTATTGTTGCCTCACAGCTATAGGTTTTCTGGTTTGATTCTTGGCTGGGGTGCCTTCTGTGTGGAGTCTGCATCTTATCCCTGTGTTTGTGTGGATTTGCTCTGGTGTCCTGCCATTTTACAAAGACATGTGTCTATAGTATTTCTCCCTGGGCCTCTGCTGAAAATTGTTTTTGTTCCGTCAGAAGTAAAATTGACAGGCATTTGAATTTCAGACTTCATATTCTTCAGGAAATACATAGTAAAATAATTTTTATATTCTAGCAATAAATATATAGTAACACAACCTTTTATTATAGCAATTTTTTAAGTTTATAAGATGACTATTTGAAATTTGTCCTTATTTTTGGGACTGTAATACCTTGTTATTGGCTTTGAAATTTGTCCTTATTTTTAGGACTGTAATACCCTGTTATTGGCTTTGTCCAGGTGTTTTATGCTAAGAGGTTGACAGCTATGGTGAGAACTGAATTCATTAAATGATAGCCATTTAAGTTTCAGTCTTCCACTCTTTCATAAACAGCTGATTTGGCGTAGTGGTATGCTGCTCTTGACTGTTTTGCACAGGGACCTTGGCAATAAAATGTATGGTGGTAACACAGCATTTTATTTTAGCAGCTTTCTAAGATTATACAAGCAATGTTTAATGTGTCCCTGGTTTTTGCCCTTTTGACCCACCCCAATACATTTGGCTTTTTCCAGATTTCTTGTGCTGCGAAGTTGAGATGCAGTTGAGTATTGAGTAGATTTTACAAGGAGCTGAGAGCTGCAGGGGAAGAGAAATTTAGTCCTGATTATGCTAAGTCAGCTCATATTGCTAATAGCACAACAGGTTGTGTACTTGCTTTTGATGCAGAAGGTTGTTGATTCTACTCTCATAAGGGGTGAATGCTGCCATACTGAATGTTAAGATACTAACTATGAGCCTGTTATCAGTTTGCCATCCATTTCCTATTGCAATATTACTAGCTTATTTTTAATGTAATTTAGGCAACTTGTTCCTCAGGGGCATCAGACACTTTATTTTCCGATGAAACCATGAAATATAAAGGTGATTAGCAGCAACCTCTTCATTACAGATTTATTTAACGTGGAATTATTTAGATGACATTTTTACTACTTCAGAGATTGTACATATTTACTGATAATGGTGGACTGTAGAATTGTGCATACTTACTGATAATAGTGGACTGTAGAAGTTTGAGTAGACTTTTATGATGGAAATATTCTGAATTGGGCAGTTTTGTCATTGGTGCATGCGTTTTGTTTAATTGTTCACTGGAAAAATGTTCAAAGCAATAGGAAGGTGTATCAAAGAGCACATGTATGTTTCATATGCAAGGGGCCTATGATTTGAAAACAGCCCAGAATTAATCTTTATCTGCCATGGGTGTATTTTCTTTGAATGTGGGTTTCAGTGTTGTTTCAATGAATGTGAGTTTCAATGGCAGAGAAGTTTTAATGCCAAGTTTGTTTAGCAGATGTCTTAGTGTTTGTGCTGTAAAATGCAAAATAAAACTTTCAAATGAAGTTCAAATCATCATAGAAGTAAATCAGTATGCACATTAGTGTTTATGGTAAATGGAGTGAAACAGCCAAGTAATGGATCATTGGAATGGCTGCAGGGGGAGGCTCCATTCGACCATGGTTTTGTGAGGGGGAAGGGCGGCAAACTTAGGCAGCCCCAGCTGAACCATACCTCCCAACTGTCCAGATTTTCAAAGAATGAATAGATTTTTTGCTTCTTATTTTTGGTTTGTTCCTCATAAAATTTGTGGTTTTCTGGCAAATCATTTAGGAATTGAGTCACTAATGACACACTGAGTTTCAGACTTCATAACCTTCAGGAAAATGCATGCTAAAATAAGACCTGTTCTATCAACTGCCTCAGTTTATACAAGAGCAATTTTTAGTGCTGTTTATATGTTCCCCCAATAAATTGGGCCTTGTCCTGATTTATTGCATTAACAGGTTGAGAGGTACATGCAAATAAATTGCTTTATAAAATTAGGCACAGCCAAACCTCTCAACTGTCCCTGATTTTGGCTCAAAATGTTTCTCTTTCCCTAATGATCCCTCCACAAAATAGCAATTTTGGAAGAAAACATGGAGGGTTTATAATTAAGAAATAACTGTAATAATCCGTTAGATTACTTTTATTTCAGAAATGCATGTAGATTATTTTATTTTGTCAGCCGCTCAAGTTAGTGGTACTAATATTAAAGTGTCCCTTCTTTGACAGGTTCCCAGCTGTATTGTGTTGCTATTTTATATTTTTATATCACATTTTGGTCCATTTTTCTTAAAATTGTGTTTTTTTGGCAAATTAGTGACAAATCATTAAACAGATAAGAAGGGCAGGTGCAAAGTATTCACTAATAACCAAAAGAAAGCACCCAAAATCCAGGAACTGTGACACAAACAGTTTAATAACAAGAATAACACTGAAAAATTCATAGCACGTTTTCGTCCTTGACTTCATCAGATAATATCACTCTGGTGAACTCACCTTAAATATATTAAACTAATTACAAATAGCCAATGACAAAACTGATCTAATCAAACAATTTAAAAGACAATTAAAACACATATATATATATATATATATATATATATATATATATATATATATATATATATATATATATATATAAATGTGTAGTATTTACTAGCACCACTGTGAAAATCATATCCAATTGAAATAAATATAAATAACTGCATGAATGTGTATAATATATATATATATATATAAATATGTATAAATAATTTATGAACCATTTCTAAAATCATGACACATTGTACTAAAAAATTCATATAAAATATACATTTAAAATATACCTAAAGATGATAAAACAATACTATAATTTGGCAGACCTCAATTTTAAAACTGGCATAAGTGAAATCATGTCATTAAGACCTGGTGTTCTATTGGCTTCTAATACAATTTGCCAGAATAATTCTCTGTATTCTACTAATGTTTCCCAATTCCCACCTCTAGGGTCCACTGGCACACTTTCTAACACAAAAAATCTAAATGTTGCAGATTTACACTAGTATGTTTATATAATGCATTATTTTCTTTTTTAGTCCTAATGTCATACAGATGCTCATAGATTCTTTGCTTTAGCATTCTTTCACTTTTCCCTATGTAAAATGAATCACATTTTGTACAGGTAGCTAAATATATAATACCCTTAGTGTTACAATTAACAAATGTTCCTAAAGTTAATTTCCTTTGTCTACTCGGTAAATATAGTGATTCTCCAACAGTGAGGTGTGTACAATAACTACACCTTCCACATTTAAGTAACCCTACTTTCTTCCTAGTAACATTTTCAAACGTTCTTTCATTTGTCCCTCTCTCTAAAATATTTTTGATATTAGTACCCCTCCTATAAATAAATTTTAATTCTTTGTCAAAAATACAGTGCAAGTCAGATAGTCTAGAAAAATTATTCCATTCTTTATTGATAATTCTTTTAACTAATCCTGACTGCCCATCATAGGTTGTAGTAATACCGGTTTCATATTTTACACCACTATTTTCATTGTTGAACTCTTGTCTAACCCGAGTTCCACGCTTACCTAAAATAGGTGCAAACTTGCCTCTTCTTTCACTAGTAACCTCACTGCATATTTGGTCAAAAAGTTCACTCGGGTAGCCTCTATTTAAAAATAAACTTTTCAAAATTTCACATTCAGTATTATAAGTAGTGTCATCAGAGGTCATTCTACAAAAACGAACTAGTTGACCTTTCATTACACTTCTCTTTTGGTGGGGTGGATTTGAACTGGTAAAGTGTAAATATGAGTTTTAAAAAGTCTCTTTTCTGTAAATTTTGGACCTGAAGCCTTCCTTGGTCTTGGTAATATTAACATCCAAGTAATTTAAAATTTGGGTATCATATTTTTGTGTAAATTTTAAAAATTCAGTCGTACCATTTAAAAATTCAATAAATAAGTTAAAATCATCTTCGTTACCATTCCATAAAAAACATAAATCGTCTAAAAATCTACCATAAAATGTCCAAGATCTGCTGAAAACTGAAGTCAATAAATATGTATTTTCCCAATATGACATAATAATATTAGCATAAGTAGGAGCACAATGTGCCCCCATAGCAACATCCTTATATTGTTTAAAATATTCTCCTTGAAAGAAAATAAAATTGTTTTTTAATACCACCTCCATTAAAACCAGAACTGTTCTAAAATCATTGTGTGTAATTCCTGAAAATTCTACTAACATTTCTCTGAACCATTCAAGGCGTATGTCGTGGGGAATACTAGTAAATAATTCAACCACGTCTAAAGTAGCAAAGGCCAAATCTTCAGAAAATAATGTTTTGTCCAACTTTGTAAGAAGGTCCCAGGAATCCTGTAGTATATAAGTATTATTCATAAGCAATTTCTTTACCTTAAAGTCTATATACTTTGCAAGAGGAGCTGTTATAGAACCTTCTGCAGAAACTATTGGTCTCAAAGGTGGATCATCAATGTCCTTGTGTACCTTAGGTATGCCAAAAATAGAAGGAACCTCCGGTTTTTCAACATGTAAAAATTTATGTGTCTCTAAATCTATTAATCTGTCCATTAATAAATCATTCAATAACATATGTATTTTTTTGTATGCCACATTTATTTCATTAATAGATACCCTTGTATAGTTAGTAGAATCACTTAAAATCTCCTGCATCTTACCCTCATATATAATGTGGTCCATAAGCACCACCCGCCCACCTTTGTCGGGTTTCATAACCCTTAAGTTTTTATTTTTACTCACTAATTTGAGTGTTTCTTGCTCAGCCAAGGATAAATTAGATTGCACCTTATGTACCCTTAGTGACCTTCTTAATTCATTTTCTAAAACTAACTCAAAATTCTTTAATTGTGGGTGTAGGGGTGGGTTGAAAATACTCTTGCAAACTAATTTATCCTCACCAACAGTTTTTTTGACACCATTAAAAAATATTTCTAAGTTTTTCTTTCTAATAAACAACTTAATATCTATTAAAAGTTTAAAAATGTTGGTTCTCTGTTTGGGTATGAATCCAAAGACTTTTGAAAATAAATCAAAAAAAGTTTTAGTCACAGTGGTATTAGAATAATTAAAAATGTTAAAAACATTTAATGCCCATTTATGTCCATCATTATGTACACCATCATTTAATTCTTCCACCTCATTTGTTTCCTTCCTCGGGGCCCCCATTCTCTGAACTGTAATCTATAGGTTCTTTGTACATCAGTCTCTCAGACCTTCTAAGCAGTGGAAATTCTAAAGCTTCTCCTTCATTATCATC
This sequence comes from Protopterus annectens, assembly GCF_019279795.1. Lineage (NCBI taxonomy): Eukaryota > Metazoa > Chordata > Ceratodontiformes > Protopteridae > Protopterus > Protopterus annectens. The sequence continues at coordinate 1,498,386,466 of NC_056739.1, forward strand.
AAATACAGGTATTTCATTTTCACTAAAACTATATGTTCCAACCCTCTTTCCCAATAATCTAGGCTTGGGGTAATGTGTTTTGTTTTTATACTCATTCACATCTCTTTCAATTTTTCCTAATTTCCTGTTTTGCACATCTAAGCATTTACTTTCTATATCCTTAAGCAACTTGTAATATTTATTCTTATGCTCCTGTACAGTAAAAATCAAATCCTGAGTAATATCTTTGTTAAGATGTTCAACTTGGTTAAACCTTTTGTCCTTTTCACATTCATTATTTAATATAATAGCCCTCATTATCTCAAAGCCACAATTATCAAAAGCAGTAATGAGCTGCTGATGAAAAGCAGTACCATCCACTACATTATTCAGGTATTTGCAAACTCTAAGACCCTTAGGTACAATTTTTAATTCTAAACAATGCTTTAAATACGCATTATCCATTTCAAGCATTTTATACTTGTAGAAGAAAAATCCAAGTCCTCCAACATTTGAACATATGTTCTACTAACACTTTGTTTGAATTTCTTCTTTCCAAAATCATATTGAACATTGAGAATGTCTCTCAACTGTTGTACAGTACCTGTGTGATCTCTAGCAATAGTCCCACAGTTCGAAAAATTAATCCCATTTTGTGCATTTCGCGAACCTTCAAAAACTCGGTTTCCAGTCTCTCCACCAACAGTGATGTGTGGGAATCCATCAAGACTTCCTCTATTAGCCATATCCAATCCACTTCTGTCACAAACCTTGTCGCCATTGCTTACACGCGTTCCTTCATGCGAAGTAGAACGCCCTGCTGCTTCCTGGTTCCCTGGTACAGAAAGTGTTGACAAAAGCGTAACCATTGATTGGCTTACTGGCGTAAGCAACCCTACCAACTGAGTCAGTTGGCCTATGAGCTTACGAAGCTCTCCAATCTCACTACACTTGCTGTTATTGTCCATAGCCACAGAAGCCTGTGATTCCATTAAAAAAAGAACGAATAAAGAGATAAGAAGGGCAGGTGCAAAGTATTCACTAATAATGAAAAGAAAGCACCCAAAATCCAGGAACTGTGACATGAACAGTTTAATAACAAGAATAACGCTGAAAAATTCACAACACGTTTTCATCCTTGACTTCATCAGATAATATCACTCTGGTGAACTCACCTTAAATATATTAAACTAATTACAAATAGCCAATGACAAAACTGATCTAATCAAACAAATTAAAAGACAATTAAAACACATATATATATATATATATATATATATATATATATATATATATATATATATAAATGTGTAGTATTTACTAGCACAACTGTGAAAATCATATCCAATTGAAATAAATATAAATAACTGCATGAATGTGTATAATATATATATAAATATGTATAAATAATTTATGAACCATTTCTAAAATGATGACACATTGTACTAAAAAATTCATATAAAATGTACATTTACAATATACCCAAAGATGATAAAACAATACTATAATTTGGCAGACCTCAATTTTAAAACTGGCATAAATGAAATCATGTCATTAAGACCTGGTGTTCTATTGGCTTCTAATACAATTTGCCAGAATAATTCTCTGTATTCTACTAATGTTTCCCAATTCCCACCTCTAGGGTCCACTGACACACTTTCTAACACAAAAAATCTAAATGTTGCAGATTTACATACACTAGTATGTTTATATAATGCATTATTTTCTTTTTTAGTCCTAATGTCATACAGATGCTCACAGATTCTTTGCTTTAGCATTCTTTCACTTTTCCCTATGTAAAATGAATCACATTTTGTACAGGTAGCTAAATATGTAATACCCTTAGTGTTACAATTAACAAATGTTCCTAAAGTTAATTTCCTTTGTCTACTCGGTAAATATAGTGATTCTCCAACAGTGAGGTGTGTACAATAACTACACCTTCCACATTTAAATAACCCTACTTTTTTCCTAGTAACATTTTCAAACATTCTTTCATTTGTCCCTCTCTCTAAAATGTTCTTAATATTAGTACCCCTCCTATAAATAAATTTTAATTCTTTGTCAAAAATACAGTGTAAGTCAGATAGTCTAGAAAAATTATTCCATTCTTTATTGATAATTCTTTTAACTAATCCTGACTGCCCATCATAGGTTGTAGTAATACCGGTTTCATATTTTACACCACTATTTTCATTGTTGAACTCTTGTCTAACCCGGGTTCCACTCTTACCTAAAATAGGTGCAAACTTGCCTCTTCTTTCACTAGTAACCTCACTGCATATTTGGTCAAAAAGTTCACTCGGGTAGCCTCTATTTAAAAATAAACATTTCAAAATTTCACATTCAGTATTATAAGTAGTGTCATCAGAGGTCATTTTGCAAAGACGAACTAGTTGACCTGTCATTGCACTTCTCTTTTGGTGGGGTGGATGTGAACTGGTAAAGTGTGACATTTTATGGTAGGTTTTTAGACGTTTTTTATGGAATGGTAACGAAGATGATTTTAACTTATTTATTGAATTTTTAAATGGTACGACTGAATTTTTAAAATTTACACACAAATATGAAACCCAAATGTTAAATTACTTGGATGTTAATATTACGAAGACCAAGGAAGGCTTCAGGTCCAAAATTTACAGAAAAGAGACTTTTTCAAACTCATATTTACACTTTACCAGCAGGTCTTTTTTGGATAAGGAACATTTTTACAATTGGGGGCATCAGAGATTTCTACTTTCAGCATGTTACTTGGTACTTTAATAAAGCTGAATATAAATTATAATTAGAACTGCAGTGCAAGAAGAGGTTTGAGTTGAGTGCTGCTTGTTTCTCCTATACTTGATTTTGACTGGCATTCCATTAATGTATTTAAAAAAAAGTAATTTATTTTTTCATGCCTCACAACCTTTTTTGTTTCCATCTAGATATTAAGCTGTCATGCAGCCAATGCATTGAAATATTTTTATTCTTCTACACTTCATTTTGTCTTGATTGGACTCTCATAATGATGGTATGGCACCCAGGGCAGTATATTTACTTTTTGTGTTTTGAGCATAGCTCCTTCCCTTTCTAGTTGGCCGCACCTCTTCCCATTGACCCCACCTATTCAGCTGTCTCCTGCAGCCCCCCTTTGATTTGAAGTCACCAGCCGCCACTGCTTGCCTCCATACATTAGGTTGTGTAATGGGTTTGTCTAGTTCAATATATGCCTGACCTATATCTGACAAACTAACTGTCCAGGATGCAGATGTTACTGCTACATATTTCTTGATTGCATGTATATTTATTTATCTACATATCTGGGATGTTTTCACATGACATTTTCACTTTGATTTATACAGAACCCTGCATTTCTTGATGCACACTCACATTTTTGGGGAAAATATAACATGCTACACATGTGCCAGTTTTACTTATTCATGCCAGCCAGTAACTGACTGTTGTGGACTGTATATATTTTTCACAGCTACTAGCACTTCCATCACCCACTTTATATGGGACTGCACAACTCTGGGTTGCCAGTACCTTTTCAAACAGTACTGTTTGTATAATGCAAGGGTACAACAACATTTCAGACTCTGTGACATAGACACACTCTAGGTTTTAGACCTTTATTAATGACATTACACACTTTTCCCCAGGCTCACTCCTTTATTTGTTTTAACGGTGTATATGGCAGACATGTTCAAGACATATTATACCTTTATTAATAGGTTAGCACACTCTTTTTTCAGGCTCACTCACTTATTTTATATGACAGTGTCTGCAGAGATATTATTCCAGACATATGTTACCTTTCTTAATGGGTTTCTACACTCTTTTTCTGCCTCTCTGACGTTTTTATCTGACAGTACAGGCAGAGGACTTATTCAGGCAATTTTATGGCTGTATTATTGGACTACAACACTTTCTTTCATGCTCTCTCCCATATTTTATATAACAATACATGCAGAATAATCACTAACCTGGCTGGTGGCACAGCCTTAGCAGCCTATCAGCATAGGCTTGCTGATTCATAGCACGGTCACCTGCTGCTGCAAAGTAAATGAGGAGATATTGAGACATACCTATCCGTTATACATACTCCATTATCAATTCTTACATACTTGTAGGGCATCCCGCATCCCACGGGCCTCCTGTATCCACTGGTTCAGGCGGTCCTGCTTTCGTCTCTTCAGGTCTGCATGGTGGTGATGGACCTGCTCACCAGCCAAGGAATGCCTGTGGCACTGGTGAGGTCACGAGCTAACCGGTTCCAAACCTCTGCCTTGTACTCCATCCCTTGGAACTGGCCCTGCAGGAGTCTTGACTCATGATGGTGGGCAAGGAACCAAACCATGTATTTGGACTCCTCAATGCCCCAACGTTGCGCTCGGAAGTGTGTTCCCTCTCTGACACCAGACATTCTAACTGCAGATGTGAGCTACAATCAGTTATGGCGTGTATTCCCGCCTGTGGGGCTTAAATATGCCACATTTCTGATTGGCCATTTTGTAAAATTCTCGGCTGACTGCAGACCTGCTTAGTAATGGTTAAACTATCATTCGTAAGTATATGAATGTTAACAGTGGATGTGTCCCCTATGTTGTCATGGCTTAGTGGTTCTGTACTTTGCTTCTGATACACAGAGTCCTGGGTTTGAACCTTGTCATTCATTTTATTTTCATACTATCCAGACAGGCTAGGGGGTGTGGCTGCATTTAAGCAACTTTGCTCTACGTTGCTCCTCGGTGCCCTACGGTGTCTGGTTGGCGCGGTGCGCACGTCCGCGCAAATATATTGTGCTAGGTAAAGCGTTTTTAAACTTTGGGCATCTCTATTGCACTGGGTAAAGTGCTATTAAACTATGGGCAACTCTGTTTAGCTGGGTAAAGTGCTATTAAACTATGGGCACCTCTGCTTAGCTGGGTAAAGCACTATTAAACTATGGGCACCTCTGTTAAGCTGGGTAAAGCGCTGCTTAATGGCAGGCTATTATATATCTGGATCCTTTAAAAATATATATTTTGTTCACTGATACATTGGCCATTTCACTGCTTTTAATAATATTTTAATCATATATGTCTGGTATTATTTCAAATACTGATTTAAAACATAAATAAGAAGGGGAGTGGAGGGACTCGAACCATGAATGCCTCCTTTTTGTGAATATGCTCTACCATTACACTATTGCAATTTGGTGTGATTTGCATAAACATTCTTTCTTATGCTCTTCCATGTCGGAATTGCTAACTATAGCTAAGCAATGGACACACCCGTGCACACACACGCAAATACGGGCAGCTATATTGTGGATTTAAAAAATAAATAAATATTTTACTTTTTATATCTGTGATAGGGGTTTACAGTGTCAGGGTGTGTAGTGTTGGGTGCAAGTACATTGAGCGAACTCGCTCTTGTGTGTTGACATTTTGCTTTTACTACACTTTCCGGGGCCTGGACATTTAGACTGTTCAGCAGTCGGACACACCCCCTGTTTCATACTCGGTCAGTGTAGGAGTTACGGTTGAGTCAGCGTGCCCTCATGAATATTCATGGCATGCTGACGTCATACCATTCAACTGCAGCCTCCGAGTAAGATTTATTAAGTCTTACACGGAGGATTCGTGAATCCGGGGGTCTGTCTTTTCAAAAATTGTCCTGTTTTTATGCCTTTAACTTCAGAGATCCAGCAAGTACTCATGTCTTATTTAATTTAAAAAATATATATTGCAATTCTTTGAAGGGAATTTATCTACAAATGACATGCCAAAACTACCTTTCAGAAACAAATCTACAACAGGAATAAATATTGGAGTCTAAATAAGAAGAAAACTGACTTTGTAAAAATATTTTTGCATACAGTTTGTAAAATGAAAACTATTACATTTTAACTACATTGCTGAAATACTTACACTTAGAGTCTAGGGGCAAATATTTTAATCTTGAAAACTGGAAAAGTTACAAATTGGTATCTTGAGTTTTAAAGTGTATTCTTAGGATGTTCTAAGATGGCCACTATATAGCTGGACCTGTTTTGTGCTTCACACAAAAGACATTACTGATTGAAAGTTGTTTAGAATCTTAAAAACTAACATCCAGAAAAGCTTTCTAACTTTGCTCTCAAAGGATTTATATGGGAATTTCAGAATACAATATTTTACTGTCAGAACAACTTCATTGTAAATTCTACAAAAAAAAACTCACACACAATAGAGTTCCACCAAGTCTACAATTCCTGAGATATCTGCCAAAAGAGACTTGCAACAAGTTTTAAATTCTATATAGGAACTTTCTTTTAAGACAGATCAATATCAAACCAAAATTATTTAACATAAGACATATGTACAAAACAGATAGAACTTCTCAAGAATATGGTTAAGAAACACAATTATCACATTTAGGATATGGAAAATTCACTTACTAATCTTGATGGAAGAATGAGAAAAGAAGTATCTCAGACTGACTTTTTGCTGAAACAAAAGCCATGGCTAATAAAATAGAAGACACAGGAAATAGAGATAAGAGGAATAATTTAAGAATATTGGAGTCCCTTAAAATTCTGAAGGAAATGATATGATAATGTTCCTGATATCATGGATACCACAAATCCTGAATATGCAAGAGGAAATGTAATTTGGAATAGAAAGAGCTCATGGAGCAATTAGTAAATCTAGTTCAACAAATCCACCTGTACCTTACAGATTTAAAATGATAAAATGTATGTCCTTCTTAAATAAAGAATTAGTAATAAAACAGTATGAACAAACTCTCCAATTAAATGCTATCAAAACATTTGAAAGCAGAATGGAATGCTTCCTCTCAATTAAGTCATTAAAACAGAACAGCATAAAACGTCACTTACAATATCCAGACAGGCTTAAAAGTTTTCCTTCAAATAGTACATGGATCTTCAACTTCTCAGAAGAAGCTACATCCTTTGTTAAAAATACATAATTTGAATAATAGTAACAAGGTCTTTTCTTATTCTTCTCTTAAAAGATTTTCCGGGAAAAATAGCTGGGCAGGGGCAGCTGACAGGAAATTTAAGATTCCAACATTTCCTGTAAGTACAATGAAGAAAGAAATCTAAGAAGACATCAGCAAGACACCTTACATAAACTTACTTATTTAAACCATTTTAAATCAAATATCAATCAAGGACTTATGTCTGTGATGGTACCTACACATCCAGACTTTTAATGGAGTTGGGTCACTTCCACTGTTGTGCATGCGTTTTTAGAGTTATTAATAATACCTTGGACTACTGATTTAAAAAATAATCCATCCTGAGAAAGGTAAGATAAGCATGCATTTCCCTGTGCTGCTTTGTCATCAAATAGTTATGGGGTGGGGGGGGGGGTAGAGAGAGAATGAAAGAAGGCAAAATTGTATGTAAGGGTATCTATACATACATATGTATTTGTATTTTATATGCATATTTGTGTACAATGCATATAAACACAGAACAGTATTACTTAATTATTTCAGTAAACATCAAAATAATATTCAAATGTTTTATACTACTGATGCAATCTAAAACTAAATTAGCACCTTTAAATTAATAAATATGTTTTCCTAAAGGGCTGCTTTATTTCAATTGCCATCAATCAGAGTGAGTATGAGTACACACACACACACACACACACACACACACACACACACACACACACACACACACACACACATATCTATATAAATAAAAATGTAAATGTTCGTGTGTTCAAAATCTTAAATCTCCGAAAGTTCTTCACCGATTGCTTTGAAATTTTCACACAATGTTGCATATGAATATGCGTGTGTTTTCAAATACCTACTATTATATAGATGTCACACGTTGCATTCGAATATGCGCATGTTTTTATATACCTAATATGGATGCTATATATTTGTATACAAATATGCAATTTTATATGTTTTTGTTATAACTTTCTTACTTCTTTTTCAGTGTAATCGATTTGCTTTAGTTCATCCAAATAATGCCTCGCAGAAGATCAAACTTAGGTTGTCGTACTCGCGAAGCGGAAGCAGTGCGACGAGTAATTGCAAATCAAACTGCGGAAGAATGGGCATCAGCGAACGAGTGAAACAAAAATGGCTCAAATATGTGCCGAGGAAGCAGCAGAGCGATGTGCAGCTATACTTGAGGATGCACGGTTGCGAGCACAAAGATCGCATTCTGCAGCTTCAGATCTGCTTCGTTCTCCTCGATCGACACCAGCAGATGAAATAAATGCTTGCCTGAAATACTCTACTTTGTGGCGACACATAAAGACATTAAAATTAACTACAAATATGCATGTCCAGCTGCAAAACAATCGATCAGCTGAGATATTCTCACATCAATTGCTGGAAATTTGGAACGGAAAGGTGCCGGTTGATCTGACCTCAGGACGAATTTCATTGCCTCATAACTTCTGCAATTTAGTGACGTCAAAAGAATAATTGGTTGAAAAAGTATTTCCCAATATTCAAACCAATTATACGAATCATGATTGGCTGACTGAACGAGCTATTCTTGTGGCCAAGAACAAAGACGTCTACAAACTTAACAATATTATTCAGTCTAACATTCAAAGCGAGGCAGTCACATACAAGTCCATCGACACTGTTGTGGAAGCAGATGAAGTAGTTAATTATCCAACAGAATTTTTTAATTCACTCGATCTGCCAGGGATGCCACCGCACGTACTGCAACTGAAAATCGGCGTGCCAATTATCATGTTGCGAAATATCAACCAGCCAAAGCTTTGCAACGGCACGCGGCTTGCAGTAAAAAAATTAATGAGCAACATCACAGAAGCAACAATCTTGACAGGACCTTTCAAAGGTGAAGATGTCCTCATTCCTCGCATTCTTTTGATTCCAACGGATATGCCATTTCAATTTAAGAGATTGCAATTCCCAATTCGATTGGCGTTTGCAATCACCATCAACAAAGCTCAGGGCCAATCTTTAGAATTGTGTGGTTTAGATCTACACATGGATTGCTTCTCACATGGACAATTATATGTTGCATGTTCTAGAGTTGGCAAACCAGATAATCCCTATATCTGCACAGACAATGGAACAACAAAAAATATTGTATACCCACAAGCATTGTGAAATTAAACATATTAGAAATGTGCGCTTTCTCTTTTCTTTCTTTTCCATTTAACCAGACTGAGCCACAGCAACGCGTGGCTGGGTACAGCTAGTATATATATATATATATATATATATATATATATATATATATATCAATAAAGTGACAACTAACAGGACAAACATTACATTTTAAAGGTAACTTATTGTGTATCTTTTTGTCTTTCTCACAGTATGCTATATGTGTGAAATATTTGAAGAGGGTTTGCCCTTTCCCTTTTTTATGGCATGCTGTTGTATGCTGATATGGATGCTGAAATGTGTTGAATATGTGTATTCTCCCTCTTCTCTGTCATTGAAGTATTTATTAGATATGTTTACTGTGTGCTGTTAACTATGCCAAAGAACAGGACTTAGACAGCTGAAGTGCGTTGGATTGTTTAGTGGTGATATACAATAAAATTTTGTTTTTGATCTTTTGGGAGGGAGATAAACATTTTTTGTAGTACATAGGTACCTGTTTATGCAGTAGTTAGAGCTCATGGTTTGAGATGAGGATTTGAATTAAAAAAAAATCTTTATTTGCACTACTCTAGGTCCTGCTAATACTTCATGCATTACTTGTCATTACTAGAGGCTCAGAAATAGTTAAATAAAGTGTAACATGTATCTCAACATCATTATGTAAGATACACAATAGTAAGCAAATGTAGAAAAGTGTTACAAAATCTTTTGCCAGTATACTTCATTTGTTTGCTTCAAATTTTTCCCCAGATGAGATACACACATCATATGTTTCTTTAAGGAATTTTAAGTATTTACTTTAGGATTTCATAAAGATTAACCAAATGAGATTAGATTTATCTAAATATTAATTAAACTGGTTAGTGTATATGTCTTAGGCACAACAGCAAATAAGAAGGCAACATGAGGAGGGAAAAGAAAGGTAGACTAACAGCAGGAATGGAAGAAGAAAAATGAAAGGGCAAGACAGAAGAAAGAAGAAAGGAAAAGAGAGAAATGACTAGAAAAAAATTCAGTCGCTGCCTGATTTTTTTCTACTTCTGGTTTGATTTCCATTCCTGCTTGATGCCGATATGTATGTAAATTTGTATAATATTACAGGAAACCATATGGTGTATCACTTGTTTTTTAGTTTTTTTATTAATAATAGAAGTTATTAGATTGAGAATTTACAACCATTTATAATGGAATAGTTGATTACTTTCTCTTTATTCCTTTTAACATTATTCATGACATAATTTCATTTCAGATATGTTACAAGGAAATGATTAACACATAGAGATGAGTGGAGAATTGGACATGATTTAATAGCATTAATACACAAAATTAAACATTACATGGCTATCCTACTCATATTCCATATATTAAATGGTCCAAGATAAGAAGAGATAATGAGTATGGAGAGGCTGGGGCATATTTCGAACTACAATAAATTACTTAGTGTAACAGACAATAATTGCCTATGTTATCTATACATATACTCAATTTAGAAATATTTTACTAGTATTAACATTTTAAAAGAATGAAACATTTATATATAAGATCTTATTATCAGCTATATTTGATAAAATACCAACTTTTAAGTCAGTAGCATAATGCATACTGTAAGCATAGAAATGGAAACAAAATGATGCAGGTCAAGAATGTTAGATAACATTATCCTACATTTTAAATTGTTTACTATTAGAAGTATATAATGAAGGAATCAAATTAAATTTATAAATCCATTTACCTGTAGGAATGCTTTTTTCTTTTTGTTTTAAATTAACTCAACAGTAAACTTTAATGTTAGACATCTTACATTTCTCAGCAGTGAATTAGATATACTGTTTAAGCACAATGAGTTTAAGCAATTCATGTAAGCAATGTCTGAAGATTTTCCAATCACTCCTTTTTCTTTTTTATATGCACAATCATACCAAATGCTCTGAAGACCTTCAGTCATGCAGAAGAGGATCCAAGCTTACATAAGATTCTGTGATTCTGTGATATGATTTTATTGATGCTATAGTTCATTTTATACCTAGTTACTTAGAGTACCTCAGCATATTTTATACCCAGTTAGGCAGAATACCTGTATTATGATTATTTTTTATAACACACTTTTCTACAATAGGCATGCTAATCAATCTAAAAAAGGGAAATACATAAAATCTGAAGAACTAAGAAATATCAAGATAAAGGAAAAGGAAAGGAAAGGGTGGAATGAGAAAGAAGAAAGGTAAAAGGAAAAAGTATATATATAAAATAATAATAATAGTAATAATAATAATAATAATAATAATAATAATAACAATAATAATAACAATAATAATATGTATAGAAAACCAAAGCACAAACTATGTATACTGGAATGATAATTAATTATCAAATATTAATATTAATTAATATTTATCAGTAAGTTATCACTTTGAGTAAAGACACAAAATGTCAGAATGCTATAATTATTGTTGCATTAAGATTTTGTTCCATTAGTAGTCTGTAATACTAATAATGTTATATTTTGACAAGGTCACATTCAGTAATGGATTATTTCATTTTTTTAGCTTTATTACAACAGAAAAAAACAAGAAATTAATGTTATAGATAAGTTATAAGAAATTGTTGAAACAACTTAAAACTTTTTAACAGAAGTATGCTATTAATACTAGATAGTTATTTCATCTGTAAACTAAATTATTTTAATATCTGAATTGATTTATGATTCTAAAAAACAGAAGGAGAAAAGGAAAAGAGGAAATTTGATTATAAAATCATCTTTTGTGTGGCCACTTCTATAAAATTGCCGCAGTTACATTCATCTTATATTGGATAAGGAAGATTTTAGCTTAATTAGTATAAGCTGGCTAAACTAAGATCCAATGGATCAGTGGGACACTTTTAAGTTACTGTTCGAATGTGTTAGAAGTTTTTATTTTATAATCTTACAGAATGCATACAATTTTAAAAATTTTGTAACAAATTTAAAATTCATTCCCCAGGATAATTTTATGAATGCAAGACAAGAGAAGGAAGGAGAGAAAAAGAGGGTATGTCTAATAGTAAAACATTCAAATCTGTCAAAACATATCATGTCGTATTTAAGTTTCAGGTCATTAAACATTAATGGTCTAAACAATAGCAAGAAAATGGGTACATTAAACAACTACTTAAAGTTAATCCACAAGTTGTATTTTTTTCAAGAACTACACTTATTATAAATTATGTAAAACAATTTAAGCTATTTAAATATAAATTGTTAGGGCAGCCTATATTCAAACATAAGAGGAGTGGACATACTATGGAAACAAAATAAAATAATGCCAAAAATTATTAAATTGCAATAATAAAGATGGCATGTTTATCATGATTACAGTTGAGTATCAGAATGTACATACTTGCTATTGTATATTCATTTCTGGGAACTGGTGCTATGCAAGCAATATTCATATATATATATTTATTTTTATATTATCATTATATTCTTTATTTTATTTTATTTTATATATATATATATATATATATATATATATATATATATATAAACATCTTTGGTTAGATAATTTTTCACTTACTAAAATATGGCAATATATAATAATTCAATAGTGAACTTTATAAAGAAAAGTGAATACTCCCTGTTTTGGACAATTTATCCATCTCAAGAAAATCAACCACATTAAGATGATTATGAAAGACCTCTCTCTCCTTCTCAGAATGTTTGTCATCTTTAAGAGCTGTATATGACAAAGAAATTAATTTCTTAAAGTTAAGATCTACTAATGTACATATAAATATTAAATACTGGCCTAAAATTTCAGATGTAATTGAGACGTTTTTTAAATCATAATGTAATTATTTCATTCATTTTATTTTCCTTATATCTATTTATTCTTTTTCCTAATATTCTTTTATGATAGCTTTTGCTTCAGTGTCTCCTAAGAAGGGGGAAAAGAAAAAAGAAAGCAATCTTAAAAGGATACAGGAGCATGACAAAACTGAAAGATTTTTCAAGAATGGATTAATGAGGAACTTGAGTTTTTTAATCTTTCAATGATAAGAAAGATAATAAGAAATTGATTACTTGAGAAGTTGGCATAATGGATAAGGTGTTTACCTTACAGACACAAGATGGAAGATTTGATTCTCACATGGGATATTTGACTAGGCTTAAAATGTCCCATAAGGGAAGTTAGCCTAGTACTAATCTAACATATTTTAGGACCTACATAAGTCTTATTTTTCCAGGACAACTACTATATGATGCAGAGGCATACTAAAATAATGGGGTAAGGAATTAGTAGATGTACAATATAAACTGCATATATCTAAGTTGCAATTTCAGAAAAGATAGGTAACAGTTATAGGTATAATTAAATAATTAGACAATAAATGCCAGCAAATTCTGCAACACAAAGCTTCAATAGCTTTATAAAAAGTTAAACTATGCTCATGCTATGAAGACAAAAGAGATACAGAATTTAATAAGAAAAATAAAAATTTCATGAAAGGCTAATCAAATAGAAATTACTAAAAGTTCAACAAAGAATCAAAATGTTACCTCACGTCAAGTATATTCATAAAAAAATTGTTTATTATAAAAATTAAATAGTAATCATTTGACATAGTTGAGCAAAAAACTATGACAAATTTGTAAAGGGTAAAACACTGAAAACAGCCTAATAATGCTGTTTCCAATTTTCTTCAATCAATTGAATTAACTGAAATAACTAAACAAATTAAAAAGGGAAAATAACACTCTGAATTGACAAGATTATTCTTGATTTTTTAAAAATATTTCCATATAAAGCCATACAGAGCTATCTTAAAGCACTTTCTGGCATATAAACCTCTGCTAAAATTTACCTTCATGGAAATACTCACTAATAATACAAATATTGTTTAAAACAAAATAAAGATCATTCTCCTTGTTCAGACTACAGATCAATATCATTTTTAAATGTGGACTACACAATCTCTCTCTCTCTCTCTACACACACACACACACACACACACACACACACACATGTGTGTGTGTGTGTGTGTGTGTGTGTGTGTGTGTGTGTGAGTGTGTATGTGTGTGTGCATGTGTGTTGAAAGAATGAAGGTCCATGTATAAGAACTGAAAAAGAATAACCAAGTAGGTTTTATCTTACATAAATGGACTTAAGACAATATTAACAGAATTTTAACTCTTTCAAATTATTCTAATAATAAATTTAGAAATTTCACTTTTACGCTTAGATATAGAAAATAACCAACTCATTGGAGTGGGAGTAGTTATTTACAATATTAGAAGTGTTTAATTTTTGTGAAAATTTTGGAAACTTAATTAGAAAATTTCATGGTAATAATGCAGATTATGCTAAATTATTTGTTCCAAACTATAACAATTGAAAAAGACAAAAAACATGTTTGCAATTTATCTCAAATCTTGTTCATGGTAGCAATGGAACTATTAGCCTGTGCAATAAGACAGGAAAACAATATCACTAGACTCAAAGGTAGGTGTTAAATAAGAATCAAAAATGCTACTATTGGGACACGATATTATACTAACTATACCACATCATAAGTCATCTTCCTATTTAATTATTAAAAACTATGAAAAAGTCTCATGACTACAGTTCAATAATAGCAAAATAAATACAATCATAATTATTAGAACAAACAACACCAGACTTCCAGATATATTTAATCTAACTTATGACTCCAAGGAACTAATATATCAAGGAATAGTAATGGCATTAACTATGATCAGTTTATTAACAACATTAATAATTTCTTAATAAAGGATGGCCGCGGTGGCACAGCAATTAGCATTGTCACCTCACAGCAAGAGGCTCTCCAGTTCTATCTTTGGCTGGGGTGTCTTCTGTGCAGAGTCTGCATGTCCTCCCTGTGGTCATGTGGGTTTCCTCCGGGTGCTCCGGTTTCCTCCCACATCCCTAAAGACATGCTGTAAGTGGATTGGACATGCTAAAATTGACCCTAGGCATGAGTGCGTGCATATGTGTGCCTTCTATGGAAGGTTGGGTGCCGGGCTGGCAACTCTACAGCGTAAAAAAAAAAAAAAATCCACTGACAATTATGAGCTGTGGCGATGCCTAATTGGGAAAAAGCCAAAAGAGAGAAAGAGAAAGACAATAATTTCTTAAATAAATTGAATAATATACATTTTAACTTTTGGGGATAAGCTTTACATTATTAAGGTTGACTTAATTCCAAAGTATTGTACATAATGCAAATATGTTTATTCCTTAATAAAAATTACAAGTTAATATTAAAAACCTTATTAACAGTTTATGCCCTCTCCCCAAAACATAGATTAGTGTACTCCCACTACATTACACCATGCAATACAAGAGGGAAGGATAACATTCCTGATTGTTAAACCTATTTGCAGGCATCCATCTTTAAAACAATTGTTTATTGGAAAGTATTTGCATTTAGAATAGCTAGATGATAAGATAAAAATAGCATAATGTGGGTAGTGTTTAACAATGTTTTCAGTATCAAATCTGCATTCGCAAAGATTCAGTGTATCTATGTATATATAAATAGATGTATTAGAAATTTCATAAATAAACAATTAGACTTCAAAAATGGATTAATATAATTTACCCTTTCTGTGTAACTAGGTGACTGCTTGAAAAATCTTATTTAAATAAAATTATCAGATGGAGAGATAGTAACCTCCTGGTTTGGTATACCTTTTTTCATGGATCATATGTTAAGTCTATTGAAATTACACTAGATAATTTAGTTTCAACAAAGAAGAAAATTGTGTGAATATTCATGGGTTCAGATTGTGTATTCATAGGAAATCAGAATAAGTAGGTCTATGAAATTTGATTGAGTTACCAAACCTAACAGATTATGTATGTCATTCTGTATAATACCACTACTTTTATAATGTCTGATTTATATGCAATATTATTAAAATATAAAATTTATTTAAATGAAAATTTTGGAAATTTTATTTTCCAAGAAGATCATTATGTATTTCTGAAACTGATGAAAATTATGCTTCAATCAATAGCAAATACAATTACGTCTCCTTTTTGGAAAAAATATATACTTGGAAGGTATTATATAGAGCTTTTCATACCCTCGACAAATTCAACAAAATAGTCAGGACTTCTGATATATATATATATATATATATATATATATATATATATATATATATATATATATATATATATATATATATATATATATATATATATATATATATATATATATATATATATATATATATATATTGTATTATTGAAAAGGAAAAAGAAAACAAGGCAATGATTGGGAAAATAATAGTAAGCATATGCATTTTAAATATTGTGTTAATTGTCCCGCGGTGGTGGTGCTGTGGTAGCGTTGTCGCCTCACAGTAAGACACTGTCCGGTTCGATTCTCAGCTAGAGCATCTTCTGTATGGAGACATGCATGAATGGGCGTACCTTCATTGAAAGCTGTGCGTCAGGCCTGGCAAGCCGGTACGTAAAAATCAACTACCAATCATTAGCGGACTGGAGTTCCGCTGTGGTGACCCCTAACCAGGAAAAGCCAAAAGACACAAAAAATGTAGTTATTAATTGTATTTTAGGTACACTATGATTATAAGAAATGGTTGACAGTAATGTAAAAATAAATGATTAGTCAATATAATTCATACCAGTATTTGTTTGATGTTGACATTGTCATATCTGAATAATGTAAAATTTCAAATAATAATAATAATAATAATAAATTATATTTTTAATTTTAACCTTTTCTTGACTATATTATACATGCCTGTTAGAATACTCTTATTTTACTTGAAATACAGACCCTCTGAGTCACTACAGAATTGTGGTTTGGGACTGACTTATCTAATGTCACTATAGATTTTAATATAAGATATCCCATAAAATCATCATCATCATCATCATCTTCTTTCGGCTGTTCCCGTTAGGGGTTGCCACAGCAGATCACCTGTTTCCATTTCTTCCTGTCCTCTGCATCTTGCTCTGTCACACCAACCACCTGCATGTCCTCTCTCACCACACCCATAAACCTTATCTTAGGCCTTCCTCTTTTCCTTTTACCTGGTAGCTTCATCCATAGCATCTTTTTCCCAATATATTCAGCATCCCTCCTCAGCACATCTCCAAACCAATGTAATCATGCCTCTCTGGCTTTGTCTCCAAACCTTCCAACATAGGCTGACCCTCTAATATACTTATTCCTAATCCTGTCCACCCTCGTCACACCCAGTGCAAATCTTAACATCTTTAATTCTGCCACATCCAGCTCAAACTCCTGCCTTTTTGTCAATGCCACTGTCTCCAACCCATATAACATAGCTGGTCTCACTACCCTCTTGTAGACCTTCCCTTTCACTCTTACAGGTACTCGTCTGTCACAAATCACTCCTGACACTCTTCTCCACCCACTCCATCCTGCCTGTACTCTCTTCTTCACCTCTCTTCCACACTCACCGTTACTCTGAACTATTGACCCCAAGTATTTAAACACATCCACCTTCGCCACCTCTACTCCTTTCATCCTCACCATTCCTCTATTCTCCCTCTCATTCACACACATATATTCTGTCTTAGTCCTGCTGACCTTCATTTCTCTTCTCTCTAGAGCATATCTCCATCTCTCCAGGGTCTCCTCCACATGTTCCCTACTCTCACTACAGATCACAATGTCATCAGCAAACATCATAGTCCACAGAGACTCCTGTCTGATCTTGTCTGTCAACCTGTCCATCACCATAAGAAAGGGCTCAGAGCTGATCCTTGATGTAACCCCACCTCCACTTTAAACGCATCCGTCACTCCCACCACCGACCTCACCGCTGTCACACTACCCTCGTACATATCCTGTACCACTCTTACATACTTTTCTGACACTCCTGACTTCCTCATATAATACCACAACTCCTCTCTACACACCCTGTCATATGCTTTCTCTAAGTCTACAAAAACACAATGCAACTCCTTCCGACATTCTCTGTACTTCTCCATCAACACTCTCAGAGCAAAGATCGCATCTGTAGTGCTCTTTCCTGGCATGAAACCATACTGCTGATCACTAATCATCATGTTCCTTCTTAACCTTGCTTCCAATACTCTTTCCCATAACTTCATGCTGTGACTGATCAATTTAATCCCTGTGTAGTTACTACAGCTCTGCACATCACCCTTATTCTTAAAAATCGGTACCAAAACACTTTTTCTCCATTGCTCAGGCATCCTCTCACTTTCCAAGATTTCATTAAACAATCTGGTTAAAAACTCCACTGTCATTTCACCTAAGCACCTCCATGCTTCCACAGGTATGTCATCTGGGCCAACAGCCTTTCCATTCTTCATCCTCTTCATAGCTATCCTTACTTCCTCCTTGCTAATCCATTGTACTTCATGATTCACTATCCCTACATCATCCAACCTTCTCTGCCTCTCATTCTCTTCATTCATCAACCCCTCAAAATACTCTTTCCATCTCCTCAACACACTCTCCTCACTTGTGAGTATGTTTCCCTCATTATCCTTTATCACCTTTACCTGCTGCACATCTTTCCTAGCTCAGTCCCTCTGTCTAGCTAATCAGTACAGGTCCTTTTCTCCCTCCTTAGTGTCCAACCTTTCATACAACTCTTCATATGCCTTATCCTTAGCCTTCGCCACCTCTCTCTCTTTGCCATGCACCTCATCTCCTTATACTCCTGTCTACATTCTCCATCTCTCTGACAATCCCACTTCTTCTTTGCCAACCTCTTTCTCTGTATACTCTCCTGTACTTCCTCATTCCACCACCATGTCTCCTTGTCATCCTTCCTCTGTCCAGATGTGATACCAAGCACCTTTCTAGCCATCTCCCTTACTAGCTCTGCTGTAGTTACCCAGCTATTTGGTAACTCTTCACTGCCACCCAGTGCCTGCCTTATCTCATCCCTGAACTCCACCTCACAATTACCCTTTATCAATTTCCACCACTTGATCCTTGGTGCTGCCCTCACACTTCTCTTCCTCTTTTTGATAACCGACATCATCCTACAAACCACTATCCTATGCTGCCTAACGACACATTCTCCAGTCACCACTTTACAGTCTCCAATCTCCTTCAAACTGGCCCTCCTACATAAGATATAATCCACCTGTGTGCATCTTCCCACACTCTTGTATGTCACCCTATGCTCCTCCCTCTTGTTAAAATACGTATTTGCAACAGCCATGTCCATCCTTTTTGCAAAGTCCACTACCATCTGACCTTCTGCATTCCTTTGTTTAACACCATACCTACCCATCACTTCCTCATCCCCTCTGTTCCCTTCACCAACATGCCCATTGAAATCTGCTCCAATCACCACTCTCTCACCCTTGGGTACAGTCATCACCACTTCATCCAATTCACTCCAAAATTTTTCATTCTCATCCATTGCACACCCAACTTGTGGAGCATATGCACTAACAACATTCATCATTACACCATCAATTTCCAGCTTCATAAACATCACTCTATCTGACACTCTTTTCACCTCCAAAACACTCTCAGCATACTGTTCCTTCAGAATAACTCCTACGCCATTTCTCCTCCCATCCACACCATGATAAAACAATTTGAACCCACCTCCGATACACCTAGCCTTACTCCCCTTCCATCTGGTCTCTTGCACACACAATATACCAACCTTCCTTCTGTCCATCATTTCAGCAGGCTCTCTCCCTATACCAGTTATACTGCCAACATTCAAAGTTCCGACCCTCACTACCACAGTCCTAGCCTTTCTCCTCTCCTCCTGCCTTCGGCCATGTCTTCTGCCTCTTCTCCTCCTTCGGCCAACAGTAGCCCAATTTCCTCCAGCACCCTGTAGGCTAATAGTACTGGTGGCGGTCGTTGTTAACCCAGGCCTCGACCAATCCGGTATAAAAAATTTTCTTGGTGACTGCATGAAATGTTTTGGCAAAGTTTTACGCAGGATGAGCTTCCTGATGCAACCCTACCCATTTATCCGGGCTTGGGACTGACACAAAGAAATGCACTGGCTTGTGCATCCCCATAAAATAGTATACTTAAAATCTTAAAATAAGACACTAAACCAGACAGAAAGTTATAGACTACATTGTCAAGAAAAGCAAGAATTTTATTGCAGAAAATGTTTAATAAATCATTTGAAGGTGGCAAAGTTTTATTTATGTGCACACAAAACTCATAATGTCCAAATCCTAGATTGGCTTGTATTCAAAAGTACAACTAATAAAGTTCCACAAAATACAACAGATTAATATATGTCAATTTATTCTTATTCATTTTGAGTTGAAGTGTCTATTCAAATGAACTGAATCATTTAACTATGAATTACAAACAAAGCAGCTAAGTGTGGCACTCTTGAATGCTAAAACACTGGGTCAAGTTCTAAGACAATCCACCCTCACAGTAACGTAATATTTCAGTCTTGTGATATGAAGCAATGCTGAGAGAAGGTTTACAAATGATACATGCCAATGAAGAAGCATGCAAACCTTCAGTATCATGATAAAGCACTTACACTCCATTCCCTTAAATGAAGTTGACACACTACTCTGTTAGCATAAATATAAATTGCTGCTACATGTAAAGAGACACTGCAGGCTTGCTTTACAGTAACATAGTTAAGTAACCTCCTACACAACAGAGGCAGTCAGGCTGAATAGCATGTTTAGGTCCACAGGTTACTGAAATAACATGTCCTGATTTCCTTGTCACAGCAGAACTGCATGCCATTTACAGTAGATGTACCACATAGTGGAACCAGGCAGCTCTGAATACTAATGACAATAAATGGCACTGTGCAGTAGCAGAGGACAGAATAGTCAATTGAATATGATGCAAGTCAACTCCCTTTTCTAGACAGATGTAACTACTTTTTCCATAAGCCAGGAGATATAATCACATGTCCCAGAAGCAATGCAGCTTGGCTGTAGTGTGTCTTGTCAAATGGGACTAATTTGTATAGATTACTTAAAATCATATTATTTTCCATGAGTTTGATTTTTATGGTGACAGTGTCCTTATCTCCTGCTTCCTCAAGTTTCCACAGCTCTGTACAGCAATGCACACGATTGTCTTTTAAGCGATGTTGGAAGGCTATGCAATTTCAAATGGTTCTTTATAAATATCAGATTATAAAAATAAGTCTATGAAAAGCAAATGGAAAATGAGATATACTGTTGTGGCTGTCTTATCTCATACTGTAGCTAGGACATAATGAGAAACATGCGGTCCTCGTACAACAAGCGCCATTGGTTTGCTAGTGTATACCATGGAAATGGTATGTATGCCACATCTGTACTAGCACAGAAATAGTTAACTGGCTTACTTGACCTGTTGACTTATTAAATACTGTTCTAATAAATGTTCTGCAAAGGCAGTATTGCCAAAGCGCATGCAGATAATATTATGCAGACAATGTTAGCTTTGAAAAGGTATCAGAATTGCAAACACCTGACTCAGTTTGGGAGCCATAGGCATCACAATACCCTGATGGATACACAAAACATAAGTGTCTTTAAAATGCAGGGAAACGTATATGTCATTGGCTGACTACTTCAAATCATGTTGTTTTTTATTGCATATACAGTTTACTGTCTGGAGATAATAATAAGACCGGCACACCATGACTCATTTATATGAGCATCACTGACACTTAACTGGGCATGTTGCAGTTTTACTACCACTAAAGTAACAGAATGCATGGTGCAGTGGAATGGTCTGACAAACAACATATGTACATCTTTCAGGAGAAGAAGGTCTTCATTTTATATTACTTTTTTCCTCGGGGTAGTAATGGTCTGTGCAACACTGTTAAATCCACAAAATCACAGCAGCTTCAACGTTCCACCAATAACACAAAAAAAGAGAAGCAGCTTGTCCAGCGAAACAATAAAGCCAGGAACAGCACAACTGAGGGAAACCACTCCGAATAGCTTAATACACGTAACTCAGCTTTAATTCACAAAAAACATTAATGCTCAACAATACGTTTTCGTTTACAAAGGCACTTCTTCAGATGTGGGCTGTATTGTGCAACACTGTCTCAATCAGTATCATGCAGTCATCTTCTCCTATGATGCTTGATCTGTCTGCTTCTTCTTATGGCAGCTGTAGTTTCCAAGCATTGGGGTAATGATTTCTTAAAATCTGAACCATTCAACAGTTTGAAGTTGTGTAGGGATTGGCCATACTGCTGAGTAGGTCTAAGTTGTCTTTGCGTTCCTGGACACATAACTGGTTTACTGGCTGTGTTATAAAATTCAACTTACACCTATGACATTTACTTCTTTCATATTCCTACTTGCCTTTACGTCATCAATGTTCCAGACTCACAACAAACTAATGTATCTATATTTCTAGAGATATTATACTTGAATAAGAACAAATAATAGAGAAAATGAATTACATTATAGGAAATTAAATGAGAAACACGGTAAGGAAAGTGCAGTACATAAATAGGAAATATATGTATGCATTGAAGATGCAATAATAAATTATAGACCAAAAAAAAATAGTATGGTATTAATTAGAATAAATAGCAAATAGTGATGGCACTAATTTTGAATGAATAATAAATTATTTATAGTGTTCAGGAAATATGTGACATTACCTGTATTAGAATTAATCAATAGTTTGATAAGGAGTGAGTTAATATTTTCCAAATATAACGCAATACAAAACCTACTTTAAAAAAGGAAATAAATGACAGGTTACAGAAAATGGTCTTTGATGCATTGTTAGCTGGGGTTCATTACATTTGACTAACATATACTGACAGGCCAGGAAAACAGCAGCTCCAAAAGTCACTGATACTAAAACCTTGGTTTTGGGAGGATTTTAGCACCAACATGTAGACAGAATTACAGATGGCTTTAAATTGGTTCATGGCAAATTATCCAGCAACTAGGGAGGGTGGACAGACATTATCAAACACCTTCTCAGCCAGGATTGAGAAATATTAACCTTGAAAAGGGATATGCTAAGAGGTGGAAGAAACACATTGATGAAATGTGAAATGCTGAATCTTGTAGACATACCATATTCAGACAGTATGTTATATCAGAAGAAGCAACTGGTAAGGCTGTATTAATTTCTGTAAATGAAGTTTCTATGGTAATTATGCTACAAGATGTATATGAAGGAGCAACTTATATTAATAGCACTTTGTTTTCAAAACTATCCACTGTCATAAAACTGGCGGAGTGAATAAGATCTGGCTAGAAAGTGTTAGGCCTAGTTAAGGTACTGTAGTTTACATAACTTTTCCAGTGCTATGACAAAGGCTTTAACAGTACTTCTAGACTCACAAACTGGAGTAGTCTCCATTTAAGAAAACTGAAATAAGTTTTTTGTTTGTTTGTTTTGCAGCTATACTTTTTTTTATCTGTATGAATGTATGTATATATGTATATATTTATTCATTCATTCATAGTTTGCTAACAAAGTTTTCCTGGGTGGCTCAGGCATACTTTCAGAAAACACTCAAAAAGAAATGTTCTAGTATAAATACATTAGTGAGGATAATAATAAATCCTAGTAGTCAATGTAGAGCATTAGGGCTATTAACTGTTGATGATCTGCTTCATGTGGTCACAGGTTTGATTTCCTCAGCATTCATTTGCCAACTGTGTGATCTTGAAAGATTTGTAGTATCCCCAGACTGAGTCTGAAAAAGGTTCATGTGGAGCAGAGCTGTGTCCTAGATGACAAACACATAAATAAATACACAAATATAGAAATATATGTAATACAACACATCTTGTACTCATTAAACACAAGTTACATAGAACAGTACAGAAGTTATGTAACATACAGTTGTAAAATAATTAAAATCTGACAGTTAGCAAAGAGGATTAAGGCTATGACTTATTAACCAACTGGTTCATCTACTCCAGGATTTGATTCTCACAGCCTCAGTTTATCTACTGTTTGACTTTGGGCAAGCCACTTAAATGGGCAGTGCTGCACGTCTGAAAAAGGACTATATTGATCAATGCTCTGCTCTCCCCAGGTTAACAAATAAATAAGTAAATAAAAATAAATACATAAAATAATCCTTGCAACAGGGTTCCTTTTGTTGTAATTACGATGTCAATTCTATTACAATTACAGCAAGACATATTTCTACGTTAACACTGATGAGAGTACATAAAGGGCAAACAGAAGTTGAAGTTATGTAATACCTGCAAAGGGAAGGATTTAGTGTAAAAATCAGACAGTACATGAATGTTCCAAAAAACAAGAAAGAGTGTAAGGTGAAGGTTCAGATGAGAAGGCAAGAGATATGGAAATGCATAAATATAGTTGCAAGTACAGAAAACTCCTGGAACAACATCATGTCGATAAGGATCTGATGCAGGAATGGTTAAGAACAGGTGAATTTAAACCAAAAGATAAAATGTTAATATTGGTGACCCAGGATAGTGGACTACATACACACTGGTTTACAAAGTCCATTGAACATGTTGGAGAAACAGACAAATGCAGGTTCTGTAAAACAGAATTGGAAACAGTCACACATCTTGTTGCCTGGTGTGATACACTAATGGCAGAAGTATACTGAAAGGCATAATAATGTGGCAAGACTGTTGCATTTGGGATTTTACAAACATTATAACATTGAAATAGGTGAGAAGCATTGGAGACATGAACCATAGAACATTATAGAAAATGATGAAGTTTGTATTACATGGGTCACCCACTACCAACAGTTCATAAAACAGATGCGGGATAACCAGATATAGCAGTCCATGAAAAGAAGACAAAAGTAGTATTGGTCAATAAAATTTGCTACATCCAGTGATTACAGCGTCTTATGTACAGAGAGACACAAACTCATAAAATACCAGGATATGCAGGCAGAAATGAGAGCAGCGTGGAAGAAGGATGCCAAGACAGTACCAACAGGAGTAGGAGCAATGGGTCTTATAAGAAATAATTTACAGTCATATTTAGATATGTTACTAATACATGTAACTCTGTATGGATTGAAAAGGGGTTCATTCTGGGCATACTGTGGGTGCTGAGTACAGAACTTTTG
Source organism: Protopterus annectens (assembly GCF_019279795.1). Classification (NCBI taxonomy): domain Eukaryota; kingdom Metazoa; phylum Chordata; order Ceratodontiformes; family Protopteridae; genus Protopterus; species Protopterus annectens. The sequence continues at coordinate 1,498,411,577 of NC_056739.1, forward strand.
GCTAATATCAAAGACTGGAACACTAATTTCACAAACTTTAATCGTACTTTGACTTACAAATGGTAAATTTGAGCCAGAAGAATTGTATTTTCATTTTCTGAGGTAAGTTGAACTTGTGCAAAACTTGTTGAAAATAGACAAGACTACAGCAAAGGTATATTTTTCTCATGTCTTTTTCATACTCTTGATGGACCAGGCAGAAAACACAGAGTTTATGAAATGAGTTAATTTGGAGATGTGAGATTTGCATTTTTGTTGTTAGCAGGACGATTTTGTGCATTATAAATGACTGATATGGCAAACTGTGGACATAAACATAGGAGGAAGTTTTCATTTTGCTAGTGAGTTACTATCCTCAGCTATGTTCATGAGCTTTGGATAGCAATTGAAATCAAGTTCTTCTAGAAAGAAGCTAGATTGATCCAGTGACACGATAGCACAATAATTTAAGAATATCTTAGAGAATCACCAGTGCTCTGATTGGTAAACAGGAGTCAGCTGATGTGGTTCATAGGTTCATAGGTAGATACTAGGCTATCTGCCCTAGGGCATTTATAAGCCTAGCAGTGTATTTGGCTTCCGCCTCCCTATTAGATTAGCCTACTGTGCCTCTGTAAAGTAGGTCACAGAAGGTACCCTTTTAAGATTAGTTTACTGTGCCTCTGTCTAGCAGGGACACAGGAGAGATCCCAGAGGTGAATTTGCGATTTCCCATCCACACGTCCAAATTTTGCTTGAAGAGGGTCAGCGAGGGGCTATGTCTAACATGAATTGGGATTCTATTCCAGAGTGAGGGGAGCCTCTGGGAAATTAATCTGTCCCTCCAGCATGTCCTATTTATTTTTGTGCTGAGGTTTAGGTCCCTGGATCGTGTAGCTCTAAGGGACTTGGATTTTTTGAGTTGGAGCATGTCCATTAATTCTGGGTTTGACATGGCTTTGTACGTCAGGCATAGATCGCCTCTGAGTAGGCAGTAAGCAACTGAGTAGAGCTGGAGTTTCTTTAGTCGAGCTGCATAGGACATCTGTTTGTAACCCATGATCCTCTTGGTGAGGTACTTTTGGGGTCTCTCCATTTGCTGCAGGTGTCGGGTAAGGTACATCCCAAAAGGGGCATTGTATTCAATTATGGGCCTGATGAGTGATGAGTAGAGAGGCACAATGACCTCTCTTGATCTAGATGCGAACCCTTTCGTGATAAGGTGGGCTATATAGAAGGTCTTTCTAACCACTTTGGCAACATGATTATCAAAGGAGAGATTACTATCTACGTTGGTCCCCAAATCTCTAATTACTTCTTCCGTACTTAATGGATTACCACCTATGTGGTAATTTGTGGGCACCTTGTTTTTCCCCAAAGGATGACTATGCTCTTTTTAGCATTTAGCTTGAGGCCGTGGCTGTGGCAACAAGCATCTGTCTCTGTGAGACCCTTTTGGAGGATGATTGTGTCAGCTGGAGATTCAATTATGACCCCCAGTTTGCAGTCATCTGCAAACTTTGTCAGCCATAACCCCCCTGTGTTAGCTTGAACCTCAGAGAAGTATATACTGAACAAGAGAGGTCCCAGAACTGAGCCCTGTGGGACACCACTTGTAACTGGTTTGGATTCGGACATGGCACCTGTGATTCTGACCATGTGGGTTCTATCTCTGAGACAGTTTGCAACCCATCTTGTGATATAGTGGTTGATATTTAAGCTAGTAAGCTTATTTATGATGCCCGAGTGGGGTATTGTATCGAAGGCTTTTGCGAGGTCCAGGTAGGCTGTGTGGACTACCTTGCCCTCATCTATGGCTTTGGTAACTGTTTCAAAGAAATCGACTAGGTTTAATAGGCAAGAGCTGCCCTTAACAAAGCCGAATTGGGTAGGGTCCATTGTCTGGAGGCTCCCAATGTCTTTGTTTATGAGTTCCATGATAATACGCTCCATAGCTTTACAGACCAAACTAGTCAGGCTTATGGGGCGATAGTTTCTGGGGTCCGTTGTGGCATCACCTTTGTGGAGTGGGACCACTGTAGCTGTACGCCATTCTTTGGATACATATCCTGTAGTAAGACTAAGTTTGAACAGTGGCTTAATGTGAGGGTTCAGTTCTTCTTGGAGCTCATGTAAGACACAGCCTGGGACACCGTCCGGTCCCATAGATGCTGTGTTTTTTGCTTTGGAGAGGGCAGCTTTCACCTGTGCATCTGTGATGTCAGGGAGGTCACATTCAGTTGGGGTAGGCATTTGCTCCTTTGAGGGGGAAGGATGGAAGAAGTTTGCGCTGAATCTGTCTGCCAGGATGTTGACTATGTCTGTAGGTTCGGTATATTTTGTACCGTTATGCAACAATTCAGAGCATATCTGGGAGATTCTGCCCATGTTCCTGACATAGCTAAAGAAGGCCTTGTGATTATCTTTAGTGTCTAGGGCAATTTTTCTTTCAAAACTGGCCTTTTATGATTTTATAAGGGATCAAAGTTTCTTGCTAATACTGATCAGATATGCCTTCCCTTTTTGGGATTTTGCTCTGTCATGTAGTAGCTTTCTCCTTCTGTTGTATAGCTTATTTATGGCCGGGGCCAACCAGACTGGTCTCCTGTTTTTGGAGGAGTGAGTCTTGGTTTTATTTGGGATAGCACGATCCATGCATTCCTGCAGGTGCTCATAGAATGCATTTGTAAAGGATTCTATGGATTGGGCTGTATTATCCTCTGGCCCAGGGGCTTTGAAGGATTCCACCTCAGTCTTGAGAAGTGCAAAGTTGGCTTTTGAGAAATTTTTACAGTGATTTCCTTGGCTGGGGGTGGGAACGGGATATGGATGTCCAAGGAAATTTGTTTATGGTCTGATCTTACCAATGAGGGGTTTACCTCTGGTGTGGAACATAGAATCCCCATGTTGGTGATGACCAGGTCCAATATGTTGTTCCCTCTTGTGGGAGTGGTGACCAGTTGTTCCATTGCGTTAGAGTTTATAAATTCAAGGAACTGTTGGGCAAGGGTGTTTGGGCTTGAGTAGTTTTCCCAGTCAATGTTTGGGTAGTTGAAGTCACCCAATAACATAGTGTTTGGAGAGACTTTCATATTCTCCAGTGTTCTCAGGAATGCCAAGTGGGGTTCCTGTAATAGGGAGGGTGTTCTGTAGCAGGCTACAAACTGAAAGGCAGTTTTGCCCGCTGTTAGTTGCACATGGATGGTTTCCGATGCTTCGTGCAGTGCCACTAACCTGGAGGTGTAGGTATCTTTGATGAATATAGATACCCCCCCCTCCTTTTGTGCTTTGGTCCGTGTTTTGGGGCTAAAACACATGGTATGAGTTATAACCTGGTAGTGCTGGGGTGCTCTCAGGAGCCTTGAACCAGGTTTCTGTTACTGCACAGACATTGATTTTCTCCATACTGAGGAGAGTCTCGAATGCGTGCATCTTGAGGTTTAGACTTCTGGCATTGAGTAGCATTACCTTTAGTTTTTTTATCTTTGGGTTGTCTATGGAGGTGGGTTTGTCCTTTGAGCCTTGCCTAAAAAAGGCACTATGGGAGTGGCAAGAGCCTTGGCCAGTATACGAAAGCCTAAGGGTGACAGGTGCAAGCCGTCCCTAGCGAAGCAACGTGACTTGTCGAGCATGTCATCCCAGGCTGACAGACTCTGGATCTCCTTTGAATGACACCAATACTTTAGCCAATTGTTGAAACTGATCATTTTGTCTTTATACTGTGGCATCATTCTTGGTGAGGGCAAGATGCTACTCAAGGTCAGGGTCATACCAGCTTGGGCTACATGGTCAGAGAGCTCCTCTTTGTCTCTTTTCATGTAGTCCAGAGAGGTACGTCTCAGGTCATTCACACCAGCATGGACAATGATGGAGTCATACTTGTACTTGCTTTGGAGTGACCTGATTGCTTGCGTTATGTGGTGGATCCTGGCACCCGACAGGCAGCTTACAGTGACCTTCTCCTTGTTCAGTCTGGTGAGCGGGAGTGAGGCATCTAGTGAGAATGTCTGTCACAGAACTAGCCTTATCACTTTGAACACTCCCACTTCATGCTGGAGAGAGGATATATCTTCACTTACCTGGAAATGACTGATCCTCCTACCTTATGGGCTGAAGAATATTTCTGGAGATTGTGATGTCCCCCTACCCTGCAGCCACTGGGAAACAAACTGGTTTAAAAGTTATTTAATAAAAATGAATGAAGAACAATGTTATTGCATTCAATTAATATTGTAAGTAGTAATATTAAGATATTAGGGGACATTATTAAAGGTGTTAAGAAAGAAGCAAAGATGATGGCTGAAGGTGCACAGGAAGTTGAAGCTCACAATAAAAGGACTTACACAATTTAACAATATTACTATATATAATGTCTGTGTTCTGAAAACATAATTTGTCAATTGTTGGCACAGGGAATCAGAAAAAGTTACAATTTCTGAAAAGCTATGAGTTTTGTAATGGATGGAAAAATGTTACTTTGTCACTTAAATATTAATTTACTTTGAATGAGAAAGGCCACATAGCTAATATACTTCTACGGGGTTTCCAAACTTGAAGGTATAACCGCCATCAACATCACTGAGTTTAATATAATCTGTAGGATGTTATACTTCAAAGGAATTTTAACTTTAACTGAAAAATACTGTGGACTATGTAACAACTAAGGAAAAAATAGTGTACCAACTAAGAAAAAATAGGAATAATATGAATAAGGAATGCAATGGGTCTGAATATCAATAAGAATCCAAACTTGATCTGGCAGTTACAGACAACTGGGGTATGAGCTAGGTAATTACGTGTGCATTTCTCTCTCTCTCTCTCTCTCTATATATATATATATATATATATATATATATATATATATATTTATACACACACACACACACACACACACACATAGTCTGTATATATGGGTCTACTTTAATTCACTGAAAACTCATTTCACTGAATTTCAAAACACTCACACCAAATAGCTGAAAGCTCAAATCACCGAAAACTCATTTCACTGAATTTAAGTACTGTTGGGCAAATAAAATTTATATGTCTTTTTCCCCACTGTAGTGTGATCCTGGAGTTAGTATATATAGTTAGGGGGGCACAGCCCCCCACATTGGGGGTGTGTGGGGGTCATAGCCTCCTACCTACTTTTGGTTTTATATTGTTAGCTTATAGATATATATAAGGAAAACTGACATCTCCTGAGCATATAAGCATTAAAGCTGCTGGGCGAGCTTCCTTAAAATGAGGAAAAGAGAGGGAACACAAACTGTAGCCAGTCAAAGTTGGGACATGAAAAATATCAAGCATTTTTAACTTGTTTAGAAATCAATATTTCTTTATTGAAAAAAACCAATATTAAATAATTTTTCCCTTAAGAGGGCTTCATCAGATCTGTTTTTTATAATACATATATATGGCCCCAGTGGAGTTGGTTGAAATGCGCACAATGGAATGGTCAACTCATTTGGTCAATTTGCATTTCATCTCTGTACCAGCAGTCATTTTCTTTGACATAAGAGCACAGTCAGGTTAAGGAAGTTTTTTTTTCTTTCCCAATGTTGTTTTCTGAGAGTTGGTATATTTAGGTGGCAAGTACCACTACCAAAATATTTACCCTAAAACTCATTAAAGATCCCAGCATTAAGCCATGTAACTTGTGCTAGAAATGTCCTGCTCTCAAGATATACCCATTTGTGACTGAGAAACATGCAAGTTGTGATGAGGTAAGACCTTTTTATCTTCTAATCTGCATATTTTTGAATTGCAATTACTATAGAAATGTGCAGTTCATGGATAATCAGCACTTCATTGTAATAACCTGCTGCTCGTGTACACAGTGGCATTTCCCCCAGACTCTCTTTCAGACACACAAATACAAAAACAGACAAGCAGATGCACACACGCACATGCACTTCAGTCCCTGTACCTGTCCCTACCCTAGCTACCATCCTGTGATCCCCCCACCCAGAGCTGGATCCAGCACTAGGCGATCTAGGTAGTTACCTAGGGCCCACTGGCTGGGTACTGTCACAATATTTAATTCTTAATAAAAATTTGAATTACATATCTTTTTAGACAATTCTTCTTTACGAAGGTGCTCTGCATGTGTCAGAGCATGCACAGACATTTACATTCCTGCTTCTCTGCATACGTCAATGCACACACATTTAAACATTGCTACTAATGCTTCTTGTTCTTCTTCTTCCCATGTGCAATGTAACCTTACTGTGAGGCTCCTTCATTGCTGCTGTGAGTTGAAAAGTGCCTTCCTTTAGTAATTTATGCAGTCAGACTCTGTGTGCCTTCAAAGTATGTGTGTGCCAACCGGTGCCATTTGAGGAATTGTAAAGTGCTGCCATTTGTAAAAGCTTAAGTAAACTGTGCTGCTATTTAAAACTGTGTGCCAGCTCTGCTGCTATTTGGGGAATCTGAACTTGTTCTTAACTTTCCAACTCCAAAATGTGGAACATTACCTCTCATAACATGGAATAACTCAACAAAATGTGGAAGACTTGCAACTTCAACAAAAATGTCCACAGGTTAGTTAAAACATGTAATTTTATACTTATTAAAAGTTCTTTTGAGCATTAGATAGATATTAGTTTAAATAATTCTTAACTCTAAATGTGAGATATACTTTTTCAGTGTAGAACATGTTTTTTTAAGACTCAAAATGAGGAACATTCCTAATAATACACCAGAGAAGTATGTGTTGATTTTTTCTGCCATTTGGAAACTGGGTACCATTTTGCTTTGGGACTTGGGTATTGTGGAGGAAAATGCTGCTGTTGGGAAATTACCAATTGTAAAATTACTGTTTGCACCTTTTGCCATTAAAGATGTAGAAAAGTGTGTGTGTGTGTGTGTGTGTGTGTGTGTGTGTGTGTGTGTGTGTGTGTGTGTGTGTGTGTGTGTGCAATAACTGACTTCCTGTATCACCAAGTATTTATGGTATAAAGGGGAAAATGACTGTAGTAAACAGGAGCATCATCATAAGATCCATGTTCTTTAGGTGTGATCCTTGGTTTCCTTGTTTTGCTGAGTGCTGAGTGTGCTTATTTGGCTATAAATAAGCTGGGCAGCATGAAGTCTACAAGTTTACTGTAAGAATATTAGCTATGAAAGATTTTTTAATTTAACTTGTTTTTGCTGGTATACGTGTGTGAACACACTATGTTAGGCTACAACAGATTGCCTGGTACTTAGTGCAGATGAGTAGGCTATGCACTATTAATGAACTGTTTTCAGTAGGTGTTTTCAGTGGAATTTGATTCCAACAGCCTTCATCTGCCTAGTATGTGAGTCATTTCTTGCCCCTAAAAAAAGACACTTGTGTCCAATGGAATGTCCCAGACTGTTAATTAGTTATTAACTTTATGCTACATGACTATGAATCCCAGCATATCTATTGTAATTTAATGAGCTGCCAGATGCATTTTCAATAAATGAGAGTTTTAAAGGAAGATAAGTTTATTGATGTTCATACTGAGTCTGTTTTCAGTGTGTTTTATTTTTTCATCAATTGGCTTTCAGTGTTTCTGCTGCAAAATGTTCAACAACAGTTTTAAACTGCATCCAGATCTCTGTGATCATTGTAAAGTAAAAGAATAAAACATTATGTATATTGACAGGTTTAACAGTGTTTTTATGGTAACTGCAAGAGGGATGGCCATATAGTGGGATATTGATATGTCTGGTGCCTCCGATCCATTCCCATGCTTAGGGCTCTATTTGACCATGATCTAGCTGTGCCCCACCTATGTAATACTTTAGTACCACTATGGCATGTATGTATTACACCCTGATGGTCTAGCATATCCACCCACCTTCCAATCCCCATTACAATGTTGGTGCTGTATCTGCACTTTGAAGAGTCATCGCTAGTGGTATAGTGGTTCCCCTTAATCTCTGATTCCATTATGATATTGTTGTCATCATTATGCCACTTGAAAATATATTCCTTGGTGTCCAGTGCACCCCAATCCACGGACTATGGTCAGCGCCATTATGGAACTTCAGAGGGTAACACTAGTGTCCCATGGTTACCCCCATCCCACCAATCCTTATTGTGATGTGTGCTCCTAAGAGCATTTTATGGAGTATTCCTTGGTGTCTAGGGTATCCTCTCATCCCTGATCCTCCCTAGTAATGCTGGTGCTGGTATGGCACTCTACAGATGCCCCCCCCCCATACCTGATCCACATTTTGCTGTCAGTGCTGTTATGGCACTATAAAAGTATGCACTGGTGTATAGCGGCCTCCCCACTACATTCATGGTCACTACCATGACATGCTGGCATTGATCACATTGATGTCCATGTCTGAGTGCTTTCTTGAATTTCTCAGCTGTGTAGATGGCTTCCTGGGGGCGGTTCTAGGGAGACTGCACATGGCTAATCATTAAATGCCTCATCTCAAGAATTTCTCATTAGCATTGAACATGGCCACAGGCCTGGCCTTTCGTAGCACTGGACATCTTCGTGTTGGAAGACCATGCAGCAGAGTGTAAGAGTGGATGCTTAATCAAAGAGAAAAATGCACTGTGTATATCTCTGTGTATATGTCATGGAACCTTACTGAATTCAGACAAGTAATTTGAGTTATATTTCCTGATTTTTCTCTAAACATTCCATCGATGGAAGTTAATCAATGAAATATTAGTCTACGTATTTTCTTATCTTTTACTATTACCTCCCCTACTAGAATAAACAAGACTAATAAGAAAGAAAGCACCTTAGATTGGATACTCATTAATAATCAGCCCTAGACTTATGACTCTGGAACCCTCCCTGATGACATAAATGACCACTCACTAACCTACATTATCAGGCTCAAAACCAATCCACCCATTCAACCCATATTTAGGACAATTAGAAATAAGAAAAACTTCAACTTGGATCTATTCCTAAGTGAACTTACAGCATGTAATTGGTCCCCCCTTAAAACACCTTTCTCTGGATGAAGCTGTTGATTACTTTAATGCTAATTTCCTAGACATAGTCAACCACCATGCTCCTACCTGCTCTATCAGGATAAGAACTAAATCTGCTCCATGGCTTACTAAGGAAACCAAGCAAAAAATCCATCTCAGAAATAAATACTGGAATAAATCACGCTTAACTAAAAACCCTGTTGACCTCCAAAACTACAAACAACTGAGAAATGAAACAAAAAAAGCTATACTGTCCGATACAAAAAAACTGTTACCTACGATCTCAGCAGACCAACCATAATAAACCACAAAAGTTCTGGTCAAGTATTAATCAATTAGTACATCCTGGTCAATCTATCACACCTAACCCTCAAGGCACTGATAAGGACAATCCTAAACAAACTGCTAATGCCTTTAATACCTTTTTCACCAAAGCAATTCAAACTCTTGCCAGTCAGCTCTCTCCTCAAAACGTAACTATATCTAATTCTGACTCTAACCCACCACCTCCATTTCTCTTCCAACCTATCCCAACAGCATTCATTCTCACCCTGATCCGAAAACTCAAACCATGCACTCCCTCTGCTGACCAACCATCCGCAGAATACCTACAGTTAGCAGCCAGATCTATTGCTTACCCCATCTCCATTCTCATCAACAGAACCATCACTGAAGGATATATCCCAAAACTTTGGAAAGTCTCTCATATTATTCCCCTTCATAAGGGGGGAGACTCCACTGAACTCTCCAACTATCGTCCCATAGCCCTACTTTCTCCTTTATCTAAGATCACGGAAATATGTATCCACAGGCAATTGCTAGAGCACCTTCTCCATAATAACCTGCTTTCCAACTCCCAATATGGGTTCAGACCTTCCCATAGCACAACTACTGCCCTCCTTTCCTTTATTGATACCATCAACAAAAACTGTAACCTTAACATGCTTTCCTCTGCACTTTTCAGTACAGAGGAGCCATGGGGGTGTGAGTATGCCATTATCTACATCATACATCTCAGCTGTCCAGAGTTTCACAGAATGTTCAAATTTTTGGCTCATGTTTTTTTGTGTCTTCCTTATAAAATTTGTGCATTTCTGAATTATTGATGCCCGAAGTCGGTAAATAATGGCAGGCATTTGTATTCCCAACTTAATAACATATAGAAAATGCATTGTAATATAAAACCTGTTATTCTAGCAACTTTCGAAGTTTGCAAGAGTGATTTTAAAAATATATCTGTGATTTTTGTCCTTTGTAGCAAATTATTTTTGGCTTTGTCTACATTTCATTCTTATACTAAGAAACTGATAGGCATTGCCTGAATGTGTGTGGTCCTGTGTGTGCATGCATTTGTAGGAGCATGAATAAGGCTGACAGAATGTGTGTATATGTCTGCTCATGACCACTTTAATGGATGGGTGCCTGACTGCTTACACTAAGGGTAAGGGATAACTAGAGAGACAGCGTGTGTGTGTGTGTGTGTGTGTGTGTGTGTGTGTGTGTGTGTGTGTGTGTGTGTGTGTGTGTGTGTGTGTGTATTTGTGTGTCTGTGTGTGTTGTATGCTACTATATGTGTGTGGATACATGGGTGAGTGTTTCCTTTTGTGCTAATAACAGAGGGGGTCTTGTTTATGGATGAGTGGGTCAGTGTGAATGCTCATGAGCCATGGGAGTGAGGGGTGTGAAGTGTGTGTAACTATGTGTGTCTTTCTGAGAATATGCGTGTCTGTGAATGTGAATGAGTCATGGTGGTGAGAGTGTCATGGTGTGTGTGTGTGTGTGTGTGTGTGTGTGTGTGTGCGTGTGTGTGTGCGTGAGGCATGAAGGTGGGGGAGTGCCACTGTGTGTGTATTAATGTAGGGGCTGCCTTTGCTGACATGATGCATGGGCTGCTCAGAGAACACTGACGTAGCCAGGGTTTAACATACAGTGTTCATTTCAGAGACATGATAGTTAGCTGCTAATGAGATATTTCCCATTGTAACTTCATCTTGTCTTTGAACCAGAAGTTCTCTCTGTCATGTTAAAAGACCAACTTGAATTGGGCAATCAAGCACAGGCAGACAGAAATTCTCTGTATCCATGGAAAAATGCATGTCACAGCAAAATGGAATTTCTCTTCACAGAATATTAACAACTGAATAATGTGTCAAAATGAAGCATGCACACTATAAGTCACAGCATAATGCATCTTCCTTTCACATAATTCAAACAACTGAGTAATGCAAAATTGCAACACATGTCCATCAGTTTTAAGATAAAGCATGAAATGCAATTATGTGCCATATTTGCATTATGGAATACTACAATAATGAAACTTTTAGCAGGTAATCAAAGGCAAATTAGTAGTGAGCAACTATCCATGATCACTAAAACATTTTCATATGTCAAAAAGTCGTCTGTAAAATGTTGTTAATATAGTACACCTGAATATATTGTACGTTTTTGCTGGTATACTGTCCCATGGGGCAGGGAGAAATGTAGTAAAAGTATATGCATTAATTTATCTCACCTGAGAAGGAAGGTACATTCATGGTTATGAAGGCCATAGTAGGACACTTTGTTACTGTTTGTTATAAAGAATGACAGTAAGGATTTTAAAGATCACAGACAGTAGTAATAGAGAGGCTCTTCCAGAAATGGGTAACCAGTTAGCTTTCTTTTAGGAAAGACAGTGGTGGTGTGTTACAGCCTACATGGACTTATTTCCCATATAGGCATAGTGGCACAGTGCTTGCACTGAAGTAAGCAGATGTGCGATTCAGTAAAAGGAGCCGAGGGGCATGCATGAGCGTGCAAACACAGAAGTGTCATTGGCATGCAAATCACCTCATAAGCAGGTGAAATGCATGCAAATGAGGCAGGTAGAGTGATCCAGCAAGCAGACCGGCAGTTGTACAGGCCCCGTGTTGGTGTCTGTAATATACATGGAAAGATTCTGTGTACAGGATGTAAAAATAACACCATAAAAGTGTACTTACGGTGGCAGAAATAGCATTAAGGACATAGATATGTGCAAAACTAAAAACAGTGTGTCCAAACATTTATGGAAAATAATGTAAAATTATTTTATTTGTTTTTAATACCCTGGGTATGTTTGCACAGTGAGTTACAGTTCACAAAAATGCCTTTATGTCAAAAAATATATAAAAACATTGTAAAAACCAGTTTATGTAAGAGTAATGGATTGTAGGACCCTGTATGGAGTATGTACTGCTGCGGTTGCTAATGAGGCAGGGCCTGAAACCATGTAGTCTCCAGGTACTGTGCACGTATCTGTATGCAAATGAGCTGGGGTTACTGAATAGCATAAATGGGTATCTGTGTCTGCAGATCCCATCCGTGTAGGCAAAGAACCTTGTTGGTGTCCACCACAGAAGAGGTAGCTGACATCAAAAGGGGGTGTATCTGCAAACGTTTAAGCTCATTGGAGCACAGCAGTGCCTATTTGGGTGGCACGCCACACAGCTGAGCAAGGGGGCATGTACACTGATTGCTAAGCTGTGTTTATCTTTGCAATGTGGGTTTGCACGGCACACCACAGCACTCAGCAATGAAGGCTGCCAAAAAAAAAAAGTGGCTGAGAAATCCAATGATATACTAATTATGGGTAAGCCCTGTTTCACTTAAACTAGGGCCATTAAACCCCTTAATGATATACTTGGCAGGTGGAATGTATCATAGGTAGCCAACCACACAGGGTACACCTAAAGCAGAGCACTATAAAGGTTGCATACACCCTACAATCTGATTTTTCCCCTATACTCTGCACAGTGGGAGTACAGACTTGGGAATTGTAAGTGACAGAATGCAAGGGGCTGCTGCAGGTCTGCTACATCTGTATGTGCTAGATGATGAGGTCAATGCAGCTGCTGCTGATGCTGACCATAGGCCTGGACTGAGAAAGAGAAGAGTGTTCAGGCCCAGGGTAACCTACCAGGAGCTATATGAGCTGGAGATTGTAGAGTGATACAGGGTGGACAGGGACATACTACAAGAACTCACTGAGCTCTGTCAACCTCAACTCAGACCCAGAGCCATCAGAAGGAAACCCATTCCAGTGGAAACAAAGATATGTGTAGCCATTAGGATACTAGCTACAGGTACTTTCCAAAGACTGACTGGGAACATGATGGGGGTCTTACAGGCATCTGCTTCCAGGGTACTCCACCAATTCCTAATGCCATGCCACCACATGCCACCAGTGAGCACATTTATTTTCCCCACACTCCTGAGGAGAGGGCCAGCAGTATGCAACTCTTCTATGGTGTAGCACACTACCCTGAGGTACTGGGTGCCAGAGATTGCACTCATATACACATCAAGGCACCACCCGATGAAGAGGGTAGAATCTACGTCAACTGCAAGTGGTAACACTCAATCAACTGCCAGGTCGTGTGCAATGCTGAGGGCATTATCATGAATGTAGCAGGAACCACAGGAACAGCTACAGCAAAGAAGTTTATTATCATGAATGTGTGTATTGGCAGCCCTGGCAGTTATCATGACTTCCATATCTGGCATGCATCACAGCTGTCACTGCAAAGTACTCAAACACCAGGATTGTAAATAAAAAAACAAGCCTTGAGAAACACAATCCCAGGAAGTAACAGCCTACTCACCTTGGTGAATCAAAACACCATAAAATTATTCCAAGTACAAGGGTGTAGTCTAAGCACAGTAAAGTTTATTCCACCATTCATTAAAATTTCACAGCAAAGGTAAAAATCTCCAAAAACCAACAGTGAAGTAAGCGCTTTCATCTGTAAACATACCAGACTTTATCAAACTGTTGTGTTTCCCTCCTCTTTGCACTTATATACACTTGTGTACATAATTAATAGCCAATTAACATTTAAAAATACAGTTCTCTGAAAATAAAAATGTGTGTACACATACTCAAGAACTGTGTTAGCAGGATTGCAATACATGTAAAATTTGTTATCCAGAAGAATAGTGTGTTTATGGACTGAAAACTTGAATTTTATTTCAAGAAGTCATCTTTTAAATTACAACTTCCACACGGCAATATACTTGGGGATGCTGGCTACGCACTGGAACCGTGGATGATGACACCCATCAGAAATGCACACCCACCCACAGAAGAATGCCATAATGAGGCACACACACAAACTAGGAACATCATAGAGTGTGTGTTTGGGCTGTTGAAGTAACAGTTCCAGTGTCTAAATATACCTGGTGGAGTCCTGTAGTACTCTCCAGCCACATGTGCATAGATGTTCACAGTATGTACCATGGTACACAATATGATATAGAAACAGCTGCAGGGTGATCACCAAAGGGAAGGGATACACAGCCCCCCACCAGTGCCTAGGTCACCTCAGCCACACCCACAGGGTGATTCAGAGGAGGGGATCTATATCACAACATTGAACGATAAAAAGAGCGAACGTTCTTTTATCGAACACTAAAAACCAAAAGCAGTAAATGTCAAGCACATGGAACAGCGATTTTTTCCCCAGGGAACAAAATCACTGCTCTGCAAAAAAAAAAAAAAAAAACAAACAAAAAAAAAAAAACAAAACAAATCTAAACAGAAAATAAAGTGGGGGGTTTCGCCCCACCCACCCCCCACTTAAATATACCAACTCCAAGATCACACCACAGTGGAGGAAATGGCAAAGTTCTGAAAATGGTCCAGCAATTTTTTTTCCCCATGCATTCGGCATTCAATGCTTTCAACTTTTAGTGTTCAATAAAAGAGCGTTTGCTCTTTTTATCCTTCAACTTTGTAATATAGACTCCAGAGGAGTAACCCCCTGTGGCTTTCCCTGTAGGCAGACATAGGAATGCCCAATATGTCCTGGCCTTGGCCAAGAAACAATGCATAGCACATGCACTGGCAACCAAGGGCCCTCGGAAATGACGCCTTACTCCACTTGCATACATATTAGTATAAATTATGTCAGCCAGCCCACACAACCTGTAACTCAGCATGTAATATCATGTATTGGCTGCAGACTGCATGCATCAGACAGAGTCAGCCTCGAACTACAGGTCTGTCAACTGCTGCATTTGCAAGGTAAAGTCACTCTCCTATACACCACTTGTAAGAGGTACTACGATATGGTAGCATATGTATGGACCTGCCGCACAAATGCAAGGGGATATAGTGGGCTATATATAATGTGTTACTGGCCTACTGGTAGAGATCTGTAGTGGACTACTGGGCTACTTGTACAGATCTATTAGCCACTTTGAACAACAGGTACTCTGTTCCCTAGTATGTGCCCCATCATATCCACTAGGCCACATGGCTGGAAACTCTACAACATTATTCCAAGGAGATGCCAAACAGTGGGGTCACAGGACAGTCGCACAACTGTCTATGCCAGCAGAGCATAGGCTGGCCATCCCCCACCCCAAACACATCAATGTTCCCATATGACTGCTGTAACAGTAAGTCTGCAATGATATGCCAGCAGACCAGACAATTCCTGTATGTTGTTGATAGTGTGAGGAATGAAACCTCTCTGTCTGGCAGCTCGTGTGGCTCACTGGGCCAGGGATAGTAGAATGAGCAATGGTGCCGATGGTTCGAAACTGGCAGCATCTAACATCTTTTGCCTGTAAGGTACTCATATGGTGGTATTCCCGCAGACTGTAATAACCCCTCATTTTACTACTGCAAGAAAGCTGGACAAAGCCAGAGTGAACTGGTGAACCTAGGGCTATACCTACAGACAGACACAGTATAACAGCAGGCTGCAACAGGTCAGATTAGCTGCAGGATGTAAAGGCCATTACTTAAATGTGTCAGTAGTTACAACAATTCAGTGACCATTGTTTATAGTGTAGCACTGGAAAACCAAAAATGTATGAGGAACAGAGCAGACATATGGGGCAAAATGCTGGACATTCTGCAAAAACATGTACAAGGAGAGGTTTACAGACTGTCACCCTGTGTGTGGTGTTACATCATGTACCCCATTCACATCATACCTCTCAATCTCTTTGAGCAGGAAATCTGGCCAAAGCTATGAAAAAAAGTGAAACCAAGGCCCAAAAATAGGGACAGGTTTTTAAATATTTGGTCCTACAAATGTAGAATGTCAATAGAATAACAGGTATTACATTAGCATGAATCTCCTGATGTGTATGGAGTCTGAAACTCAAATACCTGTCATTATTTATTGACTTCAATCTTCACTGATTTGCCACTAATTTGCCAGAAAACCACAATGTTATGTGAAACGGGCCAAAAATATGAGGCAAACTTCTGGACAGTCTGTGAAGCTCTGTACACTTGTAAGGTATGAGTCTCATATTAAGGTCAGCAAACAACCGGGGAATGCCTTGGACAATATCAGTGAACTGCAGTACTGTGGTGACAGGTGTAGCAGCCAATGGTCTGCAACACTCATAATCCCGGACTGGAGTGCAGGTAGCTTTGGCCTGGAGTCACCTTGTAAGTACTGACAATCACACTGGGCATGCTCCTACACTTAGCTAACTTAAGCCAAAGTCTATTGTCTCTACCTCCCAAAGACCTGCTATGTGGAAATATGTCTGTACATATATACAGCTACATATACATATCTGTCTCTCCCTATCCCCCTCACACTTATAAAGCGTCTCTATCAGTATGTAGCATATATATATATATATATATATATATATATATATATATATATATATATATATATATATATATATATATATATATATATATATATATATATATATATATATATGAAACACAAATCCCAACGGAGCACCAAACCAACTTAAAAATAGCAATGACAATATACTCTGTAGACGAAAAACAAATATGGCTTGTGGCGCCAAAATTCAAGCAAAAGTCAATGATCCAGATCAAAGTGCATATACCATCCGTAAACACTGCTCAATCTCAGGCAAATGATGCAACAATAGAAATAAAAGCAAACCACTTTTATTTTGTAAGCGCTTTCGCGGTGTTACCCACCGCTTCCTCAGACAAACACTAAATGAGCATTATACACTTATATACAAGGTAAAAAGCAGATAAACCTATCATTTTAGACTAAAATCTCACCTCATTAAAATGCTATAAGCAGGTAAATCCATGTCCCTGTGTGGAACCGGAAATTACATCATATCCTATACACAGGGTGCGGAACGCGTAACCTGCGTAACAAACGAATAAGGCATAAAATCACTATTTAATAAATATGCATTCTCTTTAACAGACCCCCCACAGCAACGCAAACAACAACCTAACACATCGCATCCTGTGCACAAAGTGCCGAATGCGTAACCTATATGTTGGACAAATGTAAAACAATGAAATCACCATCCAATGGCTAATGCATTCATGTTAACATGCCTCTACTATTGCACAAATAACCCTGTATGTTGGACAAATGCGAAACAATACAATACACAAAATCACTGTCCAATAGCTTGTGCATTGTTATTAGCGAACCCCCATCATTGCACAAATAGCCCTGGATATCAAAACATTTAAAATACAATCCAGCTTAGCCATATCATTCTACCATGCATCATATATTAAAATCTTGGTGTTTGAATATGAAAAAATATGCACTTCAAATTCAACCTAACAACATGTTCTGTGTAATGGCATAAATCTAGGAAAAATAAGGCAGTTAACCTATCAGAAATAACCTATCAGAAATAGAGAAAAGCTATGAAAAGCCTAGAACAGTGTGTATACTATGAGGATGTCGGTCAAATGAGTGTGATGTAAAAAAATAAGATGGACCAACCAAAGATGAAATGAATGCAATGGGAATGTAAATGGAGTCTGTGAAAAGGATGACAAAGGGCCTATCGCAGACTTCTACCTTTAAGGTGCGGTCTTAACGAAACAGTATCATTGAGGCCCATTCCCCTATGGGCCCCCAGCCTCAGGATCCAGCGGAGTTCGGCCTCCTCTGTTCTATTAATTATGTCCCCTGCACGTATGGAGGGGACTTCTACATGTAGGACCTGAAATAGAAATCGATGGTCTGTTCCACAATTTAACATGTGTTTAGCAAGAGCACTGCTGGAATCCTGTCTATGGAGACAATAGTAGTGATCCCTAATGCGCTCCCTCAGTGAGCGATTGGACTTTCCAACATAATAGCAAAAACATGTATTACAGTGAGCCACATAAACTATATTGTGACTCATACAAGTAGCATCCGTTCTTAGCTCCCAAAGTCTACCACTTACAGGGTGTTTGAAGTAATGTGATTCATCCACATAACAACATTGTGGACAATTACCACATTTAGATGTTCTTTCCAATCCTGTCTGGGGTGTCTTGGAACTGTTACCATAACACAGAATCTGCTTCAAAGTGGACATGTTACTGTGTGTAAAACTCGGACAAGGTCCAACTATTGCCTTAACATTGTCATCACAACATAAAATGTTCCAACTCTTCGATATCACTTCCTTAAATTTATTGACATTGCTACTATATGGTACCACCAAACGCTCAAATCCTACTTTGTTGGTTGCTTTCACTTCACTATCAATATGTTCAGAAAAATAGGGTTGTGCCCTTTCCTTTCTAAGTTGATCCATGCCTGAATAAACATTCTGTATCTCATGAGTAGAATATCCCCTCCCTATTAGGCCTGTTTGTAAGATTCCCAGTTCCTTCCTATACTGTGTATCTGTGCTGGACAGCCTAGATAGACGCATCGCCTGTCCCTTTATCACATTTCTAAAGATTTGGGGATTGTGCATGCTCTGTCTGTGCAAGAACGAAGCCCTATAACATGCCTTTCTGTGAACACAAGTATTGAATTTGCCTCGTACATTATGTATTTGTACATCTAAAAAATCTATCATGTGTGCAGAGTAATTGATGGTAAATCTAATAAAATCTGTGGCCCTGTTGAGTCGAGAATGAAAATCTAATAGGCTCTCTACAGACCCTTGCCACAAAAAGAAAAGATAATCAACAAATCTTTTAAAGAAAATTATTTCCTTGGTGTCCTTGATATATCTGGTTTCAAACTCTGCCATAACCAAGTTGGCGTAGCTATTGGCACAGCTGGTGCCCATAGCTACGCCACTGGTCTGTTTATAGCAGATGTTATTGAAGAGAAAAACGTTGTTCTCTAATACCATCTCAATCAAAAAACAAAGAAAATCTATTCTATTACGTGTATGGTCTGTTGTTCTAAGCATGAAGGACCTTACATAATCTAACCCCTGTTCGTTGGGAATGCAAGTGAACAACGAGGTTACATCCATTGTTACCAATACTATATCATCCAATTCAGGTAATTCATTCATTTTAGAATAAAGGCTTCTTAAAAAGTGTTCAGTGTCACGCAGCACTGGTTCATAACTAACCAAACATTTTTTAAGTTGGCTGTCAAGATATATTGATATTGGCTCCGTTAGCCAACCGGCCCCAGAAACTATGGGTCTAAGCTCAGGTGTACGGGGGTTCTTATGAATCTTGGGCAATCCACCTATAGTGGGAATGAGTGGAAATTCAACTTTGAAGTAAGAAAGAAGATCATCGCTCAGGAGTCCTAGCCTCTTACTTTCATCTAATGCATTAAATAATCTATCTTGTATGTCACAAATTTCATCTAGTGAGATCTCAATATAAGATCCACTTGCTAACAATTCCATCATTTTACTGGAGTAATAGTCACTGTCCAGGACAACCACAGGGCCACCTTTGTCTGCCGCCCTTAGAGTAATAGTCTTGTTCTGCTTCAATTGATTGAGAGCTAAATTCTCATGTGGTGTCAGGTTGTTCCCTTTTGTGTACGAGTGTTCCAATTCATCGTATAACTGTGCTTCCACCACTCTGATGAAAGTATCAATATTGGATTGTAAATGAGGTGTATAGACACTTTTTTTCCTGAAACCCTTATCTGGGTTCATAGGATCACTGGTATGGTTGTGTCCATACATAACTCTGAGCGAGACTCTCCTTGCAAATAACCTCACTGAAAGAAGTGCTTGACTAATATCCATCGAGGTGGTTGGTATAAAGGATAGCCCTTTATTCAATACACAGATTTCATGGTTAGACAACTCATATCTCGATATATTGTGGACCAAAGACAATGTACTCGGTGATGTTATACCGACATTATTCCGTGTACCACTGGTGTACCTCATAGACTTGAGTTCCAATACCTCTGGAGGGTTCGTTGTTGTTGCGGAGGTTCCTTCCTCTTTGCTCCATGACCGCTGTCGAAATCCAGTGAGCGTTTCCTGTTCGCTCTGATGGGTAACGGAAAATCCGTGGCACTCTGTCCTTCCAACTGGATTTTCCTTCTAACCACCCCTAATAGGGTGTGGTTGGTACCCTCTATGGGTTTGGTTCTACTCACATGGACTGTGGGTAGTGACACACTCTCTTCACTGGGTGTGGCATATACAGATCCATTTCCTTCTGGTGAAGTAATAGAGTTAGAAGCTGATGCCTTGTTACTGATGTTATCTACGCCTGACAATCCAACTTGCTCCAAGCTATGCACTTGATCAACAGATGATGTATTGTCTTGTTGATCAGATATTCTATGCTTGTCATGCATATTCATTGTTCTCTGAAGGGGTTGTGACATCACTCCTACGTTTGAAATATCTACTTTTTCACCTTCATGTAGACTTAACGCCTTATTATTTTGCAAAGACTTATCAAAACTTCTGGTAGTCTCTCCATTCCTTACTGGCTCATGTGCTACTCGTTGGCCATTAACAAAAGTTTTAGGCCAAACGAAAACATTGTTATTGGCAAAGTCAAATGTATCTCGAGCCAACTTTTTCCTTTTGTTATTAAGAATGTTCTTTTCATATCTGCTTAATTTCTCCATAGTCTCTTGTAAGTAACACTCCATTTCTTCCACTCCACATTGTTCCATTAACTTGTTCTGTATCTCCACAATACTATCTTTTGCAGCTTTCTCAATAGGTTTGAAGAAATCAATTAGAAGTTTAATATATTCATTGCTGGCACGTATATTTATTTGTTGCCATTCTGCTAAAAGTTTGGGATAAGTATTCCCATAGGTGGGCATTGTGAGAATGCGAAGGCCTCGTGGAATTACTTTAGCACTGAGGCAAGCTTCCATATGGAAGCGTTGTGCTGTGAGTCGTTTGACCCTGTACAGTTCATTTTCAAAATCTCTCTTCAAGTCTCTGATAAAACGTTCATTACGTACCTCAGTGTTATTGTCCATCGCCTCTGCTAACTCATTAGCCCCAACCAACGGATTGAAATTATCATCCAAAAAATGTCTCAATTTCATGTGAACAGCATCTCGTACCATATCTATGGATGTTCGTTCATTAGCAGCTCCTTCCATATCGCAACGAAAAGATGATGAAACACCCAAGCGATAATCCCAAAAGAAAATGAAACACAAATCCCAAACGGAGCACAAAACCAACTTGAAAATAGCAATTGTAATATGCTCTATAGACGAGAAATAAATATAACTTGTGACGCCAAAATTCAAGCAAAAGTCAATACTCCAGATCAAAGTGCATATATCACACGTAAACACTGCTCAGTCTCAAGCAAATGATGCAACGGTAAAAATAAAAGCAAGACACTTTTATTAGGTAAGCGCTTTCGCGGTGTTACCCACCGCTTCTTCAGACAAATACTAAATGAACATTATGCACTTATATACGATGTAAAAAACAGATAAACCTATCATTTTAGACTAAAATCTCACCTCATTAAAATGCTATAAGCAGGTAAATCCATGTCCCTGTGTGGAACCGGAAATTACATCATATCCTATACACAGGTGTATCATGAGATACAGAATGTCTATTCAGACATGGATCAACTCAGAAGGGAAAAGGCACAACCCTACTTTTCTGAACATGTGGATAGTGACGTGAAAGTTATCAATAAAGTAGGATTTGAGCGTTTGGTGGTACCATACAGTAGCAATGTTAACAAATTCAAGGAAGTGATATCGAAGAGTTGGAATATTCTATGTTGTGATGACAATGTCAAGGCAATAGTTGGACCATGTCCGAGTTTCACATATAGTAATATGTCCACTTTGAAGCAAATCCTGTGTTATGGTAACAGCTCCAAGACACCCCAGACAGGATTGGAAAGAACATCCAAATGTGGTAATTGTCCACAATGTTGTTATGTGGATGAATCACATTACTTTAAACACCCTGTAAGTGGCAGACTTTGGGAGCTAAGAGCAGATGCCACTTGTATGAGTCGCAATATAGTTTATGTGGCTCACTGTAATACATGTTTTTGTTATTATGTTGGAAAGTCCAACCGCTCACTGAGAGAGCGAATTAGGGATCATTACTGTTGTCTTCACAGACAGGATTCCAGCAGTGCTCTTGCTAAACACATGTTAAATTGTGGAACAGACCATCGATTTCTATTTCAGGTCCTACATGTAGAAGTCCCCTCCATACGTGCAGGGGACATAATTAATAGAACAGAGGAGGCCGAACTCCGCTGGATCCTGAGGCTGGGGGCCCATAGGGGAATGGGCCTCAATGATACTGTTTCGTTAAGACCGCACCTTAAAGGTAGAAGTCTGCGATAGGCCCTTTGTCATCCTTTTCACAGACTCCATTTACATTCCCATTGCATTCATTTCATCTTTGGTTGGTCCATCTTATTTTTTTACATCACACTCATTTGACCGACATCCTCATAGTATACACACTGTTCTAGGCTTTTCATAGCTTTTCTCTATTTCTGATAGGTTATTTCTGATAGGTTAACTGCCTTATTTTTCCTAGATTTATGCCATTACACAGAACATGTTGTTAGGTTGAATTTGAAGTGCATATTTTTTCATATTCAAACACCAAGTTTTTAAACAAGTTTTTAAATTTTAATATATGATGCATGGTAGAATGATATGGCTAAGCTGGATTGTATTTTAAATGTTTTGATATCCAGGGCTATTTGTGCAATGATGGGGGTTCGCTAATAACAATGCACAAGCTATTGGACAGTGATTTTGTGTATTGTATTGTTTCGCATTTGTCCAACATACAGGGTTATTTGTGCAATAGTAGAGGCATGTTAACATGAATGCATTAGCCATTGGATGGTGATTTCATTGTTTTACATTTGTCCAACATATAGGTTACGCATTCGGCACTTTGTGCACAGGATGCGATGTGTTAGGTTGTTGTTCGCGTTGCTGTGGGGGTCTGTTAAAGAGAATGCATATTTATTAAATAGTGATTTTATGCCTTATTTGTTTGTTACGCAGGATACGCGTTCCGCACCCTGTGTATAGGATGTGATGTAATTTCCGGTTCCACATAGGGATATGGATTTACCTGCTTATATAGCATTTTAATGAGGTGAGATTTTAGTTTTAAATGATAGGTTTATCTGCTTTTTATTTTGTATATAAGTGTATAATGCTCATTTAGTATTTGTCTGAGGAAGCGGTGGGTAACACCGCGAAAGCGCTTACCTAATAAAAGTGTCTTGCCTTTATTTTTACCGTTGCATCATTTGCTTGAGACTTGAGCAGTGTTTACGTATGATATATGCACTTTGATCTGGAGTATTGACCTTTGCTTGAATTTTGGCGTCACAAGTTATATTTATTTCTCGTCTATAGAGCATATTACAATTGCTATTTTCAAGTTGGTTTTGTGCTCCGTTTGGGATTTGTGTTTCATTTTCTTTTGGGATTATCGCTTGGGTGTTTCATCATATATATATATATATATATATATATATATATATATATCAAATAACAAGATGTATATATAGCTATATAAAGTACAATGATACATAGACTGTCCACATATATCGTGTCTGTATTATAAAGTCGACCAACCAAAATGTCAACTCTGCACTTCATTGAATGGCCAAATCATATGTTTCGGAGTTAGTATATTTAGTTATGGAGGTGTGGAGGGCACAGTCCCCATGTAGTGTTTATTTTAGTGTGGTATCCATTGTTGGCCTACCGATTTCTTTCCGTTGGAAAGAAATCGATGATTTGGAGTTTCGATGAAGTGCAACTTTGATATTTAGTTGTCGATCAAAGGTAAGTCGACATTTTGATTGTTTGACTTTATAATATAGACCCCATATATCTACATAACACATTTACATAACACACACACGCACACAGCAACATTTAAGGAGACATCCCTGTTATACATGTTTATATAGATATGGGTAGGGATGTTTGAATGTCTAAACATACCCCAGAATGCTGGAGTTATCTGCAAATAAACATCACAACAGTTGTCCGATGGAACCAAACCAAGGCCGCAACAGTACATGATCCACTCATCCACAGACCCTTGTGCCTGCGGACTGTCACCCTGTAGACAGACACAGGTATGCAGGTAGTGTAATGTACATTGGGCGCAATGCATGCCTTGGAAAGGCCATATTGTCCTGATCACATGTCTGCATATCAAACTGTAAACAACCACATATGGCCATACTGGTTAGTGTAGACACACAGCAGGGATATTACCAGGTATCCCACTCCAAGGACACTAGATACAATAACAGTTCCAAGAAGTATCAAGCTGCAGGTCACACATGCTGTCTAACACATGGCCACTTTGCATACTCCAGATGTACTGTGCCTGCATCAACATATACAACAGACATAACCTGTGCCATGGGCAATAAGTACCGTGAGCTGTAGTGTGTAATACTAAATTAATCTCACATCATCCAAATGTGTGTGTGTGTGTGTGTGTGTGTGTGTGTGTGTGTGTGTGTGTGTGTGTGTGTGTGTGTGTGTGTATCAATATATCCCCTCACAGCACTATGGACATGCCCATATGGGGTGTCACTGTGCAATGGTATGCATTTTATGTTCCAGTGACTGGCTGCTGGTCTCTAAATTCCCTGCTCTACAAGGCCTGCTGATGTCATATACCTTAAGAGCACTGGCTGACAATCTAACAACAGATAAACAGTGTAGCACATGTGATAAGTACTGTGAGCTATAGTGTGTACTACTAGATAGGTAGTGGTTCTAATCTCACAGCATCCAACTTGTGTCTGTGTGTGTAAATACATCCCCATGGAGCACTTCATACAAGCCTGTATGAGCTATCTCTGTGCAATGGTTATGCATTTTATGCCCTGTGACTAGCTGCTGGCCTCAACATTGGCCTCCTTTACAAGGCCTGCTGATGTCATCCACCTTAAGAGCTCTGTGTGACAGTGTAATATCAGATGAACAGCATGGCACATGCAATAAGTACTGCAAGCTATAATGGGTACTACTGGATAGGTAGGGGCACTAATCTCTCAGCATTCAATCTGTTTGTCTGTGTGTGTAAATATATCCCCATACAGCACTTCAGATGAACTCCTAAGGGTAATCTCTGTGAAATGGTTATGCATTTTATGACCCTGTGACTAGCCACTGGCCCTAAATTGTCCTCATCTACATAAGCATAATTGATGTCTGCCACCATCTAAAGTTGTACATGCAGAATACTCAGGTGACATGTATTGAGGGTAGTAGACCATGTCACAGGGTATGAAAGCATGATGATGCTGACTGTCCCCATTGTCCCTGACACACTTGTTCTGCACATATTCACCTAGGAAGCCATGCACATATACTGGCATACCTTGTTGATATCATATCTCTGTTGTGCTGCCTTGCCATCCTGTATTTCCACCATGTGGCCATAGTTGAACCACTCAGACTCCTGGGACAAAATCATACACAGGTCAATGACACACATGTCATTCTGTAACAATACCACCAGTGTACCATCAGGCAACAAAGATACACAAAGCTGGATGTGTAGTTATGACATATGTCAGCATGCAGTACCTGTCATGGCCCACAACAACTGCCATGGCATAACACTACTGCACTACAAAAACACATGTAAAGTAATATATTCACCCTGTGCATCAGACACATATTTACAGGTCCCTGCATTGATGGCACGGATGGCAGGGATGTGGCACAGGTATTTATCACATGCACAGGGTATGGTGTGGGAGTGCCTGAGGCCTAGGCTGTGCCAAACAGTTGACAGGATGTATGTGAGTCAGCAAAGGGTGCTGGCTAGATGGGCCATGGAGAGGTGCCATGTGTGTCTGTTAGAGCTGTGTCTGTGTGATACTAATTGGACATGATATTTTAATGAGAAATCTTCCTGTAACCTGTTTCATAGGAGTTTATAACAACCTAATTATAAGTATTTCCTCTTAACTAACTTAAACACTCAACCAAAGGGGAAACTAGCTCAGTAGACTTTGCAGAGTTTATATAACGTACCATAAGGAAAAAAATGCTTAAACTCTTCACAGGAATTACCCTGTGGAACCCTACCTGATTAACAAAACCAGGTGCAAACTGGTTGGTAGTAGGTTATTCTTTTAATAATAATAATAATAATAATAATATAGTATTACACTGGGCAGCCTAGTTCATACAGTAACAATAATGTATGGCTAGCTGTGTCTGGATGCCAGAATCAGAACTGCTACAAGAAATATTTACATCCTCAGATATGCAGATGATACCACTCTGATGGCCAAAAGTGAGGAGGAGTTGAACACTTTGTTGACTGAAGGTGGAAAAAGAAAGCACAAAAGTTGGCTTGCTGTTGATCGTCATGCACAAAACAAGATTATTTTATCTAGCTTGATCAATTTATTGTAAAGAGATGGGGAAGAAGGGGTAGAATGTGATAGCTTCTGTTTTCCTGGTTTCTGCAGATGGTGAAGGTGGTAATGAAAATAAAATAGATTTGCTTCTTGGCAAATAAGCTATGGCAAATTTGGATAAGATATTTAAAGAGCAAGGACACCCAATTGACAGCACAAAATAGTCAAAGTTATGGTTTTCCCAGTAGTATTTTATTATTTATTTATTTATTTATTGACATTTGATTACCAAGAAAGTCCAGAAAAGACCATTTTCCAGCAGAGGCCAGGGGAGAAAAGCTCCAAATTATTATGAAACATTTTAAGAACAATAATTTTACAATCTTCAAAAATAAAACAAAAATATCTGCAGTTTAAATAATTATAGCAAATTACACATAATGTAAAACTTTGGTTAAGAATCTATACAACATATATGACAATCATTTAATAGAGAAATTTTAGACAGGTTGTAGAGAAATTAAAGTTAAGTTAGTCTAATACAAAAAGGAACTGCAATATGAAGTAAGGGGGAAAACAGGCTTATGGTATATTTAGAGAGAAAGTCAGGGAAGAGAATTAGATAGAAATAAAGAAGTTAAGTGAAGATGGGAGAGTAAGGAGGTATAAGGAATGAAGAGGTGCTTGTTCACATTTAGGGATAAAGTTTATTCTAGTTTTGAGCAAGAACAGAACCAGATTTTATCTAGGAAGTCTTTCAAAGTGATTTTCAAAGACTGGTGGGAGGGAATAGACCTGATGAATACAGGTAAGCAGTTCCAGGCCTTAGCAACCCTGTATGAGTACAGGTAGTGCCCAGCAGATTTGCTAGGTGTGTAGACAGATAGGAGTTTTTGGTCACTGGAACACAATGCCTGACTGGGAACATAGTGGAGTAGAATGTTTTTTAGTGCTGGACAGGCAGATGGATGCTGGATAATTTATAGGTGGTAAGACGTTGTGTATATGTTAGTTGATGTGGCAGTTCTAACCAATTTTAGGCTTTTCGGTACTATACAGTGGTGGGTTCTGAAAGGGGTATGTGCTACAAACTTAGTAACTTTGTTATAGCATTGTTCACGTTTTAATTTTTGTGAAGTTTGGAGGTTAGTATGGATGGGAGCACCATGAAGAAGTGTGGGAAGGAGATAAGTAGTGGCAAGTGTAGCTTTAGTTGCATTGCTGAGAAAGTTGTTGGCTCTGTAAAGAATCCCTAGGTTTCCGTAAAGCATCACTAGTTTTTGATGAGTTCTTCTTATGTAATTTTGTATATGCAGGTCAAATGTAAGATTATCATCCACCATCACCTCTAATAATTTGCTATGAGAAGTGACTTCAATGATTGTATTATAAAGAGAGAGGACTTTAAATTTTATTTTTTCATGAGAGAGGGATTTGGGGGGAAAAAGTAGTATTCTGGTCTTGTTTGGGTTGACCATGAGTTGTGACTTACAAAGCCATGTTTGAATGTCTATTAAAGCTTCCTGAGTAATTTTTTGGAGGTGTTCCATGTTGTCAGATGTGCAAATGAGAGTGTAATTATTTGTGTATTGTAATACAGTGGCCTGTTGTGTGGATGTATAGACAGTGTTGGTGAAAATATTAAAGAGGAGGGGGCCAAGGATAGAGCCTTATGGTATGCCAGTGGTGATTGTGAGGTGGGGGGGCATGGAGTACCATTGTACTGACTGATACAAATTGGACAGGTAGCTTTTGAACCACAGAAGGTTGGGCTGAGAGAGACCTAATGAGGATATCTGAAGTAGAAGCATGCTGTGACAAACTATGTCAAAGACTTTAGACAAGCCTAAAAATAAGGAAGAGACTAGTTTGCCATTATCTCTAGCTTTATTGATAGTATCTATAGAGGTTAAAAGAGCAGTGTTAGTACTATGGGAAAGATGGAAGCCATGTTGTGTAGAAGATAGGAATTCTTCTGAAAGGAGACAGTCTACCAATTATTTTTGAATACATTTTTCAAGTATTTTGGTAAGGGGAGATAAGATCGCTATAGCTCTAAAGTTATTAATGTCTGTTGAATTTCCTCCTTTGTGCAGAGGTATAATTTGTGACTTTTTCTAGAGAGAGGGAACATGGGATTCATGGACTGATCTATTTATAAGGATTGATACAGGATAGGCAATTCTATTTGATGCTAATTTTAGGTACTCGCTTGGAAGGTCATAGTAACATATGTCTGTGAAAGTTGGACTTTTATTAGGGTTATGCATTGGAAACTCTGCACTTTTGTTATTACAGTAGTTGAGTAAATTTAAGAATATCATATACCCCACATGTACATGTCTCTCAAATCTCCCAAGAACAAGTCCTCAAGGTGCTATCTAAGACCCATGTCAAGAACACTACTTCTAAGTGGCTATGTAACATATAAGGCTGCTTACTGATCAGCCTAAAACATGATTTGTCAGACTCCCTATAGAGGCTATTAAATATCAGCCTCAAAACAGGTTTCAAGTCAGATGAATGGAGGACAGCAGCAGTCATTCTCTTGTGCAAAGGAGGAGCTTCAACGGACCCCAGATAATTATATAATTATAGACCCACAACATACCTCTTAACCACTTTGTGCAGGAAATCTGGACAAAGCCTAAATAATGGGGTGATAAAGGCCAAAACAGGGACAAATCTTAAATATTGCTCTTATTAATTTAGAAAGCTGCTAAAATAACAAGATTTGTGTTAGCATGCATTTTCTGAAGAATGTGAAGTCTAAATCTCAAATGTTTCATTATTTAGTGACCTCAATCTTCAATGATTTGTCAGAAAACTACAAATTTTATGAGGAACAGACCAAAAACATGAGGAAAAAATCTGGACAGTTGAGCAGTATGACCCTTAGTTCTGACTAGCATCATCTGTAAGGCAATGGAAAGAACATTACCGAATTAATAAATAAGGGTAAAGATAACCTACAGACTCTTGATCCAAGCCAGCTCAGATTCATCTGGGCAGATATTGCTTTCTTAAATTCTACAAAAAGGTTATTGTAGTAATGGATGAGAGCAAATCTGTGCACACTGCATATCTACACATTAGAAACGTGCACAACAGTATCCTACACTCACTTTACCTACAGAAACTCTTGGAGTTAAATGTAAATTCCTAAGCAACTTGTTGGATAGCAAACCGAACCACAGGCAAAACCCAGAAAATAAAGGTGGGTGACTCTACCTCCTCCAGAAGACCTGTCACTAACAGTGTACCCTAGGGCTTAGTCCTTGGGCTACTCACCTTTGTCATTTATTTCTCTGAGGTCAAAACTAATGTAAAGGGTTTGTGGCTAACCATGTTTGCAGATGACTGCAAACTTGGTGCTATCATAAACCCTCCAGATAGCACCAATGATCCTCCAAGAGGGCCTCTCCCAGACAAATCCATGGATAAAAAAATGCCAAAACATATATAACTGCATCCTTCACCAATCATGATTCCCCTTCTAACCACCACATTCAAAAAACACCCATGAAAATTGATCCCACAGTCATGGATCTGGGAACCTATGTCGATAATGAACTGTGTTTCACCATATAGTCATTATTGTAAGGAGGCCCTTTTTCATTGCGTTGCTTACAGTGGATATAAAAAGTGTACATCCCCCTGTTAAAATGCCAGGTTTTTGTGATATAAAAAATAAGACTACAATAAATCATTTCAAAACATTTCTCACCTTTAATGTGACCTATAACCTGTACATTTCAATTGGAAAACAAACAAATCTGTTAGGGGAAAAAATATAAAAAATAAAAAATGTACAATAAGCTGGTTGCATAAGTGTGCACACCCTTAAACTACTACTTTGTTGAAGTACATTTTGATTTAATTACAATATTCAGTCTTCTTGGGTAGGAGTCTATCAGCATGGCACATCTTGACTTGGCAATATTTGTCCACTTTTCCTTGCAAAAGCACTTTAAATCTGTCAGATTGTGAGGGCATCTCTTGTGTACAGCCCTCTTCAGGTCACACCACAGATTTTCTATTGGATTTAGGTCTGGGCTCTGGCTGAGCCATTCCAAAACTTTAATTTTCTTCTGGTGAAGCCATCCTTTTGTTGATCTGGATGTATGCTTGGGGTCATTGTCTTGTTGAAATGTGAAATTCCTCTTCATTTTCAGCTTTCTACTAGATGCCTGAAGGTTTTGTGCCAAAAGTGACTGGTATTTGGAACTGTTCATAATTCACTCCACCTTGACTAAAGCTCCAGTTCTAGCTGAAGAAAAGCAACCCCAAAGGATGATACTGCCACCACCTTGCTTCACCTTCCTTTTGGTGATGCGAAGTGTTGTTTTTGCGCCAAACATACCTTTTGGAATTGTGTCCAAAAAGTTCGACCTTGGTCTCATCAGAACATAACACATTTTCCCACATGTTTTTGGGAGACTTGAAGTATTGTTTTGCAAATTTTAGCCAGGCCTGGATGTTTTTCTGTGTAAGAAAAGTCTCCCATCTTGCAACCCTACCCCATAGCCAGACATATGGAGAATATGGGAGATTGTTGTCACATGTAGTACACAACCAGTACTTGCCAGAAATTCCTGCAGCTCCTTCAGTGTTGCTGTAGGTCTCTTGGCAACCTCCCTGACCAGTTTTTGTCTTGTCTTTTCATCAATTTTGGAGGGACATCCAGTTCTTTGCAACGTTACTGTTGGCCCATATTTTCCCACTTTTTGATGACTGTCTTCATTGTGTTCCACAGTATATCCAATGCTGTGGAAATGTTTTTGTACCCTTCTCCTGACTGATACCTTTCAACAATGAGATCCCTTTGATGCTTTGTAAGCTCTCTGTGAACCATGGCTTTTGCTGTAGTAGGCAACTGAGTAAATGTCAGGAAAATCCTACTAAGACAGCTGAACTTTACGTGGGTTAATCAGAGTCACTTTAATTGATGGCAGGTGTGTACCCAAGAAGACTGAATGGTGTAATTAAATCAAAAGGTGCTTCAACAAAGTATTAGTTTAAGGGTGTGCACATTTATGCAACCAGCTTATTCCCCTGGATTCGAGTAGCTCAACGCAAGGACGGTTTTAGCCTTAGCCTGTGCATCCTCACTACAGATGGCACAGCAGTGCCATATGAATATGTATGAGGGCACGCCGCCGCACCCTCGACGTGCACAGGAAACATGTGCGAGTACAGAGGGCATGCACAAGTGCTCTATGGAGGCATAAACATGCCCCGACACTTACAAAACCTACTATGCCTACTAGTAGAGCCCGCCCCTAATAGAAAGTCAGTCATTCATTGTATGTGGATGCTGAAATGTATGCTAAGCATACAAGAGTGTCCACGACCAGTGAACTAAAATTGAAGTAGTAAACACACAAGCACATAGTCGAATGTTGAGCCCTGTCCCCAGAACTTTCACAATTAGATTCCCTGTGTCCCTATTACACATTTGAATTGCTGCAATATCAAAGGTGTAAGCAAAGCACAGCATGTTTGCACGTTGTTGCCCTTTGCCCAGTGTAGCTTACACATCATATTCATTCAAATAGAGAAAAACATGCAGAGTCAACATAAATGTCAATAGTGTAGTATTTAGAGCATCCGCCTAAAAAACAGGCATTCATGGTTTGAGCCCAACAATAACACATACCATTTTCTATGTGGGATGAATGTCGTTTTGCCATAAAACTGACATAACAGTATCGCATGAGATATTTAACTTAAATATCATTCAAGCAAAGTGGCACTGTCATAATGAATAAGGTACTAGTAAGCAGGTGGAAGCACAAATAAGCAGCAGTAAACACATATAAGTACCAGTAAGCAAGTCTGAGTGCACTTGCGTGGGTCTAAGCAGTGTCCATCATAGGAAATGTATACAAGTATATACATATATGTATTTATATATATATATATATATATATATATATATATATATATATATATATATATATGAAGAAAGAACGATGTAACAATAAAGCATACAAAAGGAATGAGAAGGTAATCAACAGCAACCCCAGTATTATATAGCGCTGTCAGCGTATGTCATATCAAGCTGGGCAGGAGTGAGCAAAGCACAGCTACTCACACCACAGGCAGGATATTACCAGTGGGAGTAACATTGTTGATTTGCTAAGTCTACTTTACACACAGAGGGTAGTCCCTGGTGAGACTACCCAAAAAATGATAGACCATTTGGCCATCCGACCATTACACAAGCAAGGGCAAGTATGTTCAAGGACTAAATGGTGGGAGAGCCTGAGAATACATGGGTTTGGACAACATACGTGTAGGGCCCCTAATGCTTGGGAGAGGGAAATGTGTAGAGGTGTATCATGGCTGCGATAACAAGTGGTCAATGGATGGTAAGCTTGTATGTTGAACACGGGTGGGGTGGAGGAACTATGGGTATGAAATTATGGAGCCAGGCATGCCAGGGTTTTATGGGCTGGTTCTAATTGGACCACCCCTTGAAGGTCAGTGAGTTCATTATAAGTATATATGCATACACACATGCAGACATCAATATGTAGAAGTACATTCTCTGTAACACGTTCATTCCATTTGCAGACATAAATAACATGAATGTGCCCTTACAAACCTCGACAGAATATAGAATAATAGGTTGTGCAGAAGAGGGACAGGACGAAACTGCTAAAACGCAGAAGTGTGTATAATGTCCGAAGTCAGTGCTGTGCTGAAAAAAATCAAATGTGAGGACTTTCCCACACATGGAATCATTCCTGTGATCTCCCTGCTATGGCAACGCCAATTACTAAACCGGTCTATCTGTAAAAGAAATACGCCGAACATGTACATAATTAGGCTCTCATGTGTAACATGTGCGTTACTACATAGTCATACTTATTAATTTATTGTAGTGTCATGTTAATGGGAGTAAGGATGTAATGAAGTATAGAGTCTAATCTTGACATAAGCACATGCATGTCCCAAGTTGGACAACCCAAAAATTGAGAATAGTATTCTTTTGGTAGATCATGTCACCAATGTTTGAGGACTAAACGTTTGGGAGTTCTGAGGATACGTGGAGTGAGTCAATCGATGGGATGGGTCTATAGGAATAGGGAGTGGCCAATGTGTAGTGGTGCGGATACAATGTGAATCCAACTGTAGAATGGATGACTGCAGTGTTAGGGAGGCGTTGGGGTGTGTGTTTGGGGAACCAGGAGCCATGGGTATATGGGTATATATGCAAAGGAAGCAGCACAGCAATACTGTATTGGTTAGAGTAACCACCTAACGAACAGACATTCCCGTACCGAATCCCACTGCATCATATACCATTTACCATTGGTAATCTGTACATGAACATATTGCGACATCTGTCCGCTGTATAACCTGCAAAATATCAATTAAAAGTTAACTGGAGCGAAGTATCAGTGTCATAATGAATAAGGCACTAGTAAGCAGGTTCAAGCATATATAAACACCAGTAAGCATGTGTAAGTGCATTTGTGCGGGGTATGCATTGCTTTACAGACACACATATGTATGTATATATATATATATATATATATATATATATATATATATATATATATATATATATATATATACATATATATATATATATATATATATATATATATATATATATACATATATATATATATATATATATATATATATATATATATATATATATATATATATATATGTGTGTGTGTGTGTGTGTGTGTGTGTGTGTGTGTGTGTGTGTGTGTGTGTGTGTGTGTGTGCACGTAGATATACACAGATATACAGCTATGATAGGAAACAGCACACAAGAATGACATATGTTCACAGGCTATGCCAATGGAAGTGAGGAGCCCAAGCAAGAAACATGAAACACGTGGCATGACCCCCCCCCCCCCTGCCGGACATGGGAAACATACACACAAACAATGTAAACAGTCCATTGCTCCCCAGACCACAGGCAGGATACAACCGGGGGGGTACACAGTGCACCCATGAATTCTAATCTTGGAATACAGATAGGAGCATCCCTTGCGGGACACCCTAAAAATTGTCAAGACCAAAAGAAGGTGATAGACCGAACATTCTGGCTGGCATGTATACATACTCGGAATACAAGGGTGGGAAAGCCTGATGACCCATGGACCGACACAATTGTATGAAATGGGTCCTGTGAAGTGGAGAGTGGGCAGCGTGTAGTAGTGTGTCCAGAAAAGACCAGGACCCAGTGTAAGGTTGGGTGCTGTTGAGGAGGTGCGGGTGGGGGAACTATGGGTAGCTTCTTATGGGTCTAGGTGTGCAGGTGTTGGCTGATGTGGGTCTATATGGACAGCCCTAGGGATGTAAGCGAATGTGTTCATTGGGCAGAGGCATCACCCAACGAGCAGCCACACCCACTACGAGTCCCACTGCAGCAAAGTGTAATCTATACGGCAAGGAACAGAATAACCAGATGTAGATGTATATATGTAGAGGTATGTGTGTGTATATCTATCCATAGTGACATAGAGGTAAGCCTATCCCTCTCCGTAGTACAAATGTATACATACAGAGACAGAATACAGATACATACCCACATATAAATATATACATATGCAGACACCCATAGACCCATATTTTGTTTTTATATATATATATATATATATATATATATATATATATATATATATATATATATATACATATACAGATATATCTGTATATAGTAATGTGTATATATATATATATATATATATATATATATATATATATATATATATATATATATATGTATATATATATACACATATAGCTAGGATATGGGATATGATACAGCAGTTACGAGTCACATATGTTCACAGGCCATGCATATGGGGGTGAGGGGTCCAATAAACAAACATGTAACACGTAGCATGAATCCTCCCCCCAGCTTGGCCGGTGAGACATACAGACACACAATAAAGGTAAACACACCACTGCTCCCCAGACCACCGGCAGGATACTACCAGTGGGAGAGACCTGCCTTGTCTAATCTTGAAACATAGACATCGATGTCCCTCATGGGGCACCAAAAATTAATGATCATCAGAGGCAGTCCTGGTAATGACTTATCAAACCAGGCTGCAGATACACACGGACCAGTAGGTTGTGAAGCCTGATAACCCATGGATCGACACAACGTACGACATGTGTCCCAACATGGGGAGAGTGGGCAGTGTGTAGTGGTGTGTTTATACCCCACCTGCACCCACAATAAAGATGAGTGCTGTAGATGAGTGGCAGGTGGGGGAACTGTGGGTATGCAATTATGGCCCTTGGCATGCAGGTGTTGGCTGGCGCAGTCATATGGACTGCCTCGGGGATGTAAGTAATATTCTGAAATGGGCATAGCTGATGCCCATACCTCTCAACCTCTAAGAACAAATCCACTGGACAGGACATAAACCACTGGGGGAACAAATAGGGATCATACTGCTGAACTGTCCCCGATTTCCAGGGACGTCCCTGATTTCGACTCAGTTTCTCACTCTGTCCCACTTAATCCCTCCTAAAACTAGTGACATTTGGAGGAAAGGTGGTGAATTACACGTAAGGAATAACGACAACAATTAAGAGTTATAAACATCATTTACCACAGAAAATGTGTATAAATTCATATGCTCTGAGTCTGTCAATGTGTCAGGTTAATACCACCAATAATTTAAATGTGTCTCTGATGTTGTTATGCCATGTCCCTGATTCAGTTTGTATTTTTCCCCAATCGTATGAGAGGTCTGATTGGGACAGAAAGCACATATTCCACTGACAACCTTAGAAAGATCATAGAATATTAGGTATGCAGTAGCATGATTTGGCTGAAGGATGTGGGTTCCAAAACCCAATTACTTGTTTATATTGAAGAGTGCCAGTTCCCATGTATTAGCTAGATGGGCGCAGATTGTAAGAGGAACACACCAATAATATGAATCAAACTCTGGATGGGCTGCGGATTCTGTACAGTCGAACGGCATGCTGTCGCCTAATGGGCAGCCATTCCCGATACTGTAGGCATGTAATCTGATGTAATTGGCATCTCAAGGTAATATCATAGTCCTAACTACCAAGCAGGAGTGGGAGTGTCAGATGTAAACACCAAATGCAGTGCATTTGCAAGTGCGGGAGCAAGCAGGTGTAAGCCTGTTTGGCTGTCAGTTTGTGAGTATTACACTGGTAAAGCAATGTAGAAGCTAACTGAGTGTAAGAAACTGTAACTGGAGGTTAGCATTGCTTAGCTCTGCGCAAACCCATGCACACCCATTCACAACTGCTTTAATGTGCCTTAATCACTCCGTATCCAATGGCCTTGTTCTGCCCAGCAACAAAATAAACGGCCTCTGCAAGGCTCGAAACCAGGACCCTGCACACACAGCTATTTTGATTTGCCATTAAGCCATGGCAAATATACAGACATCGGACCTTATCACAAACATATCATCCTGCGCAGTCATTCAGCAGTATAGGAAATGTATTCCATCATGTAGATGTATGTGTGAGTGTTTATGGCCAGATATAGATACATACATATATATATAGATATATCAGGAATATCCCATGTGACAACAAAGCATTACAAAGGAATGAAAAGGAAAACACCAGCAACACCTGTATTATGTAGTGGTATTGTCCTATGTAATATCAAGACTCCCTCAGATAGACATGTGTCATTCATACACACAAACATTTGAACATTGGCCATATACATCACTCTGTGCGTGTTATTTACATTGACACAACAGTTCCTGTCCAATCATTATGTGAGAACAGTACTTGTGCAAGGTGCTGTTTGCAACATCATCATCATGATAAAGGTAAATGGGGTAACTATAGAGGGACCGGTAGTGTTGTGTGTACAATGGGGTCGTCCACATCACGTGTACCTGGAACATTTAGGAGTCATGTACATACTAGGATCATGTGCCTGAGAGACAGGGGTGAGGACAACTGGAGTATGTTGTGATGCATATTAAAAGGGTTCCATGTGTCCAGTGGACATGTGTGTGAAATGGACAGCGATGTATGGGGCAAATGTTATAATAGGAACTGATTGGCCTTTTGTTTCCGTAGGGTGAGAGTGGGATGTGGGGGAAGGAGAGTAGGTATGCTTGTGGAGGATAGGTAGGGTCAGATGACAGACAAGACAGCATACAGGGTCGGTATATGACACATGTGGGGGGATACACCTCGGATGGGAAGGGGTGTTCGGCAGTCACAAGCCCATAACCCCCCAGATGGAAACAGTGGGACGGAGGTCCCCAGCCATGGGCAGCCACCACTGCACCAAAACAGCTGCAAAGGTGGCAGTGCTGTTTAGGAGGGGCAGCCTCACCCCGTAAATGTGACACTCTGCCCTTGAGCTGGTGTATCTGGCCTCAAAACCTCTTATTGAGCCCCCTATGCACCACGTCCAGGACTGTACGACAGTGGACATGTTCCTGTCTGGACCTGCTCCCGGGGGGGGACAAGCCCCATCCTCAATGGCGGTACCACCAGAAGGTGGTGCAGAGCCAACAAAGGTGGAGGTCCAAGGCTGGGCCCCAGATGTGCTGGTGCCCAGTGCCATGGTCATCTGAAGTGGGACAGCAGGTTCTGCCAGGACCTCCAAACCTATACAGCCTATGGTGTTGCAGTTTAAACACAGATATGGCTTAGTAATAGTCAACAGCATTCAGGATTATTTATAACAGCATGCATAGATATGACCATCAACCCAACACAACAGATGGTATACATTTGAAAAGGGAGCATAACACATGCATATATACACTGCATGACATCTCTACAAAGTGTAGAAGACTAGTGACTGCAGCTATGAACAGTGGCCCATTATTGGCATGTCACTGAGAGCCCCAGACAGTGTCTGTCATACCACTGTTTCATGTGACATATGTCCAGTCAGGGATGTGATGGCAGTAACTCATCACTATCACCATGTACTGACTGCAATCCTCACACTATGTTCCTGCAGTTCACAGATGTGTGTTCAGTGAGTAACACAGGAAACAAATGGTTCCACTTACTGACCAGTCCACAGATGGCCCTACAGATGGGGGTCCCTCACAAACAGAGCACTGTCCTGTCAGTTTTAAAACATGCAGAATAGCCATTACCACACACAACTTGTTAAACAGGCAGTAGTCTCAATGAAGCATAGCTACACTTACATGCTGTAGTCATGTCTGGCACATCACCCTCTTGTCTTTAGGCTATTTCCCACTGTGTATGTTGTTTGAGTAACATACAGATATCATCTGTGATGCTGTTTACCAAACACCAGATCCAGGTACCTCTCACAGCGACGGTCATGGGCAAACACCAACATGATATTCCTAGATGTTGCACTGTGTTTTTCATGCGATTGGCTATGGGAACATCATCACAGCTGTTCCATATGCAATCAGCTAGAGGAGGACTGCAATAGGTGCAGAGGCCATCACCTGATCATGACCATCGCTTACAAAACACAAGCTGCTGCTGAGCAGATGTACACCTCCACATCCACCAGAGAGTGTGTGGGAGGGGCAGACAGAGGCAAAGTACTTCAGAGAAGGGCTTGGAGACTAAAACCTAAGCATCGTCTGTCAGACACCCACCAGTACAGGGGTTCAACCTCCTGACTGACTAGTCATAACTATTACAAGTGCATGCAGTTACTCCATGTGCCACAAAGCTAACATCTTGGTGTTCTGTAAGAACATATATGTGTGCTGGTGAGCGACATCTGCAACAGCGATATAGTAGACATACATTAGGTGTAGCACACATGGCTGTCCACATGAACGGATGTCATTGTCAACACAACCAGACTCTCTAATGGACTCACATTGACACTCTTTGTAAGGCCCACAAATACACTTCCAAACTACTTAGTTTGCCACACCGCAGTAATGCACAGTTACTACATGCACCACAGGGGATATCCGGAGGTTCTATTGGCTAGGGCATGTGAACATGTTTGACATCTGTCGGTATGCCAATGGGAGTTATACTGGAAGTGACTGTGGTTGGAAGCATCATACCCCCACATGCAGACACAAGGTGCCAGTAGTGACATGCCTGTGTGCTTTGCTTCATGGGTGTGTGGTGGTTGGCTGTGCAAGATGGCTGTACAAAGCTGGATGAGGGGTGATCCTTGGCATCACACCACCCGACGATGGTGTGCAGTGTGGTACAGGGGTGTAGTGTCTGCAATGTCCCACACAGATAGGTACTGTATGAACTGTCTTGACATCCTGGTTACCATTGTGTATGGCCATAGCTTTGCAATGCATGCCATGCCTGTGTTTGGTAGCCCTTGACATGGACATTGCCTGGGATGTGTATGTCCCACAATAATGTACAGTGACATGTACAGGTGTACCTGATTTGGCTGGCACATGTGTACACAGACTATTATCCTCTGATATGCCAATACTGGCCTGGTGTGGCAGGACCTGCTTATAGTCAGCAGGTTGATCCTGCACCTACATTGATAGCATGATACTGGTATTCCCTGGTGTCAGTGGCATCGGTCCATGCAGGGCACATGTGTAAGGCATTGTTTGTCCTCTGTGGATCACATTTGGATGGCACCACATATGTTGCAGGCATCCAGTGGGGAACATAGTGAAGGCACATTCTCCACAATTATGTGCCTATTGTACTGCTGTACAGGGTGCCATGCCCTCTGCAGCCCACTGCAATCACACTATGCCTACTATCTGTCATCAATGTGCAGGGTACCAGCAACATAGTGGGATATTCTAGGCAAGTGTGTTTGTGTATGACACATGGGTTCAGGACGTATTCTGGGTAATAGTAGGGTTGCATACTTTTTTCACCAGGCCTTTTGCCAGATGTAGGGGTATGGCTTGCCAACACAGTCCCTTAGCTGACTAACATCTGTACTCCTCGTGAGGTGGACATTGTGACATATAAGATGGACACCATATAGGAAAACTTCAAAATCTGCTCCCCAACATGTCCAGTGGTTAGACACTCACAGCCACCTCCACACAGGCTCTGACAGTCAAACACACACACACACCTACCATGTCTTGGAATAGAACCCCTACCTTACTAGTGTATCACACTACAGCATTATGCAGTTACAGCACGCACTACGGAGAACAAAGGATTACAGCACGCATAGAGGTGTATTCCTAGGTGGGTGACATCAGCAGGATTGCCAAGGGTGGTCATGTGAATTGTAAAAAGTGTGCATACTCTAAAAGCATTGTTTCTTTCACAGGCAGGCAGACACACACACACTTGACCTGTCTGAGATTAGAATACCTACCAAACTAGTTTAACACACTACAGCATTATACAGTTACAGCACACGCCAGGGAGATTACTGGGTTACAGCAGTCCCAGAGGTGTATTCGTAGGTGGGTGACATCATCAGGATTGCCAAAGAAGGGCATTCCAAGTGTACTGCGGTTGTACATGTTTGTTACCTGTGAGTACCCACTGCTTATTGTCACAAACACACATTTACACCTGCTTACAACTGCCTTATGCAGTTCTAACTGACAGTATCAACAAGGCTTGCAGGTCTTGAACCCTGGACCATGTACACTGAGGTCACTGGACATACGACTAAGACAGCTGGGCTGTACACATGTTGCATGGAATCTATAATGCACATCCTACTACAGTTATTCCACAGTACTGAAAACAAATGGGACGGTCCCTTTGTGTACATATGTACAGCACCCTTGAATGTACTGTACTCTGTGAAACAACAAAGACAATTCTACATCTGTACAACTGTCATAACTATATATATATATATATATATATATATATATATATATATATATATATATATATATATATATATATATATATATATATATGTGCACCTACGGGATGTGTACACACACACACACACACACACACACACACACACACATATATACATATATATGTATAGATATATATTTATATATACATATATATGTATAGATATATATTTATATATATGTATATATATATATATATATATATATATAAATATATATATATATATATATATACACACACACACACACACACACACACACACATCTGAACGCCCTTTGTGACACAGAAGGGTTCCAAAGGAACTGACGTTACACAAAACAGAGGCATTTCTTGTGTTATAACATTTAAATCATAAGCAGTTCACCAGAGAAGGGATGGTTGTTGTGTATGTGGAGTTTGGCGTGGGGAATGATGGCTAATGTAATCTACCGTGGGGATTGTGGAGTTAGGGTGGGGAAATGATGGGTATGGACCTACACCCCACCGACAACTTCTGTGTTACTGCTCGACAGTGGCACAGGAAAATAACATACCCAACTGTAATCATGCTTGACTGTGTATTCTTTACCATTCCTAACTATGTAATACTTTGTAGACACCGATCACCACAGATGGCTACCATGGTGTGCTAAAAGACATTACACATGTGTATTCCTGGCTACAGGGTAGTCACACACACAACCATGCACACACTTGTCAGTATTGTGCATACACATCTTGCCTATGTAAAGGTAACTAGTACAGTGGTATGCAGTTGGGGTATGTGCCACAGAACACATACAATTACACTTACTCTGATTCCACTTCTGAGCAGGGTGACATCACAGGACTGATTACTTGCAGTTGGGAGGGGGGAAGAGAGAGGTTTAGCAGTTGACAAGGATAAAGGCCAGTGCAAAAGGAGGTATCTCTTTGGAATGCAGCAAAACCCACTGACCTGACAGGTTGCAGACACAACACACACACACAACCACACTCAGCCATTTGCTGACACACACACTCAGGCATTTGCTGAGACACACACACACAACCACACTCAGCCATTTGCTGACACATACACTCAGACATTTGCTGTCACACACACAAACACACGCACACAGTTGCCAGTGGTGGGATCAGAACTCCTGCCTATCTACACATCACTGTTACAGTACTACGCAGTTACGAGACGCGCCACAGAGATTACACATTCCAAGGCAGTCAGACTACCCTTCTACAATTGAGGACAACAGGGAGACTGACAGTCATGAAGTACATAGCTGTAGACCTGTGTGTTTAAAGTAGGTGTCCATTACAACCCGTATGCACAAACAAAACACATCATCTGCAGTAGGCCTAAGAGGTATAGTTGTAGCACAACAGGAACTTGAACTGGAGTATGGCCATCTGCGGAATGGACAACTACTATCACTATATAGGGTTACAGTGGGCATGCTCATACACTTAGTAGCACAGGGCCATTTGGGATGCACTATGACTACAACTACACAAGGCTATATTGGGCATGCTCATACACTTAGTAACAAAGGGCTTGTTGGATGCACTGACTCAAATTACACAAGGTGGCAGTGGGTATGCTCATACACTTAGTAGCACAGGGCTGTTTGGGATGCACTCTGATTCTAACCACTGAAGGCCACAGTGTGCATGCTCAAACACTTACATGTACAGAACATGCTGTAATGGACTCCTATTGTAAACACACAGGTTTACAGCTAGGTACTTCTTACCTGACAGTATATATGAACATCATACTGGTTTACTACCTGATACCTGTATGTGGCCCGTAAATTATATATCTGTGTCTGTGCTGTGTGATACACATGCATACATTTACATGAAGTACTGACATATATATGTTACGTATACACAGTCATGCATGTGTGGACATGACAGACAATAGTTTACCTGGGTCGCACAGGCGGATAATACCTACAGCATGTGTCACAAACCTTGCTGCCCTGAAAGGCATACATTGATAGCAGGCTGTGGACAGTGGCATCATACGTGGAACAGTGGCATGTGCAAGCATAATGTGTGAGCCACCTTGTGTAATGGTACTGAGGTTCAGGTGTCAAGATGACCTCTCCCGGCTGTGTTAGTAGTTGTCATTATTAGCAGGACTGCTACCCTAACTATAACTCACATTGGTCATATAAACAAGTTCTGCTGCTGTCCGTCACCTTACAGAAAATGTGTATAAATTCATATGCTCTGAGTCTGTCAATGTGTCAGGTTAATACCACCAATAATTTAAATGTGTCTCTGATGTTGTTATGCCATGTCCCTGATTCAGTTTGTATTTTTCCCCAATCGTATGAGAGGTCTGATTGGGACAGAAAGCACATATTCCACTGACAACCTTAGAAAGATCATAGAATATTAGGTATGCAGTAGCATGATTTGGCTGAAGGATGTGGGTTCCAAAACCCAATTACTTGTTTATATTGAAGAGTGCCAGTTCCCATGTATTAGCTAGATGGGCGCAGATTGTAAGAGGAACACACCAATAATATGAATCAAACTCTGGATGGGCTGCGGATTCTGTACAGTCGAACGGCATGCTGTCGCCTAATGGGCAGCCATTCCCGATACTGTAGGCATGTAATCTGATGTAATTGGCATCTCAAGGTAATATCATAGTCCTAACTACCAAGCAGGAGTGGGAGTGTCAGATGTAAACACCAAATGCAGTGCATTTGCAAGTGCGGGAGCAAGCAGGTGTAAGCCTGTTTGGCTGTCAGTTTGTGAGTATTACACTGGTAAAGCAATGTAGAAGCTAACTGAGTGTAAGAAACTGTAACTGGAGGTTAGCATTGCTTAGCTCTGCGCAAACCCATGCACACCCATTC
Organism: Protopterus annectens; assembly: GCF_019279795.1. Taxonomy (NCBI): domain Eukaryota; kingdom Metazoa; phylum Chordata; order Ceratodontiformes; family Protopteridae; genus Protopterus; species Protopterus annectens. The sequence continues at coordinate 1,498,455,684 of NC_056739.1, forward strand.
ACAACTGCTTTAATGTGCCTTAATCACTCCGTATCCAATGGCCTTGTTCTGCCCAACAACAAAATAAACGCCTCTGCAAGGCTCAAACCAGGACCCTGCACACACAGTTATTTTGATTTGCCATTAAGCCATGGCAAATATACAGACATCGGACCTTATCACAAACATATCATCCTGCGCAGTCATTCAGCAGTATAGGAAATGTATTCCATCATGTAGATGTATGTGTGAGTGTTTATGGCCAGATATAGATACATACATATATATATAGATATATCAGGAATATCCCATGTGACAACAAAGCATTACAAAGGAATGAAAAGGAAAACACCAGCAACGCCTGTATTATGTAGTGGTATTGTCCTATGTAATATCAAGACTCCTCAGATAGACATGTGTCATTCATACACACAAACATTTGAACATTGGCCATATACATCACTCTGTGCGTGTTATTTACATTGACACAACAGTTCCTGTCCAATCATTATGTGAGAACAGTACTTGTGCAAGGTGCTGTTTGCAACATCATCATCATGATAAAGGTAAATGGGGTAACTATAGAGGGACCGGTAGTGTTGTGTGTACAATGGGGTCATCCATATCACATGTACCTGGAACATTTAGGAGTCATGTACATACTAGGATCATGTGCCTGAGAGACAGGGGTGAGGACAACTGGAGTATGTTGTGATGCATATTAAAAGGGTTCCATGTGTCCAGTGGACATGTGTGTGAAATGGACAGCGATGTATGGGGCAAATGTTATTCTAGGAACTGATTGGCCTTTTGTTTCCGTAGGGTGAGAGTGGGATGTGGGGGAAGGAGAGTAGGTATGCTTGTGGAGGATAGGTAGGGTCAGATGACAGACAAGACAGCATACAGGGTCGGTATATGACACATGTGGGGGGATACACCTCGGATGGGAAGGGGTGTTCGGCAGTCACAAGCCCATAACCCCCCAGATGGAAACAGTGGGACGGAGGTCCCCAGCCATGGGCAGCCACCACTGCACCAAAACAGCTGCAAAGGTGGCAGTGCTGTTTAGGAGGGGCAGCCTCACCCCGTAAATGTGACACTCTGCCCTTGAGCTGGTGTATCTGGCCTCAAAACCTCTTATTGAGCCCCCTATGCACCACGTCCAGGACTGTACGACAGTGGACATGTTCCTGTCTGGACCTGCTCCCGGGGGGGGACAAGCCCCATCCTCAATGGCGGTACCACCAGAAGGTGGTGCAGAGCCAACAAAGGTGGAGGTCCAAGGCTGGGCCCCAGATGTGCTGGTGCCCAGTGCCATGGTCATCTGAAGTGGGACAGCAGGTTCTGCCAGGGCCTCCAAACCTATACAGCCTATGGTGTTGCAGTTTAAACACAGATATGGCTTAGTAATAGTCAACAGCATTCAGGATTATTTATAACAGCATGCATAGATATGACCATCAACCCAACACAACAGATGGTATACATTTGAAAAGGAGCATAACACATGCATATATACACTGCATGACATCTCTACAAAGTGTAGAAGACTAGTGACTGCAGCTATGAACAGTGGCCCATTATTGGCATGTCACTGAGAGCCCCAGACAGTGTCTGTCATACCACTGTTTCATGTGACATATGTCCAGTCAGGGATGTGATGGCAGTAACTCATCACTATCACCATGTACTGACTGCAATCCTCACACTATGTTCCTGCAGTTCACAGATGTGTGTTCAGTGAGTAACACAGGAAACAAATGGTTCCACTTACTGACCAGTCCGCAGATGGCCCTACAGATGGGGGTCCCTCACAAACAGAGCACTGTCCTGGCAGTTTTAAAACATGCAGAATAGCCATTACCACACACAACTTGTTAAACAGGCAGTAGTCTCAATGAAGCATAGCTACACTTACATGCTGTAGTCATGTCTGGCACATCACCCTCTTGTCTTTAGGCTATTTCCCACTGTGTATGTTGTTTGAGTAACATACAGATATCATCTGTGATGCTGTTTACCAAACACCAGATCCAGGTACCTCTCACAGCGACGGTCATGGGCAAACACCAACATGATATTCCTAGATGTTGCACTGTGTTTTTCATGCGATTGGCTATGGGAACATCATCACAGCTGTTCCATATGCAATCAGCTAGAGGAGGACTGCAATAGGTGCAGAGGCCATCACCTGATCATGACCATCGCTTACAAAACACAAGCTGCTGCTGAGCAGATGTACACCTCCACATCCACCAGAGAGTGTGTGGGAGGGGCAGACAGAGGCAAAGTACTTCAGAGAAGGGCTTGGAGACTAAAACCTAAGCATCGTCTGTCAGACACCCACCAGTACAGGGGTTCAACCTCCTGACTGACTAGTCATAACTATTACAAGTGCATGCAGTTACTCCATGTGCCACAAAGCTAACATCTTGGTGTTCTGTAAGAACATATATGTGTGCTGGTGAGCGACATCTGCAACAGCGATATAGTAGACATACATTAGGTGTAGCACACATGGCTGTCCACATGAACGGATGTCATTGTCAACACAACCAGACTCTCTAATGGACTCACATTGACACTCTTTGTAAGGCCCACAAATACACTTCCAAACTACTTAGTTTGCCACACCGCAGTAATGCACAGTTACTACATGCACCACAGGGGATATCCGGAGGTTCTATTGGCTAGGGCATGTGAACATGTTTGACATCTGTCGGTATGCCAATGGGAGTTATACTGGAAGTGACTGTGGTTGGAAGCATCATACCCCCACATGCAGACACAAGGTGCCAGTAGTGACATGCCTGTGTGCTTTGCTTCATGGGTGTGTGGTGGTTGGCTGTGCAAGATGGCTGTACAAAGCTGGATGAGGGGTGATCCTTGGCATCACACCACCCGACGATGGTGTGCAGTGTGGTACAGGGGTGTAGTGTCTGCAATGTCCCACACAGATAGGTACTGTATGAACTGTCTTGACATCCTGGTTACCATTGTGTATGGCCATAGCTTTGCAATGCATGCCATGCCTGTGTTTGGTAGCCCTTGACATGGACACTGCCTGGGATGTGTATGTCCCACAATAATGTACAGTGACATGTACAGGTGTACCTGATTTGCCTGGCACATGTGTACACAGACTATTATCCTCTGATATGCCAATACTGGCCTGGTGTGGCAGGACCTGCTTATAGTCAGCAGGTTGATCCTGCACCTACATTGATAGCATGATACTGGTATTCCCTGGTGTCAGTGGCATCGGTCCATGCAGGGCACATGTGTAAGGCATTGTTTGTCCTCTGTGGATCACATTTGGATGGCACCACATATGTTGCAGGCATCCAGTGGGGAACATAGTGAAGGCACATTCTCCGCAATTATGTGCCTATTGTACTGCTGTACAGGGTGCCATGCCCTCTGCAGCCCACTGCAATCACACTATGCCTACTATCTGTCATCAGTGTGCAGGGTACCAGCAACATAGTGGGATATTCTAGGCAAGTGTGTTTGTGTATGACACATGGGTTCAGGACGTATTCTGGGTAATAGTAGGGTTGCATACTTTTTTCACCAGGCCTTTTGCCAGATGTAGGGGTATGGCTTGCCAACACAGTCCCTTAGCTGACTAACACCTGTACTCCTCGTGAGGTGGACATTGTGACATATAAGATGGACACCATATAGGAAAACTTCAAAATCTGCTCCCCAACATGTCCAGTGGTTAGACACTCACAGCCACCTCCACACAGGCTCTGACAGTCAAACACACACACACACCTACCATGTCTTGGAATAGAACCCCTACCTTACTAGTGTATCACACTACAGCATTATGCAGTTACAGCACGCACTACTGAGAACAAAGGATTACAGCAGGCATAGAGGTGTATTCCTAGGTGGGTGACATCAGCAGGATTGCCAAGGGTGGGCATGTGAATTGTAAAAAGTGTGCATACTCTAAAAGCATTGTTTCTTTCACAGGCAGGCAGACACACACACACTTGACCTGTCTGAGATTAGAATACCTACCAAACTAGTTTAACACACTACAGCATTATACAGTTACAGCACACGCCAGGGAGATTACTGTGTTACAGCAGTCCCAGAGGTGTATTCGTAGGTGGGTGACATCATCAGGATTGCCAAAGAAGGGCATTCCAAGTGTACTGGGGTTGTACATGTTTGTTACCTGTGAGTACCCACTGCTTATTGTCACAAACACACATTTACACCTGCTTACAACTGCCTTATGCAGTCCTAACTGACAGTATCAACAAGGCTTGCAGGTCTTGAACCCTGGACCATGTACACTGAGGTCACTGGACATACGACTAAGACAGCTGGGCTGTACACATGTTGCATGGAATCTATAATGCACATCCTACTACAGTTATTCCACAGTACTGAAAACAAATGGGACGGTCCCTTTGTGTACATATGTACAGCACCCTTGAATGTACTGTACTCTGTGAAACAACAAAGACAATTCTACATCTGTACAACTGTCATAACTATATATATATATATATATATATATATATATATATATATTTTTTATATATATATATATATATATATATATATGTGCACCTACGGGATGTGTACACACACACACACACACACACACACACACACACACACACACACATATATATATATATATATATATATATATATATATATGCATATACACAGACACAGCTATATATATATATATATATATATATATATATATATATATATATATATATATATATATATATATATATATATATATATATATATATATATATATATATATATATATATATATATATATATATATATATATATATATATACACACACACACACACACACACACACACACATCTGAACGCCCTTTGTGACACAGAAGGGCTCCAAAGGAACTGACGTTACACAAAACAGAGGCATTTCTTGTGTTATAACATTTAAATCATAAGCAGTTCACCAGAGAAGGGATGGTTGTTGTGTATGTGGAGTTTGGCGTGGGGAATGATGGCTAATGTAATCTACCGTGGGGATTGTGGAGTTAGGGTGGCGAAATGATGGGTATGGACCTACACCCCACCGACAACTTCTGTGTTACTGCTCGACAGTGGCACAGGAAAATAACATACCCAACTGTAATCATGCTTGATTGTGTATTCTTTACCATTCCTAACTATGTAATACTTTGTAGACACCGATCACCACAGATGGCTACCATGGTGTGCTAAAAGACATTACACATGTGTATTCCTGGCTACAGGGTAGTCACACACACAACCATGCACACACTTGTCTGTATTGTGCATACACATCTTGCCTATGTAAAGGTAACTAGTACAGTGGTATGCAGTTGGGGTATGTGCCACAGAACACATACAATTACACTTACTCTGATTCCACTTCTGAGCAGGGTGACATCACAGGACTGATTACTTGCAGTTGGGAGGGGGGAAGAGAGTGGTTTAGCAGTTGACAAGGATAAAGGCCAGTGCCAAAGGAGGTATCTCTTTGGAATGCAGCAAAACCCACTGTCCTGACAGGTTGCAGACACAACACACACACACAACCACACTCAGCCATTTGCTGACACACACACTCAGGCATTTGCTGAGACGCACACACACACACAACCACACTCAGCCATTTGCTGACACACACACTCAGGCATTTGCTATCACACACACAAACACACTTTGCCAGTGGTGGGATCAGAACTCTTGTCTATCTACAGGATCACTATTGCAGTACTACGCAGTTACGGGACAGGCCACAGAGATTACAAATTCCAAGGCAGTCAGACTACCCTTCTACAATTGAGGACAGCAACAAGGAGACTGACAGTCATGAAGTACATAGCTGTAGACGTGTGTGTTTAAAGTAGGTGTCCATTACAACCTATATGCACAAATAAGACACGTCATCTGCAGGTAGGCCTAAGAGGTATAGTTGTAGCACAACAGGAACTTGAACTGGAGTATGGCCATCTGCGGAATGGACAACTACTATCACTATATAGGGTTACAGTGGGCATGCTCATACACTTAGTAGCACAGGGCCATTTGGGATGCACTATGACTACAACTACACAAGGCTATATTGGGCATGCTCATACACTTAGTAACAAAGGGCTTGTTGGATGCACTGACTCAAATTACACAAGGTGGCAGTGGGTATGCTCATACACTTAGTAGCACAGGGCTGTTTGGGATGCACTCTGATTCTAACCACTGAAGGCCACAGTGTGCATGCTCAAACACTTACATGTACAGAACATGCTGTAATGGACTCCTATTGTAAACACACAGGTTTACAGCTAGGTACTTCTTACCTGACAGTATATATGAACATCATACTGGTTTACTACCTGATACCTGTATGTGGCCCGTAAATTATATATCTGTGTCTGTGCTGTGTGATACACATGCATACATTTACATGAAGTACTGACATATATATGTTACGTATACACAGTCATGCATGTGTGGACATGACAGACAATAGTTTACCTGGGTCGCACAGGCGGATAATACCTACAGCATGTGTCACAAACCTTGCTGCCCTGAAAGGCATACATTGATAGCAGGCTGTGGACAGTGGCATCATACGTGGAACAGTGGCATGTGCAAGCATAATGTGTGAGCCACCTTGTGTAATGGTACTGAGGTTCAGGTGTCAAGATGACCTCTCCCGGCTGTGTTAGTAGCTGTCATTATTAGCAAGACTGCTACCCTAACTATAACTCACATTGGTCATATAAACAAGTTCTGCTGCTGTCCGTCACCTTACATGAGGCATTTGCTACCAAGCACATTAATGCCATGCTCAGTGATGTCATGGTACAGGTCGCAACTGCTAGACCAAAACAATGAGCCAATGTCCAGCTGTTATTATGATGTTGTCCAGTGTCTGTCATTCCGGGCTGTCATGACCAAACGATGAGCCCTCAACATAGAGCACATGCTTTCATGTTACACGTGTGTGTGGATAATATCTAGGTCGCATTTACCCATATAGCCACATTCCAAGGCAAATGTCCTACACAGAGAAGTAACACCCTGACACCTACATGACAATTGCATTGGATGCTTATGCTAACCAGTGCTAGATGTGGGGCTTTAGTAATCCATTTGCTCAATGTAGAACCTATAATGGGGAATACTGACATCTGTGCAGTGAGGAATACCTGGCTGAAGGCTCTGTAGTGCACAATTGCACTACCACCATATAACTCATATCCAGACATGTGGGCCATAACAGTGGTATGGACCATTCCAGGTGGTGGTGTACACATATTCATAAAGGCTACTCACATGTAAAGACCACTCCTCTGACATAATGCATCACAGATGAGTCAGGTACAGGTGGCAGTGGCAAATGCTGCATTCTAGGCTGTATCCTCATATACAACCACCACCTTGTTCCCAGACTACCAACACACATCCATATGTGGTATGACATAGTATGGTAGACCACCAGATAACCCTTGATTGGTAGACTGTACCTAGGCCTACATCAACTGTGCAAAGTACCCATGTACAGACACAGCTGCATAATGTGTTATGCAATGCAATAATACCACTGTTTGTAACCAGCTCAGTTGCACACATACCAGGGTCCCTCGGATGTTGTCAGCATTAACACGGTCGACTGTTGCTGTACACCAGTAAACAACACCCTCATGGTTGGATATGACCTAACTGTACCTGCCCTGGATATGTACATCCCACACTCATGCAACATAAATTACATTACCATAGCTTTTGTTTTCCTTCTACATACAGGTGGCTACAGTCATTACACACATGCGCATGGCAGATAGCATGCAAACAGTACATAAGTTTCGATATCTATGTTGACAGAGGTAATATCGCCTCTCTACTGGTCACCCATGACACCTATCATATCATACAACAACCCATGCGGCATATATGTCTTTAGCCATGTCCACCTAATGCAATGCCTACAAACATACCCAAATAACAGGACCATAGGACCTACACAAAGCCTGTATTTACAGACTCATGGAAATCTAGCTTTGCTCTGTATGTTCCTGAGTAGTCACAGGTGATATGTTCATGACATGTACAGCCATTAGTGGCCACAGCTCTGACATATACCCCATGTCAACAATTGCAAGCAATGCATGCTGTGTGCTGTCTGGGCATTAGCCTTAGTACCACAATAGCCAGTACATGCTAGGGTGAGATGTTTACAAGCCACAGACCTTGCACATGCTTGAATGAGTGTACTGCCTAGCTCTAACACAGCACATTACTGGCACTCTTCCAGTACACATGAGGTGTGTGCGGCAAATATGATGTGCTCATTGTTGACCATTACAGTGCCCTGGCTTCACCATGGCACTGTCAAGTAACAGTTTGTAGGAGCATGACATGGAATAATGCTGTGTGTGTCACGCTGATATGTGCTGTTGTAATATATGTACACTTGGCTGAAAGTGGTGGTGACCTACCAGTACATGAATACATCATCCATTATGTTGTAATGCTCGGCTATATTTCACACATGGCGTGGAGAAGGTGTGGAATGTGTCCTCTTGACCTGCTAGTGCATGTACTGATGTAGACCGCATATGTGTACATGTACATGTATTGATGTTTGTGTAGATTCCGTGTGTGTGCAGTGTCTGATGTCTGAAGGTGACTGTTTTCTTAGTACATCATGCTGTTGCAATACAGCCTCAACATTGCCAACTGTATATGATGATATGCTCTAAGTACAGTAAGCCGTACATGAGGTATGGACAGATGTTTGGACATGACTACTAGGTGGTGGGGCTTCTTTGCAGATAAATGATTACTAAGGACAGCTCATTGGTGTGTTACAACCAGACCTACAATAAACTGTGTACCTTCTAAGATCAGGTTTTGTTAACTGAAGTGGAAGACAGACACTGTAGAATGCTGTAAGGGTGACACCGAAGGCAAACCTCATGACACCTGTAACAGTTATACCTCCCATGTGCATATATTGTGCATATATCAGCGCAGTTGTCAAAGGAAAGAGTAACTAAGGATTGTACCAGAAGTGATAGTGCTGTACTTCTGTAGTACCTATCATGAGATAGGCAGGTGTTTGATTCACAGTACTGGCATGTGTGGGTGTGTGTGTGTCCATATATGTCACGTATGGTGGGGAATACATTCCACATGTTATCACTCTCCTGAACACTGTTGTTGACACCAGTACAGAGTGAAGTGTAGAAAGAAAGGCATAGGCAAGTGGTTAAACCTCACACATGTAAAGTGCCTGTATGTGTGTGACATAGGTGTATATCTTTGTGAATGCCAGTGTGTGTGTGTGTGTGTGTGTGTGTGTGTGTGTGTGTGTGTGTGTGTGTGTGTGTGTGTGTGTGTGTGTGTGTGTGTGTGTGTGTATGGTTGTCCGTGTGTATAGCTGTCCTGTTCTTGGAGTGAGGCTGCATTTTAACATAGTGAAATGTTAATGCCCCCTACCCCCATCCACTCAATGCAATCTAGCATCCCTGTTGATATCATCAATCATAGAAGGGCATACTAACCACCTGTTAACATGTACACCCTGGGGTGTGACCTGTTGTTAAATAGCCTACTGATGGAACACCCTCCCCACATACACTCACTGCAATGTAGTATCCCTGTCAATATCCCTCAATCTTAGGCCATTTCAACTACCTGTACATGTGTAATCTCTGTGGCGCATCTTGTAATTGCGTAGTACTATAATAATGATATGCACATAGGCAGGGTTTCTCATCCAAACACTGGCAAGTGTGTGTTTATGTGCATGTGTGCATGTGTGTGCATGTGTGCGTGTGTGTGTGTGTGTGTGTGTGTGTGTGTGTGTGTGTGTGTGTGTGTGTGTGTGTCAGAGTCTGTGTTACTGTGTCTGTGAATCCCTGGGTATGTCTGTGTTTGCATGCTGTCATGGTAGTGAGTATTACTGCTTCCCAATGATAAGCCACTATTTCCACTGGCCTTTACCCTTGTCATCCGGCATACCACTCTTTTACCCACTCCGTGCTCCAGGTAACTATACCTGTATCTCACCCACTATGGATGTGATGGCTCTGAACACAGTAGCTTACTAGACAGATATCATGCTCTTGGATCATTAGAACAGTAAACATAATTGAAACATGGGTGAATATAACTGTGATGTGGAAGCTACAAAGTGCATGCAGGTATTGTCATACTGACCTGTGGGTAGTCAACATGTACAAATGGGACACCCGCAAACACCGACATCCCTTGGCACATGCAACTACACCTGAAAGAGTAAGGCAGAATGTCAAGATCAACATGCCGTTAGTGTTGTTACACATGATACATACTTTCAAATGTACAAAATGCATTTTAAAACTGCAATACATGGTATGTCTGCTGCCTGTCAACACTACTCAACAATATTAATCTACAATTGTCTACCTAGTATGTTCACCCTGTGCATCAGACCATATGAACATGTCCCTGCACCGATGGTGTGGATGACAGGGATGCAGCACAGGCATCATCATATGCACAGGGTGATAATGTTTGCCAGAGGCCTAGGCTGTGCCATTGGATGACATCATGTGTGTGTGTTAGGGCCTGTGATATCACTGGGTGCATGTGGATGTTATGCATGTGTGTGTTGAGGTGCCCCACATTTGTTTCCAGTGTGTGTATATGCATGCACACAGGTCTGGCATGTGGCTGGCCTACAGAGGTGTATTATTGACAGCTGCAGACTGTACAAGGCAGGTTTCACAGTTCACGGTATCCAGCCTTGGCCATGTGACCTGCGCCTGCCAGGGGTTGCACAGGCACTACCAGGCAGAGGTCCAGATTGGGTACCGTCTGATGACACATGTCCACTGGAATTGTGTCCCTGTTGGGACCATCCAGGACCATGTGCACATGGCCTGCTGTCTCCTGGTCTGGACTGCAAAGCACCAGCTGCACTGCTGCTGCTATTGCCACTATGGGAGCGGGCATGTGCAGTAGCATGTTCACATAGACCTTTAACAGGTGATGTAGCTGACCTACGTCCACGTGCCCGACTCCTCACTCCCACCAGATGGTCCAGCACAGACATTCCATGCTCGAGGATTGACATGCCATGGTCTAGGACTCCTACCACATCACCCAATCGTCTATCCAAAATATCTGTAAGATGATGGTGAGCATTTGCAAGTGCCTGGATGTTGTCAGTTAATGAACAGACAGCAGCCCTCTGAAGCCTCAGACCTTCTCTGTTGTGCCATTCAGCACATGCCTGTGCCTCCATTGCAGCCCAAAACATGCGTCTGGTGACTCCAGCTGATGTGCTTTGTCTCACAGGGGCATGTTGGCCAATGGTCCTCCTACGAGCAGCGCTGGGCACATGCCTGTGTGGGATCTTGGTGTGTAGGCACACCTTCCATAGTCACCACACTTCCCTGTTCCATGCTACCACCTGCCAACTGTCCTTCCTCTATGGCCGGTGGTGATGGGGTATGTGCAGGCAGAGGAACTGTGTGTGAGGATGAAAGGGAGACAGGTGGAATGTCAGCCAATGGCACAGATTCAGCCCCTGACAACCTTGGCTGTGCCTCAATCATACTATCATCATCACTGCTAGAGTCTCTGGGGACACTAACATCAGGTGGACTGCAGGAGGGCAATCAACACCTGTAAAGGGAAGACATGAACTGTACATTACAAGTTATACCAGACCCTCACAGACAGACAGACAGAGACACACACACACAGACAGACAGAGACACACAGAGACACACACAGACAGAGACATACACAGACACAGACAGACACACACACAGACACACACACACACACACACACACACACACACACACACACACACAGACACACATGCTACATGCAGGTGATATGGCAGATGGCATTCAGCTTAGACAATTATAGTTTCAGCTTAGGCAATTATAATGGTAGTTATCATACATCCCTGAGTTGCACACAACAGCATGTATGTGTTATAGGAGATGGCATGCACCTTACACAATTACAGTGGTGGTTAGCATACATACCTGTATTGCACCATTTGTGTTAGTAGCCTATGCCCCATACCTGCAACACAATGCATGCACTTTGCACCATTGCACCACACTGCCATGGTGTGTGCAACATACACCGCATGTTAACAGACCATCGCTGACCTTTGTACATCTGCCACTGATGCTTTGTGTTGGCCACCACCCCTATGTATGAGGACATGTGCAGTAGGGTATGTCAACTGCATACTATGTTTGCCTGTGCCCTAGCTTGCATATCTCCCCCAAAGCAGTGCATGTCTGTTCAACATTATTCCGCCTACCCCCAAGCTGAGTGTAGACATTGTGCATGTGGCTGTACACACATGTTTGACATGGCTGTCCCTACTTTGCAATGGTGCCACAGACCAGCACAGGTTTACAGTATACCGGCCTGCTGTGTCACGTATGACCTTGCCAATCACATGTAGTATGACATGTCTTGTGCTGATGTGTTAAATTACATGCATACATGTGTAACACAATGGTGTCCTTTCCAATCTACAGTACGGTAATGGTGTCCCAATGCAGGGACGTGTTATAATAACATGGGCCTTCAGCTGATGCAGTGTTGTCTATTGACCCTACAAATATGCAGCGACATACTGCACATTGAGCTGACGTGCATAGCCATTGCAGGGCATCATGCGGCTTCACAATTGCTGTACAGTGTGAGCTACTGACACATTTCATAGCCATGACTATGTTCACATACAATATATACCTAAGTGGAATGTGACCCACGTCATTGAGGTGTATACACAATAAACCCTGATGTGGAATGTGTGACACAGGTCACAGAAGGGTATACAGATGACACCCCTGCACATCTGCAACTATATTACTGATACCTGGCAACTATGCCCACACATGGCTAACTTACAAGTACTCTATGTCCCACATGCCATCTGTGTACCTCACACACATGCGAGCAGGCATGACAGTGATGTCTGACACCAGCAAGGTGAATGTACTGTATCTGTGGCTTGATGTGGATGTATGCGTATGTTGTGCAACACATGTATGTATTTGGATACTGTATAGGTGAATGTTTCCATGTCATGACACACTCAAGATGTTCAAGACATGTTATGTGGTGGTTTCATGTTATGCCTACACAAGCTGTGCACAGGCCTGTATGATGTTTAGTGTTTCACATCTGCAATATCACCATTACACAAAGACCATAGTTGTATTGTGTCAAGCCAATGTACAACAGTGTGTACACACATGTACATCACTTCTACTGTGTGTGTTGCTTCATGTCTCTGGCCATCCTCCATGGCCATGTGAACACATGTTCAGTCCAATGCTTGTGATGGCCATCTTATTTCACATATCAGTGTTATCCCATATGACATACACCCATAGATGTCATATGCTCCACTGAGGACAGAGTTATGCAGACAAAGGATGGTATGTATGGGATGTGAGACATGTTTTGCATGATAGTTGAGCAGTGTTGCAGTCAGCCCACTACATGTCATGGACATGTCTGATAGCACATGACATTGTGTGACATTCATAGCAAGGGTATAATCCACAAGGGTGTATCCTCTGGGCCGGTCATACTCCAGCTCCAACACATTTAGAGTGTGTGCACACATATGCTCTCTGTACAGTACTGTTCATATTCCCAACATGTGTAATGCTGATATTTAGTACCTGTCCCTACAGTGGAATACACCTCCACCATTATATTCACTGTTGTCCACACATCTGGCAATGACAGTTTGGAAGGTTTAGTGTAGGTGTTTCATATAGTCTTCATTGTTTCACATAGGTAAATAGTATGATGCATTGCAGGTCTGACCAATGTCCATTAACAAGACCACCATACATTATGTGTACGTGTGTTATGGCAGATAGCATGCAATTAATATGTTCCATGCATTATCAAGCCTGGTAAATAATAACAGTCTCACCTGACACAGGCTGCTGTTGCTGCAAAATGCCAGAGGTACCTAAACAGGAGTGTCACAGCAGTAAGATCATTATCCACACCTGTGTGATAGCTACAGGGTGCAATGTCCATGTTAGCACATAAGCCAGTACAATACACTATACTATGGAGTATGCACATCTGTGCATACATAGAGTAGCAGACTATAGTATGTGGCATGTGTGCATACATGCCTTGCATATGATGTTACACTACATATTGTACAGTAACACATGTAACTATGTGATATATAGTTGTGTTTTATGTGCAGTAGTGACTTACCAGGCAACTCCAGGCTCGGTGGTTGAGAAACACCTACCCCCACAATACCAGCTAAAGCTTGTGGATGGAGGTCTGCAGGTGTCCCCAGGGTGGTGGGTAGCACCTTGGTATGTGTGAGTGGGGGCTGGGTGAGTGGCCCCCACCTGTTGCACCTTGTTCCCTGGTGATTGCATTAGCACGCTGTTTCGCCCATCTTATCAGGTCAGTGCAGTGTCGGTGCACCTGCTGATAGGTGCAATTGTGACTGCCAACATCATTTACCCTCCTGCAGAGTTCCTTCTACAGGGCATCCTGCTGCTGTGCATCCTGTGGCACATGGCTGAAGATCGTTGTGTAGTTGTTGAGGAGGTATGGGATGATGGCCTCATCCTACAAGCGGCTGTATGCCGGCAGTCTGCTACATGGCATACCTGGAAGACATAATGATGGAGACAGGTCACAGTAACTCACAGAGAAGTACAGCAGTACAGCTGAACATACATGTGTATCACATTTATTAAGATTACAAATACGTCTTTGTAAATCTACATGACACTAACACCACTGACATGTATAAGTCACACACATTTGACACCTACTGGTGATGTGATGTTATCACTATATATGTGTGTGTCATGTGATGACATTGCTCATACACCATGTGGATGTTGTCTTGACGTGGGCATGTCTGTTTGCCTGTAGTGGTGTCTTTACCTATCAGCACATGCCTGGATGTGTTCACATTAATGCAATCAACCTTAATGCTGTGTATATGTCACATATATAGTCATACATAGCCATTAGGGACATAACCTGTGACCCTGCAGACTTGCAAGCATGTATGTGTTTTGCCATATACATCTACATGGCACTGTACAGCTGTGTAGCATCCTGCCATGTATTGCCTGTGTTGCACATGTGTAACACATGGGACAATAGCTAGCCTGATGGTATTTGCAGGGTTGGATATCAACTATAGCATGTATGGTCATAGTGATCTAGTAGGCTATATGCCCTGGGCCATTTATGAGCCTAGGCAGACAGGTTACCTAGCTGTAGGCAACAGACAGGTAAGTTTCAGTGGCCAGTTCAAGCAGTGCCACAGAACTGATACACATGGTTACTGATATATTTGGCATGTGGTCATCACACCATGTCACAGAGAGGGGCAATGTGCAGCTTCACTGGACAGGGATGCATAGTATGGCAAGAGTATGTTAAGTGTATGGGACAGAGATCTGTCAGGCATGTTGTGATCCTTGTACTAGAAAGGTGGATGTCCATGACGTATGTGTTTATTTGGGATCAGGATGTGTTAAGTGTAGCATGTCCAACACCTCTGGGTTGGACATGGCTTTATTCAGGGTAGGCTGCATGCTACATAGTGCAGCTAGGGATTGGGAAGGGCAGTGTAGGCCATCTACACATGGGCAATAACCCTTAAAGGAAATATGTGATCTATTATGGGTCACATGGGTGTTGAGTATGGCTGAGCAGTTATCTCTATATTCCTGGATGGCACCCTGTCATGATTAGGGGTGCCACATATGACTACCTGTCTTTTGTGGTGACGTAACTATCAAAGGGAAGTACTGTCCAGCTGCATCCCATACACACAGTTGCCATTATGTTGACCACTGCCTAGGTGGTAGTTAATGGGTACAGGGTTTGTAACATATGACAATGCAATACTTAGCTGTCAGATTGTGGCCATACATCACACACCACACATCTGACACACTAAGGCCCTTCTGTATGTTGAACGCAGCACACATTGAGTCAACTATTGCTCCTAGTTCATAGTCATTTGCAAACATCAATAGGCTGATGCCTTCTGTGTTAGTCTGTGTGGTATAGATAACAAAGAGGGGAAGTACCAGGAATGACCCCTGCATTACTGTGGATGGCACTGGTTTGATGCGTGTATTAGTCAGACACCTTCTGTAGTGTTGGTTCTGCCAGCAGTCCAGTTGCCAACCACTCCTGTGACATAGGAATATACACCTAGTTTACTGAGTGTAGCTGGAACACAGTATGGGTGATGGTGTCCTATGACCTGGCAAGGTCATGATATGCAGTGTGAATCAACCCTACTGTCATCTACATCTGTACTGAGTACATCAAATATGTTGACCACAGTTCATGGCCATACAGACCAGACTCAGCAGGGTAGTTGTGCACTATGTCCCATTATCAATGGTGTCTCCCCTTTGTGGGGTGTGATAACTGTTGCTGTGCACCATTCGGTGTGTACACAGCCTGACATGGAGCTATGATTGAACATGATGTGTATGTGGATAGCTGAATGTTCTTACATTTGTGTAGGATACACCCTGGGATGTTGACAGGTCCCATGAAAGCTGTATGTATGGCTTTAGAGAGTGCAGCTTGTACCTGCATAGTCGTTAGTACAGGGGCCCTGTAGTGTACATGGATATATTACTAAGTGTACCTGTTGGGGGGGGAGGTGGGAGTGGGTTTAGGTTCTCCGAGACCCTATCTGGATGAATGGGTGCTATTTCTGTAGGTGCAGTACTTCCCATGCCATAGTGCTGTGCAGCACGGCAGGTCTTGTCATTGCCATTACGATTAATGACACAGCTATAGAATGCTCTGTGCTTGGCCTCATAATATGTGGCTGATTAGTTTCACAGTAGCTTTGCGTGGTTTTATATGGTGTATCTGCATCTTACTGAGGCTGACCAGGGATCACCTACACTCATGTGTGTTCACTCTTGCAACAGTTACTACCTTCTGTGGTACAGTTTAAAGCATGGTACCACCAGTTTGCCTTCTTGTTTGTGTTGGATTGAATCCTGGTTCTGTTTCAATGGCACAATCACTGCACATATGTGACTGCTTAAGGTTCATTTGTGTAGGATTCAGCATTTGCACATGCATTGTCCATCTGCATGGGTGCCATGGCACTCACCACTCTGCTCTTAGGAAACATAACATTGGCATTGGAGACTAACTATGTGTAGCATACTGTTAGCCCTGTTTGTGTGACTACTGTGATCCAGGTCAGTGGGGTCGATGGAATCCAACATGCATTGAGCATTGCATGTTGGTACAAGAGGAGTCTTTCCAGTTCATAATGGAATAGCTGAGAGCAGCCATTATTATGGTTCTGTCTCAGACCTAATCTTCCCCATTACAGCACATTATGACAGTTGGGAAGTCCACGGCCTGGTGGGTGATCTGTCTCAAGGTGCATTTTGAATTCCACTTTGGCACAAAGGTAGTTGCTCAGCATAATGCATCTGATGTTATGCAAGTGCAATTAGCGTGGGGTGTACATATCCTTCAGGAATATGGACACACCTGCAGCCATGTGTTCCAATAAAGGATAATGGGCAAGAGGTGAGGTATGTGTTATAACATGGTCATGCAGGTGTGCTCTCAAGCATTGAAACATGTCTCAGCCACTGCACAGATATGTTCTCCATGTTAGGGATTGACATATGTGTGTCCGTATAGTGTTTCTGACATGTATCATTGTGTAGCGAGACCGCAGTTTATTGCTTGGCTGTCCCTGTAACAGCAGTGGACCCTCACTTGAACCATGCATGATGAAGGCACTATAGGGGAAGCATGAGCCCTAGGCAGTATCCAGATTCCCAGGGGTGACAGGTGCAGGCCCTGTCTGGCAAAGCATCATGGTCTGTCAACCATGTTATCCCAGGATGACAGATACTGGATACCCTTTGACATGCACCACTACACTAGACAATTGTGGAATACAATCCTTTTGTCCCTGTACTGCAGTATCATTCTGGCCAATGGCAGAATGCTACCCAGGCCTTGGGACATACCTGCATGGGCTACAAGACCTGACAGTTCCTACATGTGTTTCCATGCAGTCCAGGCTACTGCATCACAGGTCCTGCACAACAACATGGAATATGCCAGAGCCATGTGTATAGTTCAAAAGGTGGTCTGAGTGTATGAGTATGTGGCTAATCATGGCAGACAGGCAGCTGACAGTATGTATGCCCTCGTATAGGTTGGTGTGTAACATAGTGCTAGAGTTTGCATTCACAAATGAGTACTGTTGGGCATGTTTCCAGTCATGTGTTCAGAGGTGTGGCACAATTATGCAAACTATGTCATACAGTTTGTGTATTTTGGTGTCTGTCTCTTCCTGCTTGGGGGTCACTTGTTTGGCCAGATACTTAGACGCATCTGTGAATGTGTGTGATTTTCGGTAGTGTGTGTGGGTGTCCTTACTGTGTTCTGGTAAGGGTATGTGTTGGTTGTGTTGATGAGCTGCATGTGTTAACCTACACCTCATGACTGTCCAGTCCAGTCATGGCTGTAGACTGGGCTGCCTTCCAGCTTACCCCTGTAGCTGCATCCCAAACAATGTGTGGGGCATGGTGTTAGGTGGGTCTGGCAGTGTACATGGCATAGAGATTACATTCCCCCAGGATGGCCACATACACAAAGCTGACATTAGTAAACACCAGTAGCTGACTAGTGGACATGCCTGTATGAGCAGTCAGTACTACAAGTACCAAGTACTGTATTTAGTTTACGTATTGCCTATGAAGATGTTTTAGACAGTGATGCTCACATGTAAATATTTGTGTTATGGACGTGACAACACTGGCTATTACGGAAACATTGTAGCTACCTTTAGCAGCAATCCTCCTCTGAGGAGCACATCACATCCTGTTAGTTGATTACAGATGATGCAAGTGTCTACAGGTCTGTTTCCTTCTCTGGGTATATACTCACATATCCACCAGGACCATGAGCTCTGTTGGGCACAGACACCCACTCTCCAAACAGAGTCATGTATCAATAGACTCTGATGCCACTATCAACATGATCAGGATATAATCAGATAGTGTGAGCCATCACCTATGATGCGGCTATTACACATGGGCAGCTGTCTCCTACATCTTACACTCCTACTGCAGATGTTACACTGGAGTTAAAGATGATATGCAACCTGTTTCATTACCAGTGCTGTGCACTACCTTACATACAGTATGTGCAGGTGGCTGTTAGGTTGGCAATGAGAGGTTGGGCTACACAAACCTGGTAGTTCAACCAGTGTGTCTGTACTCTCAATATCCACTCTATGTAGGTGTGCACATAGCCATTTGGCCCAGCCCTGTAACAAGGGTCACTACACATTTGCATAACATGTACACATGCACAGCTGTTATTGCTTGCAAACGATAGTAGAGAGGTGGATATTACATGTGTTATGTGCATGGATAGTTACCTGGCTCTTCCAATTATCTTTGCTATCATGCTGCTAACCTGTCAGATGAATACTAATGCTATGTATCCTGTCATTGAGTATTGTAATTGCCAATAGACATAACTACTGTTTGCATAACATAACAGAACTGCTATGTAGAATAGAATACAGATCTGCCTAGAATACTGTACATTACACAGTTATTGGCACAATATCCCACAATGCACACCATATTTGCATGGTAAGCCCACCTTTAACATGTTCATCTTACTTATACACCCATACATATGTCGACTGTTACAATATATCGACATATACTATCCCCTGTTATAGCACATACTTGTTGGACCAATCCTGACACTGACAGTGGCTGGAAGCGAATTGGTGGGTTCCAAGCCCATATCATCCCTTGTGGTGTATGCAGTGTGCCGTGTGACCTACAGCAGTACACACATAGAATACTACAAGCATTACTACTGCTCAACAATACATCACTACAAGATAGCTATTTCCACTATATGCATTGATTACACTGTAATTCTTACAGTACAGGTACTACATACACAGACATACTACATGTTATACATACCATCTTAGTAATCGGAGGTGTTATTAACTAGTATAATACTCATTTTGGTTCATCTTTCAGTGTTTTGTACTGTCCTACAGGTAGATACAGATGGTTTGAATGTGTGACAAGGCAACCTTTTATAGTTACAGATCAGTAACATGTGCTATCCCGATGACCAATTGGTGTTCCTAAGTAGCTAATTACATGCACATCAGCTGCGCTGCTACTGCCTTAGCCAATACCATGGCTACAGTGGAGTATAATTGAGTACTCCACTTGGGCGTTGTCCCTTTGCCTTACTTGTGAGGAAGACAGCATGGAAGTTTTGTTTGGAATCTATTGCAACAGCTGTATGGAGATGAACAGTAATATATTGTGTGTAATGCCTAGAGGATTTGGTCTAAATGTGAGTACTGCTGTTATATTTCTGAACATTGCTACTTGTGCAGGGTTTGTCTGTACCTAATACTTCTGCATATGTTTCAGTCTGGCCAGGTTGTTTGACCAGCTCAAGGCTGCATAGCTATGCATATAATGTTAGGGAGTTTACAGTGTGCTTACCAGACATATTTAGTTTGGTGTTACTGTGTATCATACTGTGCTGATAATCAGTACTCGGTAAAACTTCCTGGTGTACGAACCTTTCAACCCTCTGAAATGGGATTAGTTCATACAAACCCTGTTACATCAGCAGCTGTTCAATTGTATAATGGCAACTATTTCACATAGGGCCATGTTAGTGTGTCTGTGTCCAGGTATGTTAAGGTTTCAGCAGATGTTGTACAGTAGTTGCATAATTGGTTATGGTATGACAGTATGTATTGATGTAATTATTTTGGTTGTGGGGTAGATGTTGGTGGGTGTACATAGCACATGCAGGTGTGTAGGAACCCCTTTTATACAATGTCTATATGTGTGTGGGTGTTCTTTCCCTATGTGAACACCTATCCCTTAGTGGACTAATACTATGGTAATTGCAGGCTGATTCATTAAGGCACTATTAAATGCTTCCTGTATAGCATGCAGGTACTGTTAGTCCTTGAATCCTTTTGGCAATACATCAGAATGTAATAAAGTTTTGCAAAATGAAAGCTGTCTGTGTAATTCTGTCATGGATATTTGCAGTCATTGCAGTTGTGTTGGTGACTGTGTCCATAGAACATATTTGTAATAGTGTATTGGCATATACTCTTCATATGTTATGTTCATATTGTTTGGGGGGTGGAATGTGTGATTGCTATGGTCCATGTTATACTCAGATATGACCACTTTGGATGCTGTCTACAGACATGTATGTATGTGTGTATATATATATATATATATATATATATATATATATATATATATATATATGTGTGTGTGTGTGTGTGTGTGTGTGTGTGTATATATATATATATATATATATATATATATATATATATATATATATATATGTGTGTGTGTGTATATATATATATATATATATATATATATATATATATATATATATATATATAGATATATACATTATTGCATACGTTTATCTGTACCTCCATAGATGTGTAGATGTTTTAACCTATCTATATATCTACATATATATGTAGACCTGTATATATACATGTCTCTATGTATCTCTCTCTCTCTCTCTCTATATATATATATATATATATATATATATATATATATATGAGCATACACCTTTAATTGGGTACATGGCGGGTTGTCCTATTTCAACACATTCCTCCCTTTTGTGTTTTAACCTGTCTGCATACACAACTGGGATAGGTACATCCCAGGTAGCTTAGTGTTAGGTTACTCTGAGGATGGAGTACATGGTTGCAGGTTCTACTCCTGGAAGGTGTTATTATTTTACCTCTCAGAGTAGGCACTGGTAGGGAAAGTGTGAATAATGCACATTTACGTGGTTGTGAGCAGGTTTGCCTGTGGTCTGCGCGACGTTAAGCAAAGGTTAAACGTGTGAAGCGCTTCTCCGTTTACCGTGTTTCAGCACCACTTACCATCATGCAAACATGTGGAAACCCGCTTACAACTGCTTAAGAGTGCTTTAATCCACCTGCATCCAAAAGCCCTTATTCTGGCCCTCAAAATAACCTAACAGCCCTTGCAGGTCTTGAACCCAGGACCATGAACACCACAGTCACTGACTTTACCACTAAGGCATCTGAGATATGTACAAATGTTATGGTGTTTAGAATATACATTGTACTACAGACATTCCTCACTACTGAAAACAAATGTGACAGTCAGTTGGTGTACATATGTCTGATACATGTTAATGTTCATATGTTTGTGAAATTAGGTGTTGCAATGTGACATGACAGGGTGTATTATGAATGAGAAAGGTTCTTGCTTTGTGTCCTTTTATATTGTCCCCATACTCCATGTATGCCCCTCCAGTTCACTTATTGGACATCCGACCCAGGCCCTCCTTGATGCATGATTGCATTACCCATCATTCCTCCCCACCCCAATCTTCACATACACAACAACCACCCCTTCTATGGTGAATTAGGTTAATATTAATTGTTATAATACCAGAGCTGCATGTGTTTTGTGTACACTCCAATTCCTTTGGAGTGCTTCTGTGTCACAAAGTGTGTTCATAGATGTTTATATATATGGCTATTGATGTAACTGTATAATATATATATATATATATATATATATATATATATATATATATATATATATATATATATATATATATATATATATATATATATATATATATATATATATATATATATATATATTTCATATTAGTTTGTAACAGTAATACATATGTAGACTGGAATGTGTTGGTTCACAAACTACAGTACATTACAATGTACTGTACATATGTACACAAAGTGACTGTCCCATTTGTGATCATTACAGTGAAATGCATATGGTATAAGGTGTAGTCTCAAGACCATGAAACATGTATACACCTCGGATGGCTTAGTGGTAAGTCCCATGACTATAGTGTGCATGGTCCAGGGTTCGACACCTGTGATGCTTTACAAATGTTTTTTACTGCAGAATAAGGCTCATTTAAGCAGTTGTAAGCATGTTTAAAAGTGTTTGTGTGACATTATAGCAGCAGTTAAACACAGTTAAACAAACTTTGTAATATATAACCTGTGCGTGCAAACATGGCCACATCCGCTAACTACTCCGGATATATACATGTCAGTGACGTAACATCTCACTATGTGCTGACATAACATTACATTCTCTGTTGACTGTACTCTCCAGCACACATGGGTTTATATGGGTGTTTTGAATGTTTATTATACAGACGATTACTACCTATATATGCAAGCTGTGGTTAAGGTATACTTTTGCACATGATAAACATCCCTGCCTTTATTGGGATTGTAACCTCAAATGCACAGATACTATGTGGATGCTGTAACCATTACACTGTTGACATTAACGTTGCTTCCGCCTATTTCCTATTTAGATGATTTCTATGTGTAAGCTAGGCTAAGCAAAGGGCGGAGGCCCCCAAACTCACTGAGCTTCACGTACTCTTGAAATAACAACATATAACAAATGTACTGTGAGACAATACATTACATTCCTAACTACATTAGGCATAGCCCTCACTGACACACTTCAAGGGAAACCTTGTTGTGTGAATGGGTAACAGACTATACACCCCTGGGATCATGTGTCCCAGAACCATACAGCCAGGGGGGGGGAGCCTGTCCAGTTTGATAGCTGCAAGACCTGTTGGGGGAATTGAATGGTGTTGAATTGTCACATTAACATGCCCTCTTTAGATCACTAAGTGCCCCTATCACCCTCCACAACCCCAGTCTTCAACAGCTTCCAGCAACTCTGCCTGGAATTGCTTCATTGGCTATGCTTGACAGAGGCTCAGTTACTTCATCAATGGTGCGGGGAAAGCCAACACACTGTAGCTATGCTTCTAATTGCCCTTGGGCAGATAGGTAGTAGGCTATCTGTGAACCTCTAATGTGCAGGCCATCACAGCCATAATATGTGAATAAACAGACCTTCAGATCACAATATACAGTGAGAAATCACCATGTAGTCAGGAAACAGTTGAGTACAGCAAGAACATACAGAACACTGATACTTAGTCACTCCAAAAGCCTATCTTGGAAGCTAGAAGACTTGTATAAGTTTAAGGCTTTCTATTGCTTACCAGTAGGTTACCTACAGGGGAGATGAAAAACAAGCACAGATGGGGAACATGCATGCAATGATACCATACCGGCCTATGTGTCAGCCTTAGGCTTTGGAATACTGGCCAAGGCTATTGGCACCCCCATGATGCCTTATTTACAAGAGTCTTGAAGGTGAAAACCAGTTCCATAAACAGCACAATAGCAGATTCAATGAGGATTATGCTACTCAACACCAGGGGTTGTGATCACAACATGCATGCACTCACAGCACTCCTCAGGATGGACAACATCAACATCTGTGCATTAACTGAAATCTGTCTTAAGGCTCCTGAGAGCACACCAGCACTACCAGACTACAACCCATACCACACATTTCAGCCACAGAACATGGACTGACAGACATGGAGGGCTGTATCCATATTCATCAGGGATACCTACACCTCCAGGTTAGTGGGGCAGCATGATACCTCTGTGATCATCCATGTGCAGCTAACATCAGCCACAACTGCAATGTGAAATGTGGCCTGCTACGGATCACCCTCCATGACCCAGGACCTCCACTCCACCTACCTGGAGACAGTGGAGAACATGACAGTCCTAATGCACACCCTGGCATTGGTCGATGTCAACTACCATACCATTAACTGGGAAACGTACTCCAGTACTCACTTCCAGGCCCAGCGCTTCCTGGAATGTATCACCTCATATGCCCTGTATCAGGTGGTAACCTCCCTAACGTGGGGTGGAAACTACTAGATGTGGTCATCACCAACATGGGCAACAGGTGCACCACAGCAGAGGTTAACCAGTCACTGGTTAGATCTGACCATGAACTATTCACTGTTTCCACACCCTAGCATCTCCCCACCCACAGATACCACAGTGTATACCTTTCCTACAGCTAAATTTACACTACTAGTGACAGGGGTGGGGGTTTCACAGCCCCCACACTAAGGGGAAACACTGCTCAAGATACAGACAGATTTACAAATGCAGTCTATAAGCACCTACATGGATGTATGGATCGTGCCATCACTGGTAAACCAAGACTCACTCCTCCTAGACAAGGACACCGGTCTGGTGGACCTCTGCAATAAACAGGCTATACTACAGAAGTAGGACAGTGTTCCAGACACACAGCAAATCCCACGAAGGGCAGACATCTGTGACCACTATTAGTATGATATGTAGGTCCCTCATGACATCATCCAAGGCTAACATCAGCAGGAGAATACGCAAGGATTCAAAAGATAACCACAAAGCCTTCTTTGGCTATGTCAAGGATCTACGTGGTGACACACAGATTTGCACTGTGCCGGTGAAATATAGCACAAAATATGCTGACCCTACTGATATCGCCAACATCCTTGCAGATACATTCAGTGCATACTTCACCCCCTAAAGAGCCCACAACACTACCCGAAAGGTACAGTATCCCAACCATCAGAGACACACAGGTGGAAATGGCCCTCTCTAACAGCAGAACACAGCATCAATGGAGGCAGATGTTGACCCAGACTGCATCTTGCAAACTGTACAAGACAACCTGCCCCCCACCTAATTAAGCATTCCTACCTCAGCCTCTCCACAGGCTACATGCCCATACAATGACACGTGGCAACAGTTATTCCACTCCATCAAGGTGGAATCACAACTGACCATGGTAACTACCACCCCATAAGCCTGACTAGCCTGGTCTGCAATGGTATGGTTTGCATCCTCATGGCACTCATTAACAATGACATTGGTAACCTCCGAACACATGACCCAACCCAGGTCAGCTTGGTTGAGTGCAGTTCATGCCTACTGAACCTGTTTGACGTCTTACATACAGTCACCAAGACATTAGATGATGGGGGAGGTGGTTCACACATACTACCTGGACCTCACCAAGGCTTTTGACACCATGCCCCACTCAGGTATTATTGATAAACACACCAGCCTGTACATTCACCCATACATCACAGGTTGGGTTGCCAACAGGCTTACACACAGAACCCACATGGTACGACTAGCAGTCTCCAGGTCCAACTCTTGAACAGTCATGACTGGTGTCCCACAGGACTCAGTCCTGGGAGCCCTACTGTTTGGCATATACATCTCAGAGGTACAGGCAAACACAGGTGGACTATGGCAGACCATGTTTGGCAATGACTGCGAACTGGGAGCCATGATTGATAGTCCAGCTGACACGGACATCCCTCAAGGGGCCTCACAGAGAACATCACAGGGTGCCAATGACATGGCCTCCAGCCAAGTGCCACTAACTGCATGGTCATTCCATTGTGGAATTGGCACCCACATATTAACACATAAGTGGCAGCCACTTTAATACAGACGAGGTAATGGGGTATCTGGGGACTAAGGTAGATAGTGATCTCCCCTTTGACAATCATATCTCCACAGTAGTTAGGACATCCTTCTATGTAGGCCATCTGATTACTAAAGGATTCCCATCTAGACATACTGGGGTTATAGTGCCCTTTACTCATCACTCATCAGTCCCATCATAGGGTATAATAACCCATGTGGGATGTACCTCAGAAGACACGTCCAACAGCTGGGGGTCCACGAATGTACCTCGCCAAGGGGAATACTGGCCTCCAACATATGGCCTATGCAGCCAGACTGAATAAACTCCTGCTTTACTCAGTGGCATCTCGTTTACCCAGAGATGATCTCCACTGGCCAACACAGCCATGTCAAACTCAGGCTTGATGGATATGCTCCACCTATGGGAATCCATGTCACAGTGAGCCACACACTGTAGTGAGCTGAACCTTGCCACAACAATAACTGGAAGATGCTGGAGGGGCAGCTTCCTGTCACAGACACTCCCATACTTTGGAACAACATCCCTAACTACATTATACAGAGCCACTCACTAACACTCTGCAAGAGAAACCTTGAAGGGTGGATGGGGAACAGTAGATGCACCCCAGGGATCCCGCCATTGGCTCTGCTCCACAGAGGGACAGTTAATGAATCAATGGGGTGGCAAAAGCTGACACATTTTGGCTGGCCTTATGAATGGCCTCTGGCAGTTGGCCAAGTACCTACCTATGAACCTATACATACAGTATCTGCTTATGCTGATAGCTTAATTTACTGTTCAGGTGTTGACATACCTTGTGCTAATGGCTGTTGTGTGCACAATAGTTGAGGGCTGCCTATGTTGGATGCATACAGTAGAATGCCTATACATGACAATTTACAGGTAGTCTTGTGAGTGTGCCATCCATTTTTACTGTGTGTGCAGGCAGAGAAAGGTGTCAGTCCCTAGATGCCTACACTCAGTGTGTGTGCTATAAGTTCCCTCTTTGCCAAGGCATGGGCATACTCGACATGCCTCCATCTGCCTACTGGGGCTGGCTCAGGGTGTTCGTGGTCTGAGTACCTCTGTGCCTGTGGGGCCCTTGGCAATGGTGGTGGGCTGTGAGGGCCTTCACCATTCTGTCCCTGCTGCAGCTATTTCCACAGGACCATATTGTGTAGCATGGCTCACACTATGAAGATGTGGGCACATGTGCCTGGAGAGTACTGTAAGGCTCCACCTGATATGTCCAAGCAACGGAACCATTGTTTCAACATCCCAAACACACTCTCTATGATGATTCTGGTTTGTGCCTGTGCCTCATTATGGTGTTCCTGCATGAGTGTGTGTGCCTTTCTGATGGGAGTCATCATCCATGGTTCCAGTGCATAGCCAGCATTCCCCACTAGGTGGCCATTTGGAATGTCTCCCCAGCAAATAACTGATACAGCTGTGAGGCATGCCAGATGTGGGAGTTGTGATAGCTTCCAGGGCTGCCAGCGCACACATCCATGATAATGCCCTGGGCATTGCACATGACCTGGCAGTTGATGGAGGGGTATCCTTTGCTGTTTATGTAGTGCCTACCCTGCTCACCGGGTGGTGACTTGATGTGTATGTGTGTGCAGTCTATTGCACCCAGTACCTCTGGGTATTCTGCTACACGGTGGAAGAGACACATATTGCTGGCCAACTCCTCCTGCATTTGGGGGAAATATATGTGCTTACTGGCATGTGGTAACATGGCATCCAGGAACTGGTGTAGTATCCTGGATGCTGATGCCTGTGAGATCCCCATGATATCCCTAGTTGGTCTTTGAAAGGTACCTGTAGCTAGTATTCTCAGGCTTACACATACTTTTGTATCCACTGTGATGGGTCCCCCTCTGTTTGTTATGGCTCTGAGGCATGGCCAGCACAGCTCCACAAGTTGCTGTAGGGTTCCTATTTACTCTGTAATGCTCTACTATCTCCAGGTCATGTAGCCCCTGGTAGGTTACCCTGGGTCTGAACACTCTTATCCTCCTCTTGCGGTTGGTCATGTGCATCATCCTCCATACCACCTTCAGTCTCCAACACATGCTGGTGGATCAAAGCTATGGCAGCACCTAACATGTACATAATAAAAGTTCCCCGTCTGTATACACCACTGGTGCAGAGTGTATGGGAATACACAAATGTGTGCGAGGTGCTTTCACACTTTATAGTATTGTGCTATGGATGCTGCTGATGTAAGTGGGTGTGTATGAGCTATTCTAGCTGCTGTGTGTCTTAATTATGGGTTTTGCAATGAGCACTGCAAGTGTGGGACCTTTACTGTGGAGATCTACTTGCCTGTCTTGATTAATATGTTGCCCTCTTATTCACTTTTAGACCTGGATCCCCTCCCATTATCAGGCATGCATCCACCTGCCTTCTTTCTTGTTTTTTACTTTCCCTACCCTGTCATGGCAAAATATGCCTTGTAGCTGATATACTGCATATTGGCTTTGTTCTGCTTTGACACTTTGCTGTTTTCTTTGCAGTACAGCCCCTCCCCTTCCCTGTTCTGCAGGTAGCTGCTTGCAGCCTTGTTAGCTGTTGTCAATGGCCCACTGTAGGCTACTAGGTGTTAATTAGTCATTTGTACTCCAGTTTCATTGCTGCAGCATTTCCTTATTTCTTTCCTATATCCTTCCTGTTTCAGCTGCAGTGAGCGCCACGCATACCCGTTTACGGGTTTATGCGTGATTTTCATCTCCGCTCACATGTATACTCAGTTACCTTGTGTACTCTCAGCCAAGCATAGCTACGGGCATTCGACACACCCTATCCTGCAGCTTTGCCTAGCTAGGGGCAGACCAGTTTAGCAATGCTCCAATGTGCTTACAGCAATGACGACACACCCCTCCCTTGATCTCATCTTTAGCTTAAGAGCTCACCTCGGTGTTATAATGCTACACTGTAAGGTGCATCCTTACACCAGCGGGAATCTGCATTCACTATTACTGCTCTCATTTGCATGGCATTGCCTACTAATTCCTAGCTACTGCGCATAACACTGTTACTGCCCCTTAGCAACCCTTGCACCATGAGTATGGTGTAGCATGTCTGCCCTTGACTATTATGGGAAAATCATGATATGTGTTTCACTGCAGTTCTATTCTATATTTTTATATATTCCTTATGATCCCCTTTGCGCACGGCTACCCTGCGCATCCACGTCGGGATAGTGCGACTATATATATTAAATGTTAATTTTGTATTTTGTACATTTTTTTATGCCGATGGCTATATATTTAGCCATTGGTATATATTAACAATATAATACATGTGTTTGGTCAGCTGTCATGGCTCCAATTTTATGTTTGCAAAACTGTAAACCGTTTTCTATGGTTTACATTTCTGCATGCTTACACTACACCTGCACCACTTCCTGAATCACTACATCCTTCATTTGCATGCTACACTGCTGCACATGGGGCAATTAGCATACAAGGCTCAGGAGTTGTGTGGGCATAGCGTACGCAGGTAGTGCAAGTGGGAACAGCTCGTACTTGAATCACTCGACAGCCATCTTTGGTGTTAGAATGCCGACGCTATGCCTCCACCTAGCACAAGCTTCATGAATCCCGGGGATTGTACTTTTTTTTATTTTTTATATTTTTCCCCTAACAGATTTGTTTGTTTTTCAATTGAATTGTACAGATTATAGGTTACATTAAAGGTGGGAAATGTTTTGAAAAATTTAAAAGTAAAAAAGTTAACCTTTTTTTAAAAAAACCCACAGACATACTACATTATACATACCGGCCATAGTAATCGGAGGTGTTATTAACTAGTGTAATACTCTGCTTTTGGTTCATCTTTCAGTAAGTTTTTCTTGTACTGCTCTACAGGAAGATACAGATGGTTTGAATGTGTGACAAAAGCAACCTTTTATATAAAGTTACAGGATCAGTAACATACGTGCTAGCCCCATGACCAATTGGTGTTCCTTAAGTAGCTCATTGCTGATGCAATATCAGCTGGGCGCCAAGCTACTGCCTTTAGCCAATACCATGGCTACAGTGGAGTATATACTCGAGTACTCCACTTTACGCTGTCCCTTTTGCCTTTACTTGTGAGGAAGACAGCATGGAAGTTTTGTTTTGGAATCTATTGCACACAGCTGTATGGAGATGAACAGTAATATATTGTGTGTAATGCCTAGAGGATTTGGTCTAAAATGTGAGTACTGCTGTTATATTTCTGAACATTGCTACTTGTGCAGGGTTTGTCTGGTACTCTAATACTTCTGCATATGTTTCCAGTCTGGCCAGGTTGTTTGACCAGTTCAAGGCTGTATCATTAAGCTATGCATATAAATGTTAGGGAGTTTACAGTCTGCTTACTCAGATATATTTAGCCTTGGATGCTACTGTATATCATACTGTGCTAATAATCAGTACTAGGTAATACTTCCTGGTGTACCTACCTTTCAGCCCTCTGAAATGGGATTATTTCATACAAAACCCTGGGTTAAGCATCAGCAGCTGTTCAATTGTATAACGGCAACTATTTCACATAGGGCCATGTTAGTGTGTCTCTGTCCAGGTATGTTAAGGTTTCAGCAGATGTTGCACAATAGTTGCATAATTGATTATTGTATGACAGTATGTACTGATGTAATTATTTTGGTTGTGGGGTAGATGTTGGTGGGTGTACAAAGCACAAGCAGGTGTGTAAGAACCCCTTTTATACAATGTCTATGTGTGTGTGTGTGTGTGTGTTCTTTCTCTATGTGAACATCTATCCCTTAGTGGACTAATACTATGGTAATTGCAGACTGATTCATTAAGGCACTATTAAATGCTTCCTGTATAGCATGCAGGTACTGTTAGTCCTTGAATCCTATTGGCAATACATCGGAGTGTAATAAAGTTTTGCAAAATGAAAGCTGTCTGTGTAATTCTGTCATGGATATTTGCAGTCATTGCAGTTGTGTTGGTGACTGTGTCCATAGAACATATTTGTAATAGTGTATTGGCATATACTCTTCATATGTTATGTTCATATCGTTTGGGGGGGGCGAAATGTGTGATTGCTATGGTCCATGTTATACTTAGATATGACCACTTCGGATGCTGTCTACAGACATGCATGTCTACAGACATGCATGTATGTGTGTATATATATATATATATATATATATATATATATATATATATATATATATGGGTGTGTGTGTGTGTGTGTGTGTGTGTGTGTGTGTGTGTGTCATATATATATATATATATATATATATATATATATATATATATCTATGTGTGTGTGTGTGTATATGTATATATATATATATATATATATATATATATATATATATATATATATGTATATAGATATATACATCATTGTATACGTTCATTTGTACCTCCATAGATGTGTAGATGTTTTTAACCTATCTATATATCACTTATATATGTAGATTTGTATATATCGACGTCTCTATGTATCTCTCTCTCTCTCTCTCTCTCTATATATATATATATATATATATATCTATATCTATATATATGAGCATACACCTTTAATTGGGTACATGGCGGGTTGTCCTATTTCAACACATTCCTCCCTTTTCTGTTTTAACCTGTCTGCATACACAACTGGGATAGGTACATCCCAGGTAGCTTAGTGTTAGGTTACTCTGAGGATGGAGTACATGGCTGCGGGTTCTATTCCTGGAAGGTGTTATTATTTTACGTCTCAGAGTAGGCACTGGTAGGGAATGTGTGAATAATGCACATTTACACGGTTGTGAGCAGCTTTGCCTGTGGTCTGTGCGACGTTAAGCAAAGGTCAAATGTGTGAAGCTCTTCTCCGTTTACTGTGTTTCAGCACCACTTACCATCGTGCAAACACGTGGAAACCTGTTTACAATTGCTTAAGAGTGCCCTTGAACCCAGGACCATGAACACCACAGTCACTGACTTTACCACTAAGGCATCTCAGATATGTACAAATGTTATGGTGTTTAGAATATACATTGTACTACAGATATTCCTCACTACTGAAAACAAATGTGACAGTCAGTTGGTATACATATGTCTGATACATGTTAATGTTCATATGTTTGTGAAATTAGGTGTTGCAATGTGACATGACAGGGTGGATTCTTGCTTTGTGTCCTTTTTATATTGTCCCCATACTCCATGTATGCCCCTCCAGTTCACTTACTGGACATCTGACCCAGGCCCTCCTTGATGTATGATTGCATTACCCATCATTCCTCCATGAATTAGGTTAATATTAATTGTTATAATACCAGAGCTGCATGTGTTTTGTGTACACTCCAATTCCTTTGGAGTGCTTCTGTGTCCAAAGTGTGTTCATAGATATTTATATATATGACTATTGATGTAACTGTATAAATATAAATATATATATATATATATATATAGATATATATATACATATATCACTGAGATATATAGATATATAGATATATATATACATATATCACTGATACTGTACATATGTACACAAAGTGACTGTCCCATTTGTGATCATTACAGTGAAATGCATATGGTATAAGGTGTAGTCTCAAGACCATGAAATATGTGTACACCTCGGATGGCTTAGTGGTAAGTCCCATGACTATAATGTGCATGGTCCAGGGTTCGACATCTGCGATGCTTTACAAATGCTTTTTACTGCAGAATAGGGCTCATTTAAGCAGTTGTAAGCATGTTTAAATGTGTTTGTGTGACATTATAGCAGTGGTTAAAGACAGTTAAACAAACTTTGTAATATATAACCTGTGCGTGCAAACATGGCCACATCCGCTAACTACTCCGGATATATCTATGTCAGTGACGTAACATCTCACTATGTGCTGACATAACATTACATTCTCTGTTGACTGTACTCTCCAGCACACATGGGTTTATATGGGTGTTTTGAATGTTTATTATACAGACGATTACTACCTATATATGCAAGCTGTGGTTAAGGTATACATTTGCACATGATAAACATCCCTGCCTTTATTGGGATTGTATCCTCAAATGCACAGATACTATGTGGATGCTGTAGCCATTACACTGTTGACATTAACATTGCTTCCGCCTATTTCCTATTTAGATGATTTCTATGTGTAAGCTAGGCTAAGCAAAGGGCGGAGGCCCCCAAACTCACTGAGCTTCATGTACTCTTGAAATAACAACATATAACAAATGTACTGTGAGACAATACATTACATTCCTAACTACATTAGGCATAGCCCCTCACTGACACACTTCAAGGGAAACCTTGTTGTGTGAATGGGTAACAAACTATACACCCCTGGGATCATGTGTCCCAGAACCATACAGCCAGGGTGTGGGGTTGCCTGCCCAGTTTGATAGCTGCAAGACCCATTGGGGGAATTGAATGGTGTTGAATTGCCACATTAACATGCCCTCATTAGATCACTAAGTGCCCCTATCACCATCCACAACCCCAGTCTTCAACAGCTTCCAGCAACTCTGCCTGGAATTGCTTCATTGGCTATGCTTGACAGAGGCTCAATTACTTCATCAATGGGGCGGGGAAGGCCAACACACTGTAGCTATGCTTCTAATTGCCCTTGGACAGATAGGTAGTAGGCTATCTGTGAACCTCTAATGTGCAGACCATCACAGCCATAATATGTGAATAAACAGACCTTCAGATCACAATATACAGTGAGAAGTCACCATGTAGTCAGGAAACAGTTGAGTACAGCAAGAACATACAGAACACTGATACTTAGTCACTCCAAAAGCCTATCTTGAAAGCTAGAAGACTTGTATAAGTTTAAGACTTTCTATTGCTTACTAGTAGGTTACCTACAGGGGAGATGAAAAACAAGCACAGATGGGGAACATGCATGCAATGATACCATTCTGGCCTATGTGTCAGCCTTAGGCTTTGGAATACTGGCCAAGGCTATTGGCGCCCCCATGGTGCCTTATTTAGGAGAGTCTTAAAGGTGAATACCAGCTCCATAAACAGCACAATAGCAGATTCAATGATGATTATGCTACTCAACACCAGGGGTTGTGATCACAACGTGCATGCACTCACAGCACTCCTCAGGATAAACAACATCAACATCTGTGCATTAACTGAAATCTGTCTTAAGGCACTTGAGAGCACACCAGCACTACCAGACTACAACCCATTCCACACATTTCAGCCACAGAACATGGATTGACAGGCATGGGGGGGTTGTATCCATATTCATCAGGGATACCTACACCTCCAGGTTAGTGGGGCAGCATGATACCTCTGTGATCATCCATGTGCAGCTAACATCAGCCACAACAGCAATGTGGAATGTGGCCTGCTACGGATCACCCTCCATGACCCAGGACCTCCACTCCACCTACCTGGAGACAGTGGAGAACATGACAGTCCTAATGCACACCCTGGCATTGGTCGATGTCAACTACCATACCATTAACTGGGAAACGTACTCCGGTACTCACTTCCAGGCCCAGCGCTTCCTGGAATGTATCACCTCATATACCCTGTATCAGGTGGTAACCTCCCTAATGTGGGATGTAAACTACTAGATGTGGTTATCACCAACATAGGCAACAGGTGCACCACAGCGGAGGTTAACCGATCACTGGTTAGATCTGACCATGAACTATTCACTGTTTCCACACGCTAGCATCTCCCCCACCCACGGATACCACAGTGTATACCTTTCCTACAGCTAAATTTACACTACTAGTGACAGGGGTGGGGGTTTTTACAGCCCCCATGCTAAGGGGAAACACTGCTCAAGATACAGACAGATTTACAAATGCAGTTTATGAGCATCTACACAGGTGTATGGATCGTGTCATCACTGGTAAACTAAGACTCACTCCTCCTAGACAAAGACACCGGTCTGGTGGACCTCTGCAATAAACAGGCTATACTACAGAAGTAGGACAGTGTTCCAGACACACAGCAAATCCCACAAAGGGCAGACATCTGTGACCACTATTAGTATGATACGTAGGTCCCTCATGACATCATCCAAGGCTAACATCAGCAGGAAAATACGCAAGGATTCAAAAGATAACCACAAAGCCTTCTTTGGCTATGTCAAGGATCTACGTGGTGACACACAGATTTGCACTGTGTCGGTGAAATATAGCACAAAATATGCTGACCCTACTGATATCACCAACATTCTTGCAGATACATTCAGTGCATACTTCACCCCCTAAAAAGCCCACAACACTACCCGAAAGGTACAGTATCCCAACCATCAGAGACACTCAGGTGGAAATGGCCCTCTCTAACAGCAGAACACAGTGTCAATGGAGGCAGATGTTGACCCAGACTGCATCTTTCAAACTGTACAAGACAACCTGCCCCCCACCTAATTAAGCATTCCTACCTTAGCCTCTCCACAGGCTACATGCCCATACAATGGCATGTGGCAACAGTTATTCCACTCCATCAAGGTGGAATCACAACTGACCATGGTAACTACCACCCTATAAGCCTGACTAGCCTGGTCTGCAATGGTTTGGTTTTCATCCTCATGGCAATCATTAACAATGACATTGGTAACCTCCGAACACATGACCCAACCGAGGTCAGCTAGGTTGAGTGCAGTGCATGCCTACTGAACCTGTTTGACGTCTTACATACAGTCATCAGGACATTAGATGATGGGGGAGGTGGTTTACACATACTACCTGGACCTCACCAAGGCTTTTGACACCATGCCCCACTCAGGTATTATTGATAAACACACCAGCCTATACATTCGTCCATATATCACAGGTTGGGTTGCCAACAGGCTTACACACAGAACCCACATGGTACGACTAGCAGTCTCCAGGTTCAACTCTTGAACAGTCACAACTGGTGTCCCACAGGACTCAGTCCTGGGAGCCCTACTGTTTGGCATATACATCTCAGATGTACAGGCAAACACAGGTGGACTATGGCAGACAATGTTTGGCAATGACTGCGAACTGGGAGCCATGATTCATAGTCCAGCTGACACGGGCATCCCTCAAGGGGCCTCACAGAGAACATCAGAGGGTGCCAATGACATGGCCTCCAGCCAAGCACCACTAACTGCATGGTCATTCCATTGTGGAATTGCCACCCACATATTAACACATAAGCAGCAGCCAGTTTAATACAGACGAGGTAATGGGGTATCTGGGAACTAAGATAGATAGTGATCTCCCCTTTGACAATCATATCTCCACAGTAGTTAGGACATCCTTCTATGTAGGCCATCTGATTACTAAAGGATTCCCATATAGACATACTGGGGTTATAGTGCCCCTTTACTCATCACTCATCAGTCACATCATAGGGTATAATAACCCATGTGGGATGTACCCTCAGAGGACACGTCCAACAGGTGGGGGGGGGGTCCACGAATGTACCTCGCCAAGGGGAATACTGGCCTCCAACATATGGTCTATGCAGCCAGACTGAATAAACTCCTGCTTTACTCAGTGTCATCTCGTTTACCCAGATATGTTCTCCACTGGCCAACACAGTCATGTCAAACTCAGGCTTGATGGATATGCTCCACCTATGGGAATCCATGTCACAGTGAGCCACACACTTTAGTGAGCTGAACCTTGAAACAACAATAACTGGAACATGCTGGAGGGACAGCTTCCTGTCACAGACACTCCCCATACTTTGGAACAACATCCCTAACTACATTATACAGAGTCCCTCACTAACACTCTGCAAGAGAAACCTTGAAGGGTGGCTGGGGAACAGTAGATGCACCCCAGGGATCCCGCCATTGGCTCTGCTCCACAGAGGGACAGTTAATGAATCAATGGGGGGGCAAAAGCTGATACATTTTGGCTGGCCTTATGAATGGCCTCTGGCAGTTGGCCAAGTACCTACCTATGAACCTATACATACAGTATCTGCTTATGCTGATAGCATAATTTACTGTTCAGGTGTTGACATACCTTGTGCTAATGGCTGTTGTGTGTGCAATAGTTGAGGGCTGCCTATGTTGGATGCATACAGTAGAATGCCTATACATGACAATTTACAGGTAGTCTTGTGAGTGTGCCATCCATTTTTACTGTGTGTGCAGGCAGAGAAAGGTGTCAGTCTACACTCAGTGTGTGTGCTGGTTTCCTCTTGCAGGGCATGGGCATACTCGGCAGGCATACCATCTGCCTCTACTAAGGGGTACATAGCTCAAGGGTATTTAAGTGTCTGAGTGGGCTCTGTGCCTGTGGGGCCCTTGGCAATGGTGTGGTGGGCTGAGGGCATACCATTCTGTCCCTGCTGCAGCTATTTCACGAGACCCTGTTGGTAGCATGGCTCACACTATGAAGATGTGGGCACATGCTGCCTGGAGGTACTGTGGGCTCCACCTGATGTATATTATTGTTTCCCGGACACCTGTTCAACATCCCAAACACACTCTGTGACTATTCTGGTTTGTGCCTGTGCCTCATTATGGTGTTCCTGCATGAGACATCCACAGCATTCCCCACTAGGTGGCCATTTGGAATGTCTCCCCAGCAAATAACTGATACAGCTGTGAGGCATGCCAGATGTGGGAGTTGTGATAGCTTCCAGGGCTGCCAGCGCACACATCCATGATAATGCCCTGGGCATTGCACATGACCTGGCAGTTGATGGAGGGGTATCCTTTGCTGTTTATGTAGTGCCTACCCTGCTCACCGGGTGGTGACTTGATGTGTATGTGTGTGCAGTCTATTGCACCCAGTACCTCTGGGTATTCTGCTACACGGTGGAAGAGACACATATTGCTGGCCAACTCCTCCTGCATTTGGGGGAAATATATGTGCTTACTGGCATGTGGTAACATGGCATCCAGGAACTGGTGTAGTATCCTGGATGCTGATGCCTGTGAGATCCCCATGATATCCCTAGTTGGTCTTTGAAAGGTACCTGTAGCTAGTATTCTCAGGCTTACACATACTTTTGTATCCACTGTGATGGGTCCCCCTCTGTTTGTTATGGCTCTGAGGCATGGCCAGCACAGCTCCACAAGTTGCTGTAGGGTTTCCCTATTTACTCTGTAATGCTCTACTATCTCCAGGTCATGTAGCCCCTGGTAGGTTACCCTGGGTCTGAACACTCATCCTCCTCTTGCGGTTGGTCATGTGCATCATCCTCCATACCACCTTCAGTCTCCAACACATGCTGGTGGATCAAAGCTATGGCAGCACCTAACATGTACATAATAAAAGTTCCCCGTCTGTATACACCACTGGTGCAGAGTGTATGGGAATACACAAATGTGTGCGAGGTGCTTTCACACTTTATAGTATTGTGCTATGGATGCTGCTGATGTAAGTGGGTGTGTATGAGCTATTCTAGCTGCTGTGTGTCTTAATTATGGGTTTTGCAATGAGCACTGCAAGTGTGGGACCTTTACTGTGGAGATCTACTTGCCTGCCTTGATTAATATGTTGCCCTCTTATTCACTTTTAGACCTGGATCCCCTCCCATTATCAGGCATGCATCCACCTGCCTTCTTTCTTGTTTTTTACTTTCCCTACCCTGTCATGGCAAAATATGCCTTGTAGCTGATATACTGCATATTGGCTTTGTTCTGCTTTGACACTTTGCTGTTTTCTTTGCAGTACAGCCCCTCCCCTTCCCTGTTCTGCAGGTAGCTGCTTGCAGCCTTGTTAGCTGTTGTCAATGGCCCACTGTAGGCTACTAGGTGTTAATTAGTCATTTGTACTCCAGTTTCATTGATGCAGCATTTCCTTATTTCTTTCCTATATCCTTCCTGTTTCAGCTGCAGTGAGCGCCACGCATACCCGTTTACCGGGTTTATGCGCATTTTCATCTCCGTTCACATGTATACTCAGTTACCTTGTGTACTCTCAGCTAAGCATAGCTACGGGCAATTCGACACACCCCTATCCTGCAGCTTTGCCTAGCTAGGGGCAGACCGGTTTAGCAATGCTCCAATGTGCTTACAGCAATGGCGACACACCCCTCCCTTGATGTCATCTTTATCTTAAGAGCTCACCTTGGTGTTATAATGCTACACTGTAAGGTGCATCCTTACACCAGCGGGGAATCTGCGATTCACTATTACTGCTCTCATTTGCATGGCATTGCCTACTAATTCCTAGCTACTGCGCATAACACTGTTACTGCCCCTTAGCAACCCTTGCACCATGAGTATGGTGTAGCATGTCTGCCCTTGACTATTATGGGAAAATCATGATATGTGTTTCACTGCAGTTCTATTCTATATTTTTATATATTCCTTGCGATCCCCTTTGCGCACGGCTACCCTGCGCATCCACGTCGGGATAGTGCGACTATATGTATTAAATGTTAATTTTGTATTTTGTACATTTTTTTATGCCGATGGCTATATATTTAGCCATTGGTATATATTAACAATATAATACATGTGTTTGGTCAGCTGTCATGGCTCCAATTTTATGTTTGCAAAACTGTAAACCGTTTTCTATGGTTTACATTTCTGCATGCTTACACTACACCTGCACCACTTCCTGAATCACTACATCCTTCATTTGCATGCTACACTGCTGCACATGGGGCAATTAGCATACAAGGCTCAGGAGTTGTGTGGGCATAGCGTACGCAGGTAGTGCAAGTGGGAACAGCTCGTACTTGAATCACTCGACAGCCATCTTTGGTGTTAGAACGCCAACGCTATGCCTCCACCTAGCACAAGCTTCATGAATCCTGGGGATTGTACTTTTTTTATTTTTTATATTTTTCCCCTAACAGATTTGTTTGTTTTTCAATTGAATTGTACAGATTATAGGTTACATTAAAGGTGGGAAATGTTTTGAAATGATTTATTGTGGTCTCATTTTTTTATATCACAAAAACCTGGCATTTTAACAGGGGTGTGTACACTTTTTATAGCCGCTGTATATCTAAAGTTATGGCATCTTGGTCCGAAGATGTAATCATTCTACTGCACTTGGCACTCATTATGCCAGTCATTTAATATAATGCCTCTTTTGGTATGTACTTGTACAAATTTGTGTCTCAAATGGAATGTCCACAAAGCTTCTTCATTAAGAAAATAAAGAATCTGTATCATAAAACTATAATGATCATCTGACAGCCTTGTCTCTCTTCTCACCATCATACAGGCTACTGAAAGGTGACCTCTGTCAAATGTATACTACCTCAACAGGTCCTATCCTGTCAGACCTATTACACATTTGCAAGTCCAATAGTGGCATAAACACCAACTCATGGGATCTCAATATCTTTTTTAACTTAAACAGAACAGGCTGAAGGGATAGGTAGTTATCACATAAAATCCCACTTCTGTGGAGCCATCTTCCTATCCACATAAACCAAAGAACTTCTCTTATTCTATTCGAATGCAGTTTGGACAAATGGATGGGTAACCACAAATTCAATCCCACTTTAGCACACTTGTGCTTTGGGGATAGGGGCAACATGTATATGCCCCAAGATATCCTTGTTCTGTCCATTTCTGGGTTATTTTTACATAAAATGGAAGAGCTGAAAACTGCCATGAGAGTGTAAAGCTAAGCTTCTCAATATCCACACAGACCAATAGTCTACTGAATACCTATGAAGCTATGAATTCCCTAGAATGCAAGAAAGTCAAAGCAGTCAATACTTATATAAATAAACTCAGACTTGTACACTGGAAGGTCATATCCTAAAAAAGAAACATTTGACTTCACTTAATATAAAGACAGGATTCATTAAAGAAGACACTTTTGCTGTCAAAGGAAAGATCAAATGATATAGAAAAAAAGGGAATGACAGAGGCATATTTGGACAGACAGCATTACTGAAGTAATGTGTATGAATCTGCAAGAATTTAGAATACCAGTTGTTCGTATACAGGCTAAAGTCCTCAAAGTTATGAAGAAGTGGACTTGACTAAATGGCTTAGCAACAACACCAATTTTTTTCTCTGAAAGGAAAGAAATAGTTGGCCACTTTAATATGATCATTTTTGTCTTGTTTTCTTATGCTTAGCCAGAAAACTGAAATACTTTTCATTTGAGTAGAAAGGTACATCCAGTTTTTAGAAAACTTACTATTTGCAAGCCACAAATCATATGTAAACAGATGTAGTGTAAGTCTCAGTGGGCTTAAAAAGCTGTAATATACTTTGAGTTGTTATACTTCTCTCTCTATATGTGGCAGGGTGAAGTATCTTTTCAATACACTTCACTTCTGGCTACTATCTGTGAGGCTATGCTGCATGTATTACAATTTTCAAGCTGTAAAGCACTTTACTTTCCTACATTTACTTTTTTCTTCCTTTCTCCTTCTTTTTTCTTTCTATCTGGTAGTATATTGGAGCAGCTTATGTTCCATATCCTTCAAAGCACTGTGAGGCAGCACAACATGTGTTACAGTTTTCAAAGCTGTGAGACACAACAGACTCCTACTCTTTTTGTATCTGTTTCTCTCTCTTTGTAACAGGTAGGACATAGGACAGGTAAAACAATGGTTCTAAAATAATTATAGGTGGTTTTCTCTGATCATAACCAAGTAGTGAAATGTTTTTGAAATGAAAGTCAAAATTCACCTCTTGAAATTTGCTTTGCTCTACTCTTGAGGTGCATTTTTTGACACGCATTTCCCAAACATATAAGAAACTAGTTGTGATTAGACACCAGATACCAACTGTCTATGTAAAATTCTTTCCTAAAATAAAGTTCTGTCTCACTGCTATGGAAATGTGTGAATGTTAGGCCGGTATTTATTAGGATCATAGGAAGTTACTAGGCTATTATCCCTGAGGCCCTGACAAGTATAGCCAAAAATTTAGCCCATGTTCCAACAAGTCAGCACCCTATGCCACTGTCCAGCAGGGACACAGGTGAAATCCCAGGGGTGTATTTTCTGTTCCCCATCAAGTTATTCAGGTTGTGCTTAAAAAGGGTTAATGAGGTACTCTGCTTGACATGGAGAGGGAGTCTATTCCACAAAAGGGAGAGTCTCTGGGACACAAATCTGTCCCACCAAGTCCTGTTGATGTCACAGACCAGGCTGAGGTCATGCGTGCAGGTTACACAAGTGGAGCTTGACTTGCGGATATGAATGAGTTCCATCAGGGCGGGGTCTGAGATTGCTTTGTATGCAAACAGAGGTCACCACTGAGGAGTCTGTAGGAGACAAAGTAGAGGGACAGTGCCTTTATCCTATCTGTGTTGGGTAGATGTTTGAGACCATGGATTCTCCTGATTAGGAACCTCTGTGGTCTCTCCAGCTGCTGCATATGCTTTGTGAGGTACATGCAGAAAGGGACATTGTACTCAATAATGGGTCTTATAAGGGAAGAATACAGGGATGTTATGACCACCTTGTCCCTGGATGAGATACCCTTACAAATGAGGTGGGCCATATAGAAAGCTTTCCATATAAGTGAGGCAATACGGTGGTAAAAACTCAGGTTGGTATTAACCTGGGTGCCCAAGTCCCTCACAACTGATTGCATGCTTGGAACATTATCAATGTGATAATTTGTGGGGACACCACTCTCCCCAAATGGGATAATAATGCATTTTTTGGCATTCAGTTTGAGGCCATGTTTCTGGCACCAGTCATTTGGTTTGGTGAGACCCTCTTGGAGGATGTCCACATCACTAAGGGAATTGATGACAGCACCCAGCTTGCAGTCATCTGCAAACTTGGTCAGTCATATCCTATTGGTTTTGGCTTGCACCTCAGAAAAGTATATCCCAAACAGCAGAGGCCCCAGGACCGATCCCTGGGGTACACCACTTGTTACGGGTCTACTGCTTGAGGTGGCTTCCCTATTTTGACTAGGTGGGTACTATCAGTGAACTGATATTAGGTAGCTTCTATCAGTGAATTGATATTGATTATTTATTGATTTATCGATTATATGAGATGTACTGCAACTGACCTCAGCCCTGTTATCAGCCTTATTAGAATTCTGGATAAGCTGTTTGAGTGAATGTTTAGATACTATGGTAGTCATAATAATACACAATGAATGCCTGTGTATAATCAGTTTTGCCATTATGGTGCAGTAATTAGAGATTATCAGGTAACACTGAGTAGTTTGCTTTGAGATGGCTAAAGCATGAGGTATGGTTCTACATTCATGAAGTGACAGCCATGAAGAGTTTGGATGAATGAATTCATAATCAGTTGCATATTATTCTTGGTTTCTGAACAGAATCCATGGAACTCTGCAAGAACAGGAGCATCAAACAAGTGAAGTGCCTATTGGAGTTTGGCAAGGGCCTCTGTGTTGAGACCATCAATCTCTAATATATTTCAGGAATTATATCCTTAAATCTTGAACAAGAAAAATATCGAACGTAAAACATCGACCCATTTTGCCAAATCACAAAACAGCAAATCAGCAAAAAGGTCTCTTCTGTATGTTGTGCAGGGGTAACAAGTATTATTCTTGCAACATTTAGCAGTTGGATAAATGAGATTCAGTCAAATTTATTCCATCAATCCCATGTTGACCAAATTCCATTTGACAACATCCACTGCACCCAGTTGTGGGAATGCTAATAATTACATCAGTGTGGGTATCAAAGTCTGCAGAAGACTAACATACATGGAGCATAAGAAATAGTACTGAAGTAAATTAACTTGCATCAATATTATCTCTCTGCCAGTGGTATAGTGAATCCTGATCGATATACTGCAGTGCATTTTGAAAAGTATAATGTTTTCACTATCACTCAGTATTGCTAGCATAATCCTTAAGGCACTGGTAAAATTAAATATATGGTGAAATAATGGATAACAAACTAGGCTTTCACTACATATTTGCCATAAAGTAAAAGGAATATGCAGTAACGCACAGCTATAGATCATTTGTTGCAGATCCCAACCAAGCCTAGTATTGCTACTTATATCACTAGTCAGATCTCACAATCATTATAATTCCCATTTTTGTAATGATGGAATGTCTGCCATACTATCAGCTTGAAATGGTCCATATAGTATTTACTAAGATATTTTTTTTTAGTCAAAGAGATTATTTATGTGCACAGGCTGGAAGCTTAGTATTTGCACTGAACTCTGATTTATTGTTTGATGTATATCATTTGTCATGATTCTTTATTACACACTTAGCTAGCCCTTTCATTCTGTAAGTCATATTTAGTACCAGATCCAGAAATACTTCTTTGAAACTGAAAACAGAATATATTATTAAAGTAGTGAGGATGCACCAATGCTGTTGAATACACTTGTTATGACAATAAGGAGGAAAACCAGCATAAAACAGTTACGTGTTGTTGATTATCTAGGGACTGAGCTTTCACCTTGGCATGGAATGGACCCAGCATCCATTATACCATGGGCAGTACTCATTAGCCCCAGAAAATAA
Organism: Protopterus annectens; assembly: GCF_019279795.1. NCBI lineage: Eukaryota > Metazoa > Chordata > Ceratodontiformes > Protopteridae > Protopterus > Protopterus annectens. Next base: position 1,498,500,478 of record NC_056739.1, read on the forward strand.
ATTAATCTTAGGACCCTCACCTTGTCAACGTATGGTGTACTCACCCAGGGTTGGGGCAGTTGAGCCCTTTGGTATCCTGGTTCCCGACCTCCAGCAGAAGTAATAAATGGGTCATTTTTGGTTAAGGTAGGGGGGAAGCACTGGTTAAGGTCAAGCAGACATGGAAACTATGAAGGACCCTCCCCACCTACCCACACATCTTATTGTCATAACATCTTGGAAAAACGCCACATACATAGCAATTCTAGAGTGAGTTTAGTACCTTCACCACATCACTGACTGTTATATACCTGGATATGGTTAAATGCTTTCTTAACAAATCTTAATAATGCCTTATTTAATAATCCTAAAATGGCCTTTGATTTAGCGAATCACTGTTTTTTTGGGCAGACAGTCTGCCAAATTTTGTTACAGATCTTTTAACCTAATTCTTTCTCTATTTCAGTTAAAGAACCATTTAAGCATCACTGAGCCAGAAACAATTTGATTTTGTTTTTTGCTTTTAATACATACTGCAGGGATCAGTCCTTTATCTCATTTTATTTTCTGCCTAATACTTACAGGTTTATCATCTCATACTAAGCAAATGTCCAAGGGGACCATTGAAAAGCTCAGAGACATCATCTAATAGTGGTGGGAAACTAGCAGTGCCCCACCATTAGATAGACTTTCTCCACATATCCTGAGAAAAATTTCTGGTAATCCATTCAGTCATCAAGACATAATTTAAAGGTTGCTAGGGAAGTACTCTGCTTAATTGGCAAAGGCAGCCTATTGCAGAAATGAAGGATACATTGTGTTAATTTTCTTTTATATCATCTGGTGCTGTTGATCTGGTAGTATTGGCTTTAGAACTTTAAAAAATGGGTGTTTGCTTTACTACTGGTTCTATTTAACTGAATCAGTTCAGAAAGTGCTTGGTCAAAAATAACAATGAAGGCTAAAGAGATCTCTCCTGTAGGAGTCTGTCTGACACTGAGTAATAGGTCAGACCTTTTACCTGTCAAAGTAGATAAGGGTACTTAGATTCAACATCTTTTGGTGAGGAAACATTGAGGTCTTTCAAGACAGTTTTAGGTGCTTAGCAAAGTACTTTGCTGACAGATCCATTATATACAATGATCGGCCAAATAAAGGATGAATAAAGTGGGACTATAACTTCTTTGGATCTAGTGGCAATCCCTTGAAGGATAATTTGTGCAAAGTAGAAGGATTTTCTAACCAAAACAAATACATGCCCCGGGGTTCATGAAGCTCGGCACAAGGACGGCGTTAGCCTTGCACCGACCGTATAGCATAGAGATGGCACAGCAGCACCACATGCATATTAATGAAGGTGGTGTGCTGCCGTAATGGCCACGTGCATAGGAAACGTGTACGAGTGCAGGGGGTGTGTCCAAGTGCTGCAAAGAGGCATGAACATGTCGGCTGCATACGCACAACCTAAAATGCTGACTAGTACAGCCTGCCTCTAATAGTAATCACTCCTGTCAGTGCCCATGGATACTGAAATGTATGCAAAGCATACAAGACAGTTTTGCAAACACCAAAATAAAAAGTAAACACAAAGGCACGTAGCTGAATATTGAGTCCCTGCCCCTCGAACAAATGATATTTAAAACCCCATGCCCGTAATCCATTGTAGTGTCGATAGTCATACCACGTGGAAGCGAAACGCATCGTGTTAGCATGCTGCCAATTGCTAAGCCTAGCCCAATGGTTAGGGTTACCACCTGTCCTACATTGTGAGGGACAGTCCCCCACTAGGCAGGAGCATCCATACCAAAACCATTATAAATGTCAAATGTCCTGCGATTGTAGGACATAATTATGTCCCATATTTTATGTAATAGTCCCATACAATACTTATTTCTGTATATAAAATACCTAAATGTTACAAGAAACAGAATAAGCAAGTAAACAAAACAGAATAAGCAACTACACTGCTACAACAATAAAAGCTTATATTTAGGCATAAAACTAAAGTACTATCCGTTGTATTGACCGTGGGTATGTGTTGGCCTGTAAACTATGATGTGTGTCCCAAAAATGTCCCATCCTGGTCATATGAAAAGGTGGCAACCCTACCAATGGTCAGAGCATTCGCCCAATATCTGTCCATTCGTGGTCCAAGTCGTCCTTGTCAGGACGGCCCATAAATGAACAGGTATTACCTGGGTCTACCTACCATGTCATGAAAGATAAGTATTTGCGTTTACCTATGAGCGTGAACTACAGCATGTGGATGATCAGAAATGCTAGGGGAGTCCTCACAACCATATTGGTACTAGAGATATGTAGTGTACGCAATGTGTTCTGTTGACTGTGCCATGGGTCATCAACTAGAGAAGGGATGGATGGTGTCTGTGGAATATGAGGGTGGCGGGGTGACGGGTAATGTAATAATTCACCATGGGGAGACTGGGTTGGATGCACAATAGGTGAACTGGAGATCTACGAGGGAGCAATGGGTGAATCAGGAAGATAACCA
>NC_056739.1:1498507968-1498547968 GCF_019279795.1 Protopterus annectens
GGCCTGCTATGACTGTAGTCATGTAGTCCGATGTGTTAGGCATCACAAGGTGGGAGCAGATTGTATGAGGAACACACAAATATGATTGATTCACCGGACAGGCCACTGCTTCTGTACAGTCAAATGCCATGCCGTCACCTAATAGGCAGCCATTCCCGATACTGTATTCATGTAGTCCGATGTAATAGGCATCACAAAGTAATATTGTGGTCCTTGCTCCCACCCAGGGGGTGTGAATGACAGATGCAAGCCCCAATGTTGGTGCATTTGCAAGTGCGGGAGCGAGCGGGTGTAAGTGTGTTTGGCTACCAGTATGCAAGTATTGTGCTGGTAAAGCAATGTAGAGGCTAACCGAGTGTAAGAGGCTGTAACCAGATGTCAGCAGTGCTTAACACTGCACAACCCCATGCACACCCGCACCCAACTGCTTTAATGTGCCTTACTCCCTCTGTACCCAATGGGCTTGTCCTGCCCTGCAACCAAATAAACGTCCTTTGCAAGGGTCGGAATCAGGACCCTGCGCACACAGCTAATGTGTATTACCAATACGCCATGGCAGATATGCAGATAATGGACAGTACCACAAACATATCATACAGTGCAGTCATTCAACATTATAGGAATCAACAAACAAAGCCAAGTAAAAATCCAATTAAAAACTTGTTTCCAAAGCAGGAAAACAGCGTGGTTCAGCTAGCGAATGTAATAGCAAAATGAATGGCTCTAGTGCACTTCAAAGTAACCAAAGAACAGCAACAGTCGTAGTTCCAATAGCAGGTTAAATCCTTTATTTTGACAGACAACAGAACTCTTCAAACAAGCGCTTTCACCTGGTTGTACCAGGCTTTATCAAGTTAAATAAATGAATGCTTTCTGTCCTTTATATACTAAAAGCATTTGGTCATGTGATGTTTGTAGCACTTGCTAATTACATTAATTAACAAAACTTGTGCTATTAAAAGGTGCAGTTTAAAAATCTGAATGGTTCTTGAAAAATACAAAATCCAAAGTTAACATGAATATATGCTGACATAAATATTCTAAAATCTACCCAGTAGAAACATATATATACTCTCAGTTGTATCATAAAAATTGTTCTAAAAAATATATACATAAAATAAACATGTTTAGTGTTCATTTTTAAAAGTTAAAAGTATTTTACATTGTGAAAAAAGTCAGAAACCAAACATTGTTTAAATATTCTTAGCTTGTTTAAGCCAGCTCTCTATAGTTCTTCCTTTCTATGTGATTAGTGCTTCTATAACAAGTGTCAGAAAACAAAGCTTAGAATATAGGCAGTGTCTATTTGTAAAGGAGAGGTTAAGCCAAATCTCTATAAGGTGAGAAGTAAAAATGATGGAAGGGGAGAACCATACATTAAACCCGTGGATGTCTTCAGCTAATATAATTAGTGCAATTTGTCTCTATTTATTTTTAATACACTTTTCAAGCTAATACTATCGTTAATATATATATATTCATGTTAACTTTGGATTTTGTATTTTTCAAGAACCATTCAGATTTTTAAACTGCACCTTTTAATAGCACAAGTTTTGTTAATTAATGTAATTAGCAGGTGCTACAAACATTACATGACCAAATGCTTTTAGTATATAAAGGACAGAAAGCATTCATTTATTTAACTTGATAAAGCCTGGTACAACCAGGCGAAAGCGCTTGTTTGAAGAGTTCTGTTGTCTGTCAAAATAAAGGATTTAACCTGCTATTGGAATTACGGCTGTTGCTGTTCTTTGGTTACTTTGAAGTGCACTAGAGCCATTCATTTTGCTATTACATTTGCTAGCTGAACCACGCTGTTTCCCTGCTTTGGAAACAAGTTTTTAATAACATTATAGGAATGTATCCCATCATGTAAATGTATATGTGAGTGTTTATGTCTAGCATATAGGTACATACATATATAGAGATGTATCAGGAACATACCATGTGGCAACAAAGCATTACAAACGAATGAAACCAGAAACACCAGCGATGCCTGTATTATGTAGTGGTGTTGCTCTATGTGATCACAAGACTCCCTCAGACAGACATTTGTCAGTCATACACGCAAACAGTTGTACATTGGCCGTATACATCACTCTGTGCATGTAATGTACATTAACACAACAGTACCTGTCCAATCATTATGTGTGAACAGTACTCGTGCAAGGTGCTGTGTGCAACATCATCATCATGATAAAGGTAAATGGGTTAACCACAGAAGGACTGGTAGTGTTGTGTGTACAATGGGGTCATCCTCATCACGTGTACCAGGACCATGTAGGAGTGATGTGCATACCAGGATTGTGCGCCTGAGGGACAGGGGTGTGGATAACAGGAGTATGTTGTGATGCATATTACATGGGTTTCATGTGTCCAGTGGGCATGTGTGTGTAATGGACAGCTATGTATAGGGCAGATGTTATCCTAGGAGCCGAATGACCTTATGTATCTGTAGGTGAGGGTAAGATGTTGGGGAAGGAGTATATGTATGGCCATGAAGGATAGGTAGGATCACAGAAAAGACAGCATACAGGGTTGGTATATGACACATGTGGGGGGGATACACCCTGGACGGGGATGGGTCTTCGGCATTCAAAAGTCCATGGGAACAGTGGGACGGAGGTCCCCAGCCACGGGCAACTGGCCACTGCACCTACACAGCTGCAAAGGAGGCAGTGCTGGGGGCTGTCCAGGAGGGGCAGCATTACCCTGTAAATGTGGCACTCTGCCCTTGAACTGGTGTATCTGGCTCCGTAACCCCTTAGGGAGCCACCAATGCAACATGTCTGGGACCACACGACAGCAGATATGTACCTGTCTGGTCCCGTTCCCAGGGGGGACATGCTCCATCCTCAGTGGTGGTACCACCAGAAGTTGGTGCAGAGCCAACAGAGGTTGATGTCTATGGCTGGGCCCTAGATGTGCTAGTGCCCATGCCATGGTCAGCTGAAGTGGGACAGAAGGTTCTGCCGGGACCTCCCAACCCATTCAGCCTATGGTGTTGCATTTTAAACCCATATATTGCTTAGTGATAGACAACAGCATACAGGATTACCTACGACAGTATGCATAGATATCACCAGCAACCCAACACAACAGATGGTATACATTTGCAGAGGGAGCACAACACATGCATATTATACTGCATGCCAACTGTACAATGTGTAGTAGACGTGTGACTGCAGCTATGAACAGTTGCCCGTCATTGGCTTGTCACTGGGAATCCTACACATTATCTGTCATACCATGGTCTCATGTGACACATGTCCAGTCAGGGATGCGATGGCAGTAACACATCCCTATCATCATGTACTGTCTGCAGTCCTCACACCATGCTTCTGCTGTGCACAGATGTGTGTTCAGTGTGTAACACAAGAAACAAATTGTTGCACGCACTGACCAGTTCACAGATGGCCCTACAGATGGGGGTCCCTCATGAAGAGAGTACTGTCATGTCTGTATTATAACATGCAGAATAGCCATTACCACACATATGTTAAACAGGCAGTAGACTCAATGCAGCATAGCTACACTTACATGCTGTAGTCATGTGTGGCACATCACCCTCCTATCATTAGGCTATTTCCCACAGTGGAAAATCATTGAGGTACATCCAGATATCATCTGTGATGCCGTGTCAGAACACCACATCCAGGTACCACTCACAGTGACTGTCATCGCCAGATAACATGTTTCCCTAGATAGTGTACTGTTTTTATCATGGGGATGGCTATGGGAATACCATCACAGCTGTACCACATGCAATCAGCTAGAGGAGGACTGCAATAGGTGCAGAGGCCATCACCTGATTATTTCCATCACTTATAATACACATGCTGCTGCTGTGCAGGTGTACACCTTCACATCCACCAGAGAGTGTGTGGGTGGGACAGGCAATGTACACTAGGGAAGGGATTGGAGACTTAACCATAAGCATTATCTGCCACATGCCGAACAGTACAGGGGTCAAACCCCTGTCTACTCATTACTATTACATGTGCATGACATTACTATATGTGCCACAAAGGCGACATGTTGCTGTGCTGTAAGAACATATGTGTGTAGGTGAATGAGTGACATCTTCAACAGATATAGTAGACATACATTATGTGTGGCACACATGTCTGTCTACGTGAATGGATGCCATTGTCACCACAACCACACTCTCTAATGGAAACGCATTGACACCTTTGCCAGGGCCACAAATACACAATGTAGCTACTTAGTTTGCCACACTGCAGTAATGCACAGGACCACATGCACTACAGGGGATATCTGGAGGTTCTATGGGCTAGGGCATGTGAAAGTGCTTGCCAGCTGTTGGTATGCCAATGAGGTTTATACTGGGAGTGACTGTGGTTGCGAGCATCACAACCCACATGCAGACACAGGGTGCCAGTACTGGCATGCAGGTATGCATTGCTCCATGGGTGTGTAGTGTTTGGCTGTGCAAGATGGCTGTACAAGGCTGGGTGAGGGGTAATCCTTGCCATTGCATAACCCGACAATGGTGTGCAGTGCAGTGGTGTAGTGTCTTCAATGTCCCATACAGATGGGTACTGCATTATCTGGCCTGACATCCTTGTTACCAATGTGTAGGGCCATAGCTTTGCAATGCATGCCATGTCTGTGTTTGATATTCCTTTACATGGACATTGCCTGGGATGTGCATGTCCCACAATACTGTACAGTGACATGTACAGGTGTACCTGGTTTGGCAGACACATGTGTACACAGCCTGTTAAACCCCGATATGCCAATACTGGCCTGGTGTGGTGAAACCTGCTTATAGTGAGCAGGTCGGCCCTGCACCTGCATGGATAGTATGATACAGGTATTCCATGGTGTCAGTGGCATGGGTCCATACAGGGCACATGTGTACAGCATTGTCTGGCCTTTGTGGATCACATTTGATGGCACCACATATGTTGCAGGCATTCAGTGTGGAACATGGTGAAGGCACAATGTCTACATATATGTGCCTATTGTACCACTGTACAGGGTGCCATGTCCTCTGCAGGCCACTGTATTCACACCATGCCTGCTATCTGTCCTCAATGTGCATGGTACTAGCAACATAGTGGGATATCCTAGGCAAGTTTGTTTGTGCATGGCACATGGGTGCGGGACATATACCGGGTACTAGTAGGGCTGCATACTTAGTTCACCAGGCCCTTTGCCAGATGTATGGGTATGGCTTGCCAACACAGTCGCATGGCAGATTGACAGCTGTACTCCTCATGTGGTGGACAATGTGTCATAAGATGGATACCATATATGAAAACTACAAAACCTGCTCCCAAACATGTCCAATGGTAAGACAATTACAGCCACCTCTACACAGGCTCTGACAGACAAACACACACTTGCCATGTCCTGTATACAAACCCCTACTGTATCACACTACAGCAATACGCATTTAAGGCACGCGCTACAGTGAATACTACAAAGCACTGTACTTGTTTCACGCAGGCAGACACACACACACACACACACACACACACACACACACACACACACACACACACACACACACATTTGGCATGTCTGGGATTAGAACACCGACCTAACTCCTTTACTACATTACATCATTACGCAGTTACAGAACATGCTACCGAGATTACTGGTACACAGTACTCCCCAGAGGTGTATTTGTAGATGGCTGACATCATCAGCCTTGCCAAAGGTGGGTATAAGAAATGTATGGAGTGTGAGCAGTCTAAAAGCATTACTCAGTCCTCAGGTAAATGGACACACACACACACACACACACACACACACACACACACACACACACACACACACACACACACACACACATGGCAAGTGTGGGACTAGAACACTGACCTAACTACTTTATTACACTACAGCATTACGCAGTTATAGAACGTGCTACCGAGATTACTGGGGCACAGCACTCCCAGAGGTGTATTTGTAGATGGGTGACATCATCAGCCTTGCCAAAGGTGGGTATAAGAAATGTATAGAGTGTGAGCAGCCTAAAAGCATTACTCAGTCCTCAGACAGATGGACACACACGCACACACACACACACACACACACACACACACACACACACACATATACACAGACCCACATACACACACAGCAAGTGTGGGACTAGAACATTGACCTAACTACTTTATTACACTACAGCATTACACAGTTACAGAACACGCTACCGAGATTACTGGGACACAGCATTCCCAGAGGTGTATTTGTAGGTGGGTGTCATCATCTGCCCTGCCAAATGTGGGTATACGAATTGTATGGAGTGAGAGCAGTCTAAAAGCAATTTACAGTACTCTGCCAAATGGACACACACACACACACACACACACACACACACACACACACACACACACACACACACACACACACACACCAGTGGTGGGAACGGAACATCTGCCTATTTACAGATTACTATTACAATACTACAAACTTACGAGTCGCACCACACAGACTACACATTTCAAGGCTGTCATTATGACCTTCTGGGAATGCAGACATTGACATTGTTTTTGTTGACAAAATTCGACAAGAAGTAATTACAAAAAGGGAATCTGGCTATTTTCAGCCAATACTTAGAGAAGGAACAATAGTGATTAAAACCAAAGATAATGTCAATGGAAGTTTCGTTGGTAATATCTCTTTTTTGTTTACCTTCAGCATAGATTTTAAAGCCATTAAAAACATTTTCATTAAAAATTGGAAGGTACTGATGGAGGACCAAGAGCTTATGAAATGTTTTGGTGAAAGGCCTAGGTTCACTTATAGAAAGGGGCAAAACTTAAAAAACTTGTTGGAGAGATCTAACTTTAAGTCTAACAAAACTGTCAAGGGAATGAATAAATGTGGATGCTGCCCTTATTGTAAATTCATCTTAGTTGGCTCAAAGGTATGTATGGCAGGGACAGAATACAGAATAAATGGTAGATTCAGTTGCAATTCAAAAGGAGTGGTCTATGTGGCAACATGCAGGCATTGTCCTGCATTTTACATCGGTAAGACCGATAGGCCCTTCAAGAAAAGGATTTACGAGCACGTTCATGCCATTAACATCAGGGACATGAATAATGCTCTTGCGAAACACGTCAGCCAATACCCTGACCACTCATTTCTATTTACAGTCATACAACAAGTGCAGCCATCTATTAGGGGGGGTCCATGGCAATTACAACTGGAAGAACAGGAGGTGTTTTGGCAAATTCGCACCTCATCATACAGTTTCCCAGGGCTCAACGAGGTAGTGTCCATCAAATGCATATTGAAACTAAAAGTACTCAAGAGATAGGATGGGGGTAGTTTGAATGATACACTTCTTTAACTGTGAATGTTCAATCCTAATTTTAAACTTTTCAGTCCTAATCAGCAATTATTAATTTTTAGGTCACATTTTAGGTTTAACAGTATGTGTATATTTTCTTTCATTATTTATTTACTTAATTTATAATATGCATAAATATACAGTGTGCTTTATATTAAGATGAATACGTTTGTAGTTGAACACATGGCACTGTGACAATAGGATTAGTCATGTCAATATGCAAAGGTGTTATTATTAATATCAATAATCATGTATGGTTAGTCACAAACCACACATTTTATTTCCAGTTTTTGGTTGTCCACCCTTTATTAGATTTATCAGATGTAGTATTGAGCAGTTACTAATCTACTGTGGTTAGAATTAATACCTTTTTTAAAATGCTTGGGAGGTTGTTTATCCATCCCAACAACTAATGTTGGACGATCACATCAATATTTGTTCGCTAATGTGTTTGCCGTTCCTTTTGTTTCTGCTTTTGTTATTGCTATCTGTGAAACAATCACATTTAGTGTATTTAGGTACACAGAAAATAATTTCTAAGGAAATGGATTGTGTGTACATATACACCACATTTATATCATAGGATTAATACATTTCTTTTTTCAATAACACATAGTCTTTAATTGTATAGTATGAACTTGTACAATAAGTTAAACAATTAAAACAATAACAGACTAAAATAATAATAGATTATACATTATACATTATATACATAAACATAAAAATACACATATATTTTACATATATATTTTATATTACTTTTTATGCATTTTAAACATGTTAAAGTTGTTTAAAGATGTTCTAAAATTCATATTTTCATATTTTGATTTCTTTTGCGTGCCATTTAATTGAGTTTGTGACAGAATTTTAAAGTGAACATTTAAAGTGAACATTTTACAAAAAACTTTTAAGAAAATACATTTAATTAGTGTTGCATTAATCAATTTAGTAGCAATTATGTTAATTAATTGACACGAGGTCATGCATATATAAGATGTTGGTTTTTAAACAAAGTCGTTGTCTGATGAAGGTGGGGAGATTGCTCTCTACTGAAAGCGCTTACTTCTAAATAAAATCGATTATATTCTTGCTATCGTTTGTGCAGAATTTGTGTTCCAGGTCTCCAGCTTTGCTCGCTTTTTGCCACTTTTTGTATTATCCCTGGGTTGCACACAACAGCATGCATGTGTCATAGCAGACGGCATGCAAATTACACAATCATAGTAGTAGTTAGCATACATCCCTGTGTTACACCATGTAGACCAGCACAGATTAGCAGTACACCTGCCTGATGTGTGGCATATGACCTTGACAATCACATGTAGTATGACATGTGATCTGCTGACGTGTGCAATGACATGCATACATGTTTAACACAATGGTGTCCTGTCAAATATACAGTGGGGCAATGGTGTCCCAAAGCAGTGTTGTCTGTCCACACTACAACTATACTGCATATTTAGCTGATGTGCATGGCCATTGCAGGGAATCATGAGGTGTCTCTATTGCTATACAGTGTGAGTTACAGACACAGTTCATAGCCATGACTGTGTTCAGATACAATACATATATACTGCGGAATGTGACCTACATCACTGAGGTGTATACTCACTAAACCATGATGTGGAAGTTGTGACACATGTCACTAATGGGCATACGGATGACACCCCTGCACATCTGCACCTATATTGCTGCTGCCTGGCAACTATGGCCAGATATGGTGAACACATCTGTACACCATGTCCCTCATAACATCTGTGTACCACACACACACACACACACACACACACACACACACACACACACACACACACACACACACACACACACACATGAGGAGCAAGTATGACATTGATGCCTGACACCAGCAAGGGGAATGTACTGTATCTGTGGGCTGATGTGGATACTGTACAGGTGAATAAAATTCATTAACCCTGACATACTGTAGCTGCCACTGGTGTGATGAGCATGTATTATTCAGACATCTTCTGTAGTGTGGGTTCTACCAGCAGTCCCATTGCAAAACACTCCTGTGACATAGAACTGTACATCTAGTATACAGAGTGTAGGTGGTACACAGTATGGGTGATGAAGTCCTATGACCTGGCAAGATTATGATACGCAGTGTGAAAACAACCTTACTGTCATCTACATCTGTACTGCTGACATCAATTATTTGATCAAGGTTCATGGCCTTCCAGACCAGACTCAGCAAGGTAGTAGTGCAGTACTTCCCATTATCAGTGGTGTCTCCCCCTTTGTGGGTTGTGATACCTGTTGATGTGCACCATTCAGTGTGTACACAGCCTGACATGTTTTACATGATGTGTACATGGATGTGTACATGGAGAGCATCTTGTTTTGCTATATGTGTATGATACAACTTGTGATGTGAACAGGTCCCATGCAGCCTGAGTGCAGCTTGTACCTGCATAGTTGTGGGTACAGGAGCCCTGTGGTGTACATGGATATATACTTGTGTACCTGCTGGGGGGCATGTGTTTATGTTATCCAAGACCCTATCTGGATTGCTTATTCATGCTCAGCACTTGTTCAGAACTTCTAAGCACTATGTAAGCTAATAATTACTATAGCACTGAATCTTCCTCATTACCTAGAGGTAAACAGGTTTTGTACATACTTTTCTCACTTGCTTAGAGTAAAATAGCTCTTGTACTCACTTTCCTCCCTTATCTAGGGGAAAGTAGTTCTATATTCAGGCATGTCCAAGAGTCAGCTGCCAGTGTTCTCACCTGCCTATCTGATGAATCCGGACATATTGCGGCAATGTACACATTGCCTCATGTACACAGACAAGCCTCTCGCCTACCACCCAACACTACAACCTGTGAGAGATGCACTCATCTAGCCAAACTGGAGGTAAAGGTCTCTCCAACCAAGCCTGACCCTGACAGTCATGTGGAGAAGGTAAACATTCGCACCACGCCACACTCATCACATAGTCTCACTGAATCTACCCCACCATTAACTGGGAAAACTACTAGTGTACCAACTCATTAGTGCAATGCTTTCTGGAATTTGTAAACACCAATTCCCTAAATCAACATATCCACACACCCACCAGGGGCAACAATATCCTAGAACTAGGCATTACCAACATGAGTGACCGATGTTCCACATGTGAAGTCAACTCCTTGTTGGTCCGATCTGACCATGAGCTGAACAACACTGATATCCACATCCCGCACCCACCACCCATCAAGGGAACCACAGTATAATATGTCTACAAAGTCAACTTCATGCTTCTTAAGACAGACGTGGTGAATGTCAGGACACCCATGCAGACGGACAATACTGTTACAACTGCTGAATCCTACACAAATGCACTCTATAAGCACTTACACGAGTGCATGGATTGTGCTATCCCAAACAAAATCAAGATGCTATACTCCTAATTAAGGAAGCCAATCTGATGGTCCCCTGCCATAAACATACTGTACTACAGGAGGAAGACACTGTTGCAAATGACAGTACAATCCCATGCGTGGAGGACCTCCCTGGTCAGCCTCAGTAAGAAGGTGAGATACCTCATAAGATCCTCCAAAGCTAGCTACGAAAACAAAACCGCCACTAATTCCAACAACAACCACAAAGCATTCTATAGCTATGTCACATATCTCGATGTCAACAACCAGATCTGCTCTGAGTTACAGCACAAAGGCACGAACATTACAGAACCAACTGATATTGGCAACATCCTGGCAGATAGGGTCAGTGCTACCTTTTCCCCTCCCTCTCAAAGCTGCACAATCTAAAGCCAATATCACAGCATCCATGGGACCGGACAACATCCCAGGCTGCATTTTACATGAACTTCAGAATGTACTGGCTCCCCACCTATGCACCATGTTCAATAATAGCCTTGCATCGGGCTTAGTGCCCCCTGAATGGCGCAGAGCAACAATTACCCCACTCCACAAAGGTGGCAACACAATGGACCACGGGACCTATTGCCCTATAGGCCCGACTAGCTTGGTCTGCAAGGCTATGCAGCACATTATGGATATCAGTCACAGAGACATTGGGTATCGCCAAACCTTTGACCACTCCCAGGTTGGCATTGTTAAGGGCAGTCCATGCCTCTTAAACCTGGTGGACTTCTTAGAGACAGTTACCAAGGCATTAGATGAGGGTAAGGAGGTCCACACAGCCTACCTACATCTCTCATAGGCTTTCAACACCATTTCTCCTTCTAGTATTATCAACATACCCATCTGCCTGAACATTAACCCCTACGTCATGTGATGGTTTGCAAAGTGGCTCACGGACAGAACCCACACAGTGGGAGTTGCATACCCTAGGTCCGACTGTATACCAGTTACAAGTGGCATCCCCCAGGGCTCAGTCCTAGGACCCCTCATGTTCGGTATATAATTCTCTGATGTACAGACAAGCACAGGAGGGCTTTGGCTGAAAAAGTTTGCAGACGACTGCAAACTAGGGGTAATAATGTTTTCCCCAGCTGTTACAGACACTCTCTGGAAATACCCACTGAGATGGATACCTGGGGACAATATCATGGCATCAAGCTGAATGCATTAAAGTGCATAGTCATCCCCTTTAGATATAACTAATTACACACAGACTACCACATAGGTGCTAGTCCCCTACATACAGAAAAGGTAATAAGGGATCCGGGAACCCCAGTAGATAGCAATCTCTCCTTTGATACCCTTAATGACAAGGTGGTTAGAATATCCTTCTACATGGCCCCCCAATCTCTAATGGGTTCGCATCCAGATCAAAGGAGGCCATTGTGACTCTCTACTCATGACTTATTAGACCCATTAAAGGATACAACACCCCATTTGGGATATACCTTACATGACAACTGCAACAGCTTGGAAGACCACAATAGTACCACACCAAGAAGATTACTGACCTCAAACAGATGACCTATGCAACCCAACCTAAGAAACTCCAGCTGTACTCCATTGCATACCGCATACTCATAGGTGATCTCTGCTTGACATACAAGGCCTATGTCCAACCCAGTATTGCTGGATATGCCCCACCTAAACAGAGGCCCCTGAGAGCCACATGCCCTAGGGATATACACCTAACCACAACGATGACTAGGATGTGCTGGATGGATAGATTCCTGACCCGGGCACTCCCCATGCTTTGGAACATGATTCCAATGTACATCAGGCAGGGCCCCTCACTAGCTCTCTTCAAGGGAAACCTTGATGTGTGGATGGGAGACAGACATGTACCCTGGGGATCACTGCAGTGGCTCTGCTGGACAGAGGCACAGGGAACTAATGGCTCTGCCATTCAGAGGCACAGGGAACTAACCTATGGGGGTGGAGAAAGCCAACACACTCAAGCTAGGCTTATAAATACCCTTGGTAAGACAGCCTAGTACCTACCTTTGCACATATTACATGTCTTATGTGCATGGATAGTTAACTAGCTCTTCCATTTTACTTTGCTATCATGCTGATAAACTGTCGGGTGACTAAAAGACATATGTATCCTGTTATTGTGTATTGTAAATGCCAATAGACATAACTAATGTTTCCTAACATAACAGTAATGCTATGTAACTTGTAATACATATCTGCCTACAATACTGTACATTACACAGATATTGGCACAATATCCCACAATACAAATCATAATTGCACAGTGGCCTAACCTTCAACATGTTATTCTCAGCAATACACCCATACATATGGCTACCATTACAATATATCAACATATACTATCCCCTGTTATAGCACATACTTGTTGGACCAGCCCTGCCACTGACAGTAGCTAGTGAGGAATATTTCTGTTCAAAGCCCTTATATAGCATCCCTTGTGGTGTATGCGGTGTTTGCCTTGTGACCTACAGCAGTACACACAAATACTACAAGCGTTACTATGCTCAACAATACATCACTACAAGATAACTGTTTCCACTATATGGATTGTGTGCACTTTAAATACTACAGAAAAGGTACTAAATACACAGACATACTGACTGTTCCACATACCTTATTAGTAACCCGAGGTGTCATTAACTGTTATCCTTTTCAGTTTGTGTTTCAATCTTCTTTGTAACATTCTGCTGGTATATATGGATGGTTTGAATGTGTGATAACCCATCCTTTTCTAGTTAAATATCTGTAACATGTGGTATCCTGACCACAAATTGGTGTTCCAAAGTAGTTAATTAGATGCACATCAGCTGTGCAGCTACTCCATTAGCCTATACCATGGCAACAGTGGTGTATAACTGAGTACTCCTTTTGGGCATTGTCCGTTTCCTTACTTTCGAGGAAGATGGCCTGTTTTTTGTGATATATTTCAACAGCTATATGGAGACAGACAGAGATATATTAGCTTCATGACTCCCATGGATTGTGTGTAATGGCTAGACGATTTTGTTCTACATGTGAGTACAGCTGTTATATTTCAGAACATTGCTACTTATGCAGAGTTTGGTTGTACCTGATACTTCTGCAGATGTTTAAGTCTGGCAAGGATGTTTGGGCAGCTCAAGGCTGTATGGCTATGCATGAACTGTTATGTGGTTTACAGTGTGCTCACCAGACATCCTTGATTTGGTGTACAAGTGTAGCATACTGTGCTGTTACTCTGTAATTGCTAACACATCCCAGTGTACACACAACCCTCTGAAACGGGATTAGTGCAAACAAACCCTGTAACATCAGCAGCTGTTCCATTGTATAACAGCAACTATTTCACATAGGGCCATGTTAGTGTGTCTCTGACAAGGTATGTTAAGGCTTCTGCAGATGTACAGTGAGTGAATGATTTGTGATGTTATTACAGATTGTATTGTAATTTGTTTGGGTGTGGGGGTGACGTTGGTGGGTGTGCATAGCAGATGCAGGTGTGTAGGAACTGCTTTTATACATAATCGATATGTGCGTGAAGGTTCCTTCCCTATTTGAACACCTATCCTTTAGAGGACTAATACTATGGTAATTGCAGTCTGATTCATTAAGGCACTGTTATGTGATTCCTGTATAGCATGCAAGTGATGTTAGTCCTTGAATCCCTTCGGAAATACTTCAGAATGTAATAAAGTGTTGATACATGAAAGCTGTGTATTTCTGTAATAGGTATTTGCAGTCATTGTAGTTGTGTTGGTGACTGACCCTCTTTGGCTAGGGTTGCCACCTTTTCATATAGCCATAATGGGACATTTTCGGGACACACATCAGAATTTACAGGCCGACACAAACCCGTGGTCAGTACAAGGGATACAACTTTCCTTTCTTGCCTAAATATAAGCTTATTCTTGTAGCAGTTTAGTTGCTTATCCTGTTTCTTGTAACATGTAGGTATTTTAGATACAGAAAGAACTATTGTATGCAACTATTACATTACATATGGGACATAATTATGCCCTACAATCCCAGGACATTTGCCACGTTTAATATATTTGGTTAGGACACAATCACCCAAAGAGGGACTGTCCCTCGCAAAGTGGGACAGGTGGTAACAATATCATTGGCTCATGTCCATAGCACATATTTGTAATAGTGTATAGGCATATACTGCCCATATCCTGTTCACAAAGGTTGGTAGTGGTGGAATGTGTGATTGCTATGGTCCATGTTATACACATATATGAACACTTCAACTGCTGTATATGGGATACCTATGGAATCCCAAAACCACACAGATCCGACGCACACAGTACCAGGCCCAGACTCCCATACCCCACATTATCAACAGTGACAGTAACTCCCGAAAGTACCACAAACATGGAACACACACACGCACACACAGACACACTGCTACCCACCACATCCAAACAAACCATCCTACACTACGTATGAGCAGGTGGTCAAGCACCCCTACACCTTCCATGTAGGTGTCTGCACCCCCCACACCCCCGTACTTTAATATTCTACCTCCTAGATTGTGCAAACAGATGCACAAAGCTAACCCACACCCCACATTACAGTCCCCCAAGAACACACACTACACCCAGAACACACACTTACACACACACTACAGCTCTAAGAAACACACTTACACACAGTAACCTACCTGAACCGCAACACCAGAAGCACTGACTAACTGTCCCTTAATATCGTGATTTTACACCTCGCGCATCTTGTGTTTTGGTACTGTGTTCTGTCAGACCTTAAGCCTCGGGATTACGCATGTCGGTATGTAAAGCAGTCAGTATGTGGTAGGTATCCCATTTATATGTACCTCCATGGTTATGTAGATGTTGTTAACCTATCTATATATCTACATATGTATGTATATCCCCATATATCGACATATAGCTCTCTCTCTCTCCAACCCCCCTCTCTCTATATATGATGATGTAGATATATATAATATATATATATATACATATATATATATATATATATATATATATATATATATATATATATATATATATATATATATATATATATATATATATATATATATACATATATAAAACATACACCTTTCATTTAGTACATGCCAGTTTGTCCTATTTTAACACATTCCTACCTTTTTTGTTTTATCCTGTCAGTAAACACGACTGCCATTGGTACATATCAGGTAGCTTAGTGGTATGTTATTGTGAAGAGTGTGTACATGGTTATGTGTTCTAATCCTGGCAATGATATCTTACCTCTCAGAGCAGGCACTGGTAGTGCAAGGGTGATTAATGCACATTTAAGCGGTTGTGTGTTCCACGTGTTTATTATTCTGTGGAGAACTACCTATGTATGCAAGCTGTGTTTAAGGTATACTATGTAACATGTAAACATCTGAGAAGATTCCTGTCAGGGATACTCCCCATTATTTGGAACTACATCCCTGATTACATTATACAAAACCCTTCACTGACACTCCAGGGAATCCTTGCAGAGTGGGTGGGGAACAGTTGTTACACCCCAGGGATCCCGCAATTGGCTCTGCTCCACTGAGGGACAGTTAGTTAATCGATGGGGTGGCGACAGCAGACACTTTTTGCCTATGCTTATGAGTGGCCTCGGCATTTGGGCATGTACCTACCTATGTATCTATGAACCCCTACATACAGTATGGACACATGCTGATAGCTTAATTTACTGTTCAGATATTGACTTATCTTGTGCCAATGGCGGTTGTGTGTACAATAGTTGAGGGCTACCTATGTAGGATGCACACAGTAGACCACCTATACATGACAATTTACAGGTGGTCGTGTGTGTGCCATCCATGTTTGCTGTGTGTGCAGGTGGAGAAGGGTGTCAGTCCATGAGTGCCTACACTGTCAGTGTGTGCTATACATTCTCTCTTTGCCAAGGCATGGGCATACTGGGCATGCCTCCGTCTGCCTACTGGGGCTAGCACAGGGTGTTCGTGGTCTGAGCCCCCTGTGCCTGTGGGTCCCTTGGCAATGGTGGTGGGCTGTGAGGGCCTTCACCATTCTGTCCCTGCTGCAGCTGTTTCCACAGGATCATATTGTGTAGCATGGCACATACTATGAAGATGTGGGCACACATGCCTGAAGAGTATTGCAAGGCTCCACTAGATATGTCCAAGCAATGGAACCGTGATTTCAGCATCCCAAACATGTGCTCTGTGATGATTCTGGTTTCTGCATGTGCCTCATTATGGCATTCTTGCATGGCTGTGTGTGCATTTCTGATGGGAGTCATCATCTACAGTTCCAGTTCATAGCCAGCATCCCCCACCAAGTGACCATATGGGATGTCCCCCCTGGCAAATACCTGATACAGCTGTGAGGCATGCCAGATGTGGGAGTCGTGATAGCTTCCAGGGCTGCCAGCACACACATCCATGATAATGCCCTGGGCATTGCACATAACCTGGCAGTTGATGGAGGGGTATCCCTTGCAGTTTATGTACCACCTACCCTGTTCACCGGGTGGTGACTTGATGTGCATGTGCATGCAGTCTGTTGCACCCAGTACCTCTGGGTAGTCTGCCACACGGTGGAAGAGACACATATTGCTGGCAAACTCATCCTGCATTTGGGGGAAGTATATGTACTCATTGGCATGTGGTAACATGGCATCCAAGAACTGGTGGAGTACCCTGGATGCCGATGCCTGTGAGATCCCCATGATATCCCCAGTTGGCCTTTGGAAGGTACCTGTGGCTAGTATTCTCAAGCTTACACATACCTTCGTGTCCACTGGGATGGTTTTCCTCTGTTACTTCTGGCTCTGAGGCGTGGCCGGCACAGCTCAACAAGTTGCTGTATGATGTCCCTGTCCAACATGTACTGCTCTACTATCTCCGAATTGTGTAGCTCCTGGTAGGTTACCCTGGATCTGAACACTCTTCTCCTCCTCCAGTGCCTGTGACAGTTGTCAGCATCATCCTCCACACCACCGTCCATCTCCAACACATGCTGGTGAATCAAAGCTATGGCCGCCCATAACGTGTACATATTAAAAGTTCCCCATCTGTATACACCAATGGTGCAGAGTGTCTGGGAATACACAAGTGTGTGTGGGGGGCTTTCACACCTTATACTATTGTGCAATGGATGATACTGGTGTAATTGGGTGTGTTTGTGCTATTCCAGCTGCAGGGTATCTTAATTATTGGTTTTACAGCATGTACTGCTATTGTGGGTCCTTTGGTGTTGACTTACGCTTGGCTGCCATGATTCATCTATTGCCCTTTACTTTAATTTTCAACCCGATTCCCCTCCCATTGTCAGTCATGCATCCAGCTGCCGGCTTTCTTGTTTTCTACTTTCACAACCCAGGACTGTGTTGGGAAATGTGTTATGTAGCTGATCTACTGCAAGTTTGCTTTGTTCTGCTGTGACAGTTCTTTTTTCTTTGCTGTATAGCACCTCCCTTTTCCTGTTCTGCAGGTAGCAGCTAGCAGCCTTTGTTAGCTGTTGTCTATGGCCCACTGTGAGTTCCTAGGTGTTAATTACTCATTTGTACTCCTTTTACCATGCTGCAGCATTTCCTTATTGTCTTCCCTTATCCTTCCTGTTTCAGCTGTGGTGCGTGCCGCGAACAGCTGTTTACTGGGTTTCATGCACGTTTTCATCCACGTTCACATGAACTTTCGATTACCTTGTGTGCTCTCAGCTAAGCAAAGCTATGGCTACTTCCACACCCCTATCCTGCGGCTTTGCTTAGCAACAGACAACCCAGATTAGCAATGATCCAATGTGCTTACAGCTACAGTGGCGCACCCCTCTCTTGATGTCATGTTTACCTCCAGGCCACTCCTCGGTGTTGTACTGCTATGCCACGTGGTACATCCTTATGCCGGTGGAGCGTTTGCGATTCAGTATTACTTGACTCATTTGCATGGCATTGACTACTATTTCCTAGTTACCACATGGAACACTGTCACAGACCCTTAGCAACCCTTGCGCCATGGTTGTGGTGTAGCATGCGTGCCATTGACTATTATGGGGATATCATGAATTGTGTTACTTTGCAGTTTTATGACATCTAAATATATTTTCCTTGTGATCCTGTTTGTGCACAGATGGACTGTGGTTTTACTTTGCGTTAGTGTGGCCATGACATTAAATTTTATTTTTTATATGTTGTACATGTTTTTTTATGCCATTGGCTATATATTTAGCCATTGGCATATATTAACATTATAATATGTAAGTTTGGTCTGCTTTCAAGGCTCTGATTTTATGTTTGACAAAATGTAAACCGTTTTTTTTTTTTTTTTTTATGTTTACATTTCTTCATGCTTACGCTACGCCTGCACCACTTCATGAATCACTATATACCTTCATTTGCATGCTACACTGCTGTGCATGGGGTAATTAGCATACATGCGCCAGGAGCTGCGCAGCTCTGGCGTACGCTGGTAGTGCACGTGGAAACTGCTCATACCTGAATCGTTCGGCGGCCATATTTGATACTAGATCGCTGACGCTACTCCGGCGCTTGGTGCAAGCTTCATGGATCCCGGAGATGGTGGTAAAATCTATCTATCTGTCTGTCTATCTATCTATCTATCTATCTATCTATCTATCTATCTATCTACACACACACACATGCACACACACACACATAGATATACAAAGTCCCGGATGACCATGTCAAAATTAAGTGTAATGCTATATATAATGTAAACTGCAGTGATGCTACACTTACCAAGGGGGAACTATGCTGCATTTGTTGGTGTTAGGGGTAACTTGTGACTAAAATACTGGTTATTTGTTTAGTAATCCCCTTGCTGGAGAATTTGAGTATTAGAATAGGATTTGTTAACCTCCACAGTTTTCAGTCAACAGCAGTATAACAGGCTTTTATGTCACAGAAATAGAGACCAAAGAGTAGGAGACCTAAGGCAGAGCCCTGTAGGACAGCTCTGGTGATATTCTTCTGTCTTGATCATATAGCACTGACTATAGTAGTAAGGGTTCTCTCAGACAACCAATTACTAATACCTTGGCAAGATCCAGATAATTAGGGCCATAAGTATATAGGGATGATCTGCCTCTTGCAAAGCTCAGCTGTTGTGTATCTAAAGATATAATGTCACCTGCATCATTGTTTATGAGTTCAGCTTTGATATATTCTATACCCTTGGAAATAATACTAGTGAGATTAATAGGCCTGCAATTTTCCGGATCAATATAGGTACCGCTTTTATGCAAAGGAACCACAACTAACATTCTCCACACCCCAGGGACATAACCAGTGAACAGACTCAGGTTGAAGAGCTGTTGGAGGGGTTTTTCTAGGTCTGACCTTATGCTTCTTAGCAGACATCCATGGATATTGTCAGAACTCATAGAAGTAGTGTTTTAAATTTTGAGAGCTGCCAAAAGAAATTGGTCCAAAATGATCTCAGGGGGGTGGGGGTGGAGGGGACTGAGAGAGGACAAGTGGAGTAAACTTGGAAGAGAATTTGTTCACAAGAATAGTAGTGATGTCAGTGGGGTCAGAGAAGGAAGTAACAGTACATATAAGTTAGGTACACATGTTTTGGTAATTCTAAACTCTGTAATAATGCTGCAGAAAACCTTATGGTTTTTCTTTAGAATTAGTGACAACAATGAGTTCATAGCTGGCCTTACAATTCCTAATGTAAAGTTGGAGAAGTATGTGAAGTCATAGTCTTGCAATAATTACTAGTATAATATTATCTAACATGTTCTGGTTCATTTGTGGTACTATTGTGTTGTTAATATTTTAATTATTATTGTATGCACATTAGTCTTATTGTCATTCAGACTATGTGTTCATTGTTTTGTCTTGCATAGGGACCAAAGCAACGTCATTTCATTCAGTTTGCACTGCTGTACATATCTGATCGACAATAAAGTTTACTTTGACTTTGAGATCCTTACTTAGCCATCTTTAATCCAGTTCATAATGATGAACTGGACATCTTATAGTAATGTTCTGGAGCTTTTATTTTTCATTATTGATTTTATTTATGTGACAGTTCCACCATGAGTTTCATTTTAAACATGTCATCATGCTTCCATCGGATTTGTATGGATGCCTCAATGCGTCTATCCACGAGGAAGCAAAATTCAGAGGAGCAGACAACCATCTCAGTTTCAAGGTTGGTTGGAGAGCTCTACCATTTGTGATTTTCAGAAAGATCAGTAAAAAACAGTTTTTTTATGTATCCCTGAATGTACAGGATGTATTAGGGGGGCCACAATTCAGATTTTTATGGAGAAGATGATAATGAAGTAGTCAGGTTTGACTATGGAAAGGGTAACAAATGGGGTGATGCAATTATGAGAATTGTTTTATGAACATAAGCTCAAGAAGATCTATAATTTGGGAAGGTAAGGAGACACTTAGGTCAAGTGCATTGCTATTTACAAAGTCCAGAAATCTCTGGGCATATTTATGTTTGGTAGCAAATGCTTGCCAGTTTACATGTGGATAACTGAAGTAAAAAAAAGAAATCCTGTGCACGGAAGTGGTTGCATGGCCAAAGAGGTACTATAAAATAACAAAAAAGCAAGCCAGTAACTGTGTGCTGTGGATATTAATTTATTCTTACATAAAACACAAGAAAAAACAGACCGGTTTTGGTTGAGGAATTAACCTAGCCATCATCAGTGTAGTAATACATCATATCTTGTGAATATATGTATATACACACACACACACACACACACACACACACACACACACACACATATATATATATGGATCTACCTGACTACATCGAAACACCAAAAGAGCGAAAACGACTTCACCGACGCCAGAAGATCGACAAGGCAGAAGACCTATGGAAGAAGACACCGACGCTGAGAACACTGAGATGGGGAAAGGATGTGTAAGTATGCGGTAGTGACGAACGTTAGGGTGCGAGTAAGGTAAGTGTGTGATGTTGACGGTGTGTAGGGATAGGGGTGGGATAAGTGAGTTAGGGTTAGGGCGCGGGTTAGGTAAGGGTGCGTAGGGGCGGGTTAAGTGAGTTAGGGTTAGGGAGCGGGTTAGGTGAGTGTGCGATAGTGACGGACCTTAGGGTAAGGGTTTGGGTTAGGGTTGTAGATAGTTGTGTATGTATGGGTTAGTATTGGCTTGTAAGGATTCTGGTGTGCTTGTGTGTGTGGGTTTTGGATAGGGGATTTGTTTTGTTTGTTGTTATGATGTGTTGAGAGTATGAGGTGTCGTGTTTGTGAACTGTCGATCTTCTGGCGTCGGTGAAGTCGTTTTCGCTCTTTTGGTGTTTCGATGTAGTCAGGTAGATCCATATATATATATATATATATATATATATATATATATATATATATATATATATATATAATATCCTTAATTAATGTTTGAATATTATTGGTGAGCTCATAATATTCATTTAAGCATGGGCTAAAGAGCCCTCCCAATTTAACAATCTACTTCTTTTCCATTACATTCAGTTTTGTATGCCATCCAGTTTTTTGGTTCCTATCCCCTCTTATTCTATCTGTGATGGTAAAATGAAAGGATGCTGTACTGTGTTGTAAAGTGTGTTTGAACAAAGCATTGCTCATTCTTTTGTGTTTAACATTAGAAAGGTGTTCAGAAATCCGTAACCTGAGAGGTCTGGATGTTTGTCCAATATAAAATGCATGACAGTTGCAGGTGGCCAGGTATACAACCCAGTCTGTACTGCAATTTGCAAAAAACTTTATGTCGAATACCATGCTACAATTACTGCTAGAGAAGTTTTTGGTTTTCAAAACTTGAACACAGTTGCTGCAATGGCCACAAGGCATGCAACCAATGATCTTCTCCCCAGAAATGGTAGTTTGGATAGTATTATGATGAGTGGATGAATGCTGATGTTTGAAATGGTTAAAATAGGACCCCAGATTTTGGGGCACATTGTTTATGACCCTACACACAACATTTACTCG
Organism: Protopterus annectens; assembly: GCF_019279795.1. Lineage (NCBI taxonomy): Eukaryota > Metazoa > Chordata > Ceratodontiformes > Protopteridae > Protopterus > Protopterus annectens. Next base: position 1,498,530,615 of record NC_056739.1, read on the forward strand.
GGGGAAATTTAAATATGGCATAGATATTTGGATGATTGCTGGATGGTGTGGAGGTCTGATGTGGAATACCTTATGGAATTCATAGGGTATCTTAATGAAAACAAATGGGGTTTACAATTTACAGTTAATTACTAGAATCCCCTACTTGGATGTACTTATATCCAAGAACACTGACAATACTCTACATACAGAAGTGTTTCGCAACTACCCTGAATTCAACACTTTACTCCACGCATCCAGCTTTCATCCAGCCCACATTGCCAAATAAATATCCCCAAGTCACAATTCATCAGGAGTACATAGATTTCAAGAGAGAGGATATAATATGGGTCATGTCTATACAGCAAGTAATTATACTGCCAATATTGACAGAAAGGACCTTTTGAAATACCAACAAAAAACAAGTTCTACCACTAAGAAACTACAGTTTACCACCACATATGGTAGGAACACTAACATTTATTGAGATTATTAGAAGGCATTGGAATATACTGTTGGCGGACAATCTTTTGTCGCAACATTTAAGTGAAGCATGTTAGTTCTCTTTTAGAAAAGGGAAAAATCTGGGGTCCTATTTTAGCCATTTCAAACATCAGCATCCATCCACTCATCATAATACTATCCAAACCACCATTTCTGGGGAGAAGATCATTGGTTGCATGCCTTGTGGCCATTGCAGCAACTGTGTTTGAGTTTTGAAAACCAAACACTTCTCTAGCAGTAATTGCAGCATGGTATTCGACATAAAGTTTTTTTGCAAATTGCAGTACAGACTGGGTTGTATACCTGGCCACCTGCAAATGTAAATGTCATGCATTTTACATAGGACAAACATCCAGACCTCTCAGGTTATGGATTTCTGAACACCTTTCTGATGTTAAACACAAAAGAATGAGCAATGCTTTGTTCAAACACACTTTACAACACACTGCAGCATCCTTTCATTTTACCATCATGGATAGGATAAGAGGGGATAGGAACCAAAAAACTGGATGGCATACAAAATTGAATGTAATGGAAAAGAAGTGGATTGTTAAATTAGGAGGGATCTTTAGCCCAGGCTTAAATTAATATTTATGAGCTCACCAATAATATTCAAACATTAATTACAGATATATATATATATATATATATATATATATATATATATATATATATATATATATATATATATATATATATATATCAGTAAAAACAACAAAGTCACCAAACAAACAGCTTTTACCTCTGCTGAAAAAATACAATCCAAATGAAAATCCAAGCAGCAAAGGTATGGCTCCAGTGTAAACAGTCACTAATTCCAGAAGGTATGTAGTTCCAAAGAATAAAAGGCAGAGAAGATAGTCTTTGAGCTCAGCTTTAATGACACTAATGCTTTCACATACAGCTTCATCAGGTGTTTAACATTTGCTGACATAAACCACCTATATATACCCCTTCAAAACATCATGTGATCAAAAAGCAATTCAAATTTAAAATAACAGCACATTTAAAATATATGAATACCATAGTTAAAAATACAGATATAAAAACATAGTACATATCACTTGCGTAAAGGTCTCTTATGTAATATAGGTCTTATAGGGACGTGGTCATTAAGACCATGGCCATGATTTGCCCTAAGTCTGACTATCCAAGTAGCCTCCAACTCTTCCGTTCTGGACCTAATATCCCCACGTCTCACATTATCATATGTCCTATCTAAAACTAAAAATTTAAAAGTATGTAATTCATTTGTATTCACTACATGTTTAGCAAGTGCATTAATAAGGTTCTTTTTCTTAATATTATATAGGTGCTCTCTAATTCTTTCTTTTAATGAGCGATCAGTTTTACCTACATAATATTTATTACATAATGTACATATAGCAAGATATACCACATGCATAGTATTGCATGTTGCACCGACCTTAATATAAAAATTCTTGGTTGTATCTGGATGTTTAAAAACTATATCTGTGCAAACATAAGTACAATAATTACAGCTGCCACAAGGCTTAGTTCCAGGGACACTAGCTACTGGATTTTTAGATATGTTATAACATAATATTTTCTTAAGTGAATTCTTATTCTTAAAAGAAAATTGTGGTCTCACACCCACAATTGTCTTAATATGTTCATCAGTTGTTAAAATATTCCAATGAGAATTGATGACATCTATATACTTAGCTATGTCCCTAGTATAATGTAAGGACATTCTAAGTTTATTATTCACTACTTTTCTAGTCCTTGGTCTGCTCTCAGAAAAGTAAGGTTTAGCTGTAGTAGACCTTAAGGTATCCACTACACCAGAGGTATGTTGAATCAAATGTTGTTCATATCCTCTTTCAAATAATTCATTCTCAGTTTGAGTCCTAAATTTCTGATAGTCTTCGTCATTAACATTTAGTCTTGATGCTCTAAAGAACTTGATTCTTAGCTACATTTCTAAAAACAAAATTAGGATGCATGCTACATCTATTAAGTAGCTGATTAGCATGACATTCTTTCCTATACAAACTACTAATCAATTTACCACTAACATCTCTAGAAATATATACATCCAAGAAATTTATACCTATGGTAGAGAAATTCAAAGTAAAATGCAAAAAGTTAGATGATGTATTAATATACTCCATAAATTCAAACAATATTTCTTCACTTCCTCTCCATAGGATAAACAAATCATCTACAAATCTTTTATAAAAGGAGATACAAGCAGTGAAGGGACCATTTACTATATATTTGGTTTCCCATATACTCATCACAGCATTTGCATAACTGTTGGAGCAAGAGCTCCCCATAGCAACACCATTTCGTTGCCAATAAACTTTCTGGTCATACACAAATATATTATTACATAATACAAGACTCAATAGAGTCTGTAATAAATATATATCCTTTTCATTAAAGTCTCCCATCATATTCAATAATTGTACTACATACTCAATACCTATGTCATTTGGTATGACAGTAAAGAGAGATGTTACATCTAAAGTAACAAATATGAACTTATCCAAGGAGTAATATCTCTCGAGTAATTATACAATTCACTTAAAAATTGTTCTGTGTCTCTTAATATTATACAAGATTTATTCATTATCGGTTTAATACGCTTATCAATATATATAGACAATGACTCAGTACACCAATTATTACCAGCAACTATTGGTCTCATAGGAGGCCTAGTATGATTTTTGTGTATTTTAGGCAGTCCTTGTATAACTGGAATAGTGGGATTAGATATATAAAAATATTTAGCCAGATCTTGGTTAATAACAAAAGTATATTGTAGCCATTTAATAGTATTTTGGACAGTCTGTATCATAGAATCAACTCTAGCTGTTGTAATATTTTCATAGAAATTAGCATCAGATAACATATCTTGTATTGCTCTATCATAATCAGATCTATCCATTAACACTATCTGACCGCCTTTATCAGCGGGTCTGATAACCAAATTTTCATTATTTTGTAATGTTATCAAGGCTCCATGTTCTTCCTTAGTTAAATTGTAATTCCTATATAGTTTGCTGTTGATGTTTCGCTTATTATACACTTCATACATACTAGAGATGCACAGTTGCTCAAATGCATTAATTAAAGAATTCTGCTTAGGAATGAACAAGCTAGGTCTTCTAAAAGAGTTATCAGACATCACATGAGTATCATTGTACATATTTCTAAGTGTAAGATTGCGTGTAAACATTTTAATGTCAAAAACAATATCAGATATTTGCATGTCCACAGTGGGAATAAACATTAAACCTTTGCTCAACACACTCATTTCATCTTTAGTTAAACTATGAGCAGATAAATTAACAATCAACATTTCACTTGTTGAAATGCTTTCTTTATCGTTAAGGGGCTTGTAGAAGTGTCACCCAATTTGCGTTTGTATCTCGTGGCACTTCTGCCTCTCTGTTGTAACTTTTGTTGTCCTTGTCTCACTCGACTTATAGATCTCTCCCTCACTGGGAGAGGAAAACTGAGTCCCATATTTTTTGTGGCTAGTAAAAAATTACTTCTATCAAAGTTCAAGACATTTCCCTGCTCACAGGGTGATACCAGTGGAGGAAAAGCCACAGCAGCGGTTTTATGTACTTCCGCCGTTGTAACAAGTGTTTTTCTATTAGTACCCTTGTCGACTACTGCTCCTGGAGCATTGGATATAACATTAGTAGAAGACTGTACATTTATAACATCAGAAAAATTTTACCAGCTTGCAACTCTTGATTTGAAATCTCCGACAGTTCTCCAGCTTCATGCTGCGTGATGTTAGTGCGTCGTGGTTGGAGCGTGCTACGTGATTGGTCATCGGTATCACGTGGCCAAGTAAAGATGTTACCCATTGAAAAATCCTTACGGTCCCGAACAATTTTATTAATTTTAGTCTGAATTAATTTTCTGCCATAAGCAAGAACATTGTCCAAGGTATCATTCATAGGTTTATTTAGAACAGTTGAGCGATACTTGGAACTGAGCGCTAGGTATCGACTCTGAATACCATCCAGCAATTTGTTCTCTTGCCTACTCGCTGAGGCAGTTAGTAACTTCAAATAACCCATGCTAGTTGGAAGATTCAGCTGTTGCCACTCTGATAATAGAGTGGAGTCACAGTCAATTGGTGCAGGCATTTTCAAAATCCTCAGACCACGAGGTATAATTTGTTCTTGCAAACAAAGTTGTAAATGGAATTTTTCATATTGCACTCTTTTAAGTTTACACAAATGTGCCAAAAAATCAAAGGAAGCATCTACTTCCCCTGAAGTAGGTGTAAAATCAGTCATGAGAGGATTCACTTTTTCAACAATTCTAGAGATGAAAGTATGAACATTCACCTCAGACCAGAGTAATTGTTCATTAGTTTCCCCAACTTCAGAAATTTCAGAGATTTCATTACTTGCAGCCATGGTCAAGTAGTTGTTTGGTGTAACAAAAGCACACAGCAGTAAAAACAACAAAGTCACCAAACAAACAGCTTTTACCTCTGCTGAAAAAATACAATCCAAATGAAAATCCAAGCAGCAAAGGTATGGCTCCAGTGTAAACAGTCACTAATTCCAGAAGGTATGTAGTTCCAAAGAATAAAAGGCAGAGAAGATAGTCTTTGAGCTCAGCTTTAATGACACTAGTGCTTTCACATACAGCTTCATCAGGTGTTTAACATTTGCTGACATAAACCACCTATATATACCCCTTCAAAACATCATGTGATCAAAAAGCAATTCAAATTTAAAATAACAGCACATTTAAAATATATGAATACCATAGTTAAAAATACAGATATAAAAACATAGTACATATCACTTGCGTAAAGGTCTCTTATGTAATATAGGTCTTATAGGGACGTGGTCATTAAGACCATGACCATGATTCGCCCTAAGTCTGACTATCCAAGTAGCCTCCAACTCTTCCGTTCTGGACCTAATATCCCCACGTCTCACATTATCATATGTCCTATCTAAAACTAAAAATTTAAAAGTATGTAATTCATTTGTATTCACTACATGTTTAGCAAGTGCATTTTATTAATTAATTTATCTAATTTTATTAGTTTTAGATACGCAAGTGATATGTACTATGTTTTTATATCTGTATTTTATGTGTATTCTCAACCACTGAAAACTGGATGCACAAAAACCACCTCTCCCTTAATGCTAACAAATCCAAAATTCTCCTCTTCTCCCCTAGAAAATCTTACTCCTTCGATAAAGACACTTTCAAAGTCCTTAGTAACTCTAAATCCACTATTGAAGTTGTTCCCTCTGCAAAACTCCTCGGTGTTACAGTTTGACATACACATTCAACAAAATATTTTAAAAACCCATCAAAAACTAGGCATGCTATACAGGAATAATCGCTTTATCTCGCTCACCACCAGGCACACTCTGGCCACTACCTACCTTTTGCCCTCTTTACTTTATGGAGCCCCTCTCTTAACCAACTTGTCATACTCTATCACCTCCAAACTAGAAAGCTGCTATAACAAAATCTCTAAATTTGCCTCCAACTGTAAAAACTCCACCCATCATTGCCTTTCCCTTCAATCCCTAAATTGGCTAGAACTACCACACTACCTAACCTATCTGCAGCTCACAACAGCACACAAACTTATATTTCAGCCATCTAACTGTCCTGCTCTAGCTAATATCCTTCCTTCCTACACCCCTAAGAGATCTCTCAGATCTGAACATCAAAATCTGATTGCTATCTACAAACCTAAAAGTCCTGCTGGCCAACTTCTCCTCTCTTTCACTATCGGTAAGGCTTGGAACTCTCTCCCTTCCTTGCTAAGAACAATATCAAACACTGAAAATTTCAAAACTCAGCTTTTCAAACATCTGTCCACTAAGTGGAAATGCTCCTGCTTTCACCCTACCTAAAACTATTCAAAAACTCACCAATATCCTACCTAGAGTGTAAAAAGGTGAGGCAGTCCTTTAGTCCACCCCAACTAAAAACTATCCTAGAACATATTCACACCACATGGAGTGCTCCATTGCACTCAAAATGTCCCAACGACTTATCCTCATACCTCTTCATGTAAATATTGTAAATAGATTTCTTAACTCTCTTCTCTATGTGCTTATATTTTTCTCAAACTACTCTATAAGAATACCTTTACAAATGTATAACCTTCTAAGAATGTGCTTATGTGCTCAAATAATGCATTGTCTTAAATTACCCTATAAGAACAGCTTATAATTGTATAACCTTTAAAATAACCTTAGTGAAGTTGTAGTTGAATTTGTTGTAATAATGAATGTTCCTGTTGTACAAACTGGTCACCTCAATGTATCATTCATATTTTATATTTCTGTATTTTGTATTTGTACATTTGGAGCTTTTCTCCCCGGGCCTCCACTGAAAACGGGTCCTCAGGGCGCAGTGGACTTCCCCGGTAATCAAACTGGAAATAAATAAATAAATAAATAAGAGCAATATTTAAAAACTGTCTCTCATTTTGAGCCTTTGTCCCGCCATTAATTGTTACTTTGTCTAGAATTCTTGCACTAAGAGTTTGAGAGAAATGTGAGCTTCTTTGGCTTCTGAAGCAAAACTATATGAATAAAACAGTACAAATTTTAAGGGCAAGGGGGAAATGGGATGTACTTAAAAATATAATGATAATAATAATGATACTACCACTAATAATAATAATAATTTAGAGGTAGTGTTGTAAAGGACATAAATGCAAGGAAGTATGATGAATAAAAATGGGGCTTACCTGGTGCCTCCAGGCTATAGGAAGAAATACATGAGGCATGTTCATTGTGAAAGCAATTATATATAATGAACTAAAGATCATGTTACACAAGATACAGCTTTCTAAAGAATATGGGCTAGTAACACTGACATCTCTGAAGATGGATATAAGAGAGGGGGAATGCTATTAAATAGGAAACAAGAAGTAGTCGCATTGTTTGAGAAATTAGTGCATTGTTTGCACCACACTGTAAAAATTCTAACTGTAGGTGGTATGGTCAATCACTTATGGGTTCTCTAGTTGCTTATAGCAGTCAGTTAAACCAAGTCAAATATTTAAGAACAAGAATGTTCTCCAATATCTTATACATTAGAAATGACAAAATATTAATCTATACTGCAAAAACTGAAAAAAAAAAAAACAGGAGTAAATAGCAACCAAATTAAGTCCTGGGTTTTGGTCATTTATTATTAGGCCAAAATACTTTCTAAATGTGGGTCTAGGACAGAACTTAATGTTTAAACCTTGTCCATGTTAACTTGTACACCTCAGTAAAAGTTACAAATATAATGAAGGAGGAATGCAAACTATTTGTTAAGTAATTACATTTTAAGAAGAATACGGTAGAAGTAGAAAATATCATTAAAATTGCAACTGCTTTTAAAATTTGAATGATTTTTTGCAAACAGTCAAGGACTATAAAGAGTAACACTGACTAAATAAAAGTGAAAGTCAAACTAGTACAAGACAAAAATCTGCAGTGGTTTGTATGATTGTGAGTAAAGAAGGAATGACAGACTTTTATTGTCTCAACTCGAGTCTTGTACTGTCATAAAATTGGTGATGACAAGACTTGATGCAGGATGGAGCAGGAAACAATCAAGACAAAACATAGGAAAACATTAGGCAGATTCGTACTTAATCTCAATTCTGAATGCTTTAAACTGAACACAAGATAAATATTGATGATATTTATCCTGAACGAAAATAAGTTGTGGAAGGTAGAAGATTGAATTACGTCAGAACTGCAACATTGTGTGTGTGTGTGTGTGTGTGTGTGTGTGTGTGTGTGTGTGTGTGTGTGTGTGTGTGTCTCTCTCTCTCTCTTTTCATAACTGTTTAAAAATAAACATCTGGGATTGAGAAAGTTAAGGCCTTAAGCACAAGAAGCAGGATGGCAGTGATATAAGGATATTTCCAGAACTCCTACTTTTCCACGCACAGAAATAAAGATTCAGAGTCAGAAGAACACTCACAAGGGAACACAATTCAGAAGATTTGTAGGTGTGTTAATACTTAACCAGTTAAATCAATCACTCTAAGAAGATTTTGTGCGTCTTGAAAACCTCTGGAGCTCTTAACAAATTTGGGTATAGAATACCAGGCAGACTGTGAGATACAAGCATGATGTTCACTTATCCATCCACTTCCTCATCTCTACTCCAACTTTACATTACTCCTAGCATTACCATTTATATTACTGCTAGCATTAACATTTACATTACTGCTAGCATTGTCATTTAGATTGCTCCTAACCTTACCATTTATATTACTCCTAGCATTACCATTTACATTAATGCTAGCATTGTCATTTAGATTACTCCTAACCTTACCATTTATATTACTCCTAGCATTACCATTTACATTACTCCTAGCATTACCATTTACATTACTCCTAGCATTACCATTTATATTACTCCTAGCATTACCATTTACATTACTGCTAGCATTGTCATTTAGATTGCTCCTAACCTTACCATTTATATTACTCCTAGCATTACCATTTACATTACTGCTAGCATTACCATTTACATTACTGTTATCATTACCATTTACATTACTCCTAGCATTACCATTTATATTACTCCTAGCATTACCATTTACATTACTGTTATCATTACCATTTACATTACTCCTAGCATTACCATTTATATTACTCCTAGCATTACCATTTATATTACTCCTAGCATTACCATTTATATTACTCCTAGCATTACCATTTATATTACTCCTAGCATTACCATTTACATTACTGTTATCATTACCATTTACATTACTCCTAGCATTACCATTGATATTACTCCTAGCATTACCATTTATATTACTCCTAGCATTACCATTTACATTACCCCTAGCATTACCATTTATATTACTCCTAGCATTACCATTTATATTACTCCTAGCATTACCATTTACATTACTCCTGGCATTACCATTTATATTACTCCTAGCATTACCATTTACATTACTGCTAGCATTGTCATTTAGATTGCTCCTAACCTTACCATTTATATTACTCCTAGCATTACCATTTACATTACTGCTAGCATTGTCATTTAGATTGCTCCTAACCTTACAATTTATATTACTCCTAGCATTATCATTTACATTACTGCTAGCATTGTCATTTAGATTGCTCCTAACCTTACCATTTATATTACTCCTAGCATTACCATTTACATTACTGCTAGCATTGTCATTTAGATTGCTCCTAACCTTACCATTTATATTACTCCTAGCATTACCATTTACATTATTGCTAGCATTGTCATTTAGATTGCTCCTAACCTTACCATTTATATTACTCCTAGCATTACCATTTACATTACTGCTAGCATTGTCATTTAGATTACTCCTAACCTTACCATTTATATTACTCCTAGCATTACCATTTACATTACTGTTATCATTACCATTTACATTACTCCTAGCCTTACAATTAACATTACTCCTAGCATTACCAAACTGCTGTTATCATGCACAGTCCCCTGCTACACTATGTTACCTTTCTAATACTCCTGCCCAATAAACACAACCCTATATTAACACACATCTTCATACACCATCAGAATTTACACTCCCACACACTCACGCCCCTTCTTCTCAACAGAAAATCTATCCTACATATCAGTTACACTCTCCATGACATCTTAACCTACACCTCCAATATTCAGCTACCTCGCATGCTCCTTTACTCACCCCCTCTTCCCTCAATGGTACTTGCATTTCTCATTGCATAAAAGCTCAGTAAAACTACCTAAGGCCCTGTAAAAATTTACAACTAGGAATGCAATATACAATTCAGCCCTGGTCCCACCACACCGCTGTGCCTGTTAATAAATACATAAATCTTTCAAAACAAATTAGACAATGTAAGCACATTACTTTCACAACACAACCCAGATATTGTAGTGATATCAATTAAAAAGGAAAGCCCACACTTGCTTCACTTGTTCCTATAATATAACTACTACTTAAATGCTCAGCTTTGCCTAAGAAATGCTGGTGGTGCTTTCCACTCTTTTCTCTATATAAAATCACATCTAAATATACAACTCATAGCCCAGCAAAATACACACTCAGACACTTTGCCAAACTGGCTTTTAATAAAAATCTCACCAAAAAAACAGAAACACTGCTAATGTGTATTAGCCTATCTCCCTACCCCATCAACTCCAGAAAAGTTCCAAAGTATTATCAAAGATATAACTTCTTACATATGTAACAAAACCAGCCTCACGCAATTATGTGATTTAAACTGCTTCTATCCATCGCAGGAATCTTAAAATGCGCCAAGCTCATACAACTAGTATAATATCCCTTCTAGCTAACAACAACACCCTCATAAATTTAAACATCACTGATTGCCCCTCCTCAATCTCTGATATTAATATTTGTCCACAATCCTTCAGTTATTACTGCCTATTTAGGGTCATCATACATGCCCTCTCCCTAAATATTCCTCCCAAACTAATCACCTTTCCACAAAAGGCAGTCTCCAAAATCAACAAACCCAAAGAAACACTTCACAAAACAAACTGGTCATTCATCTTAAACATAAATAACCGTAACCTAACCACAAACTTTCTCTCTCTCTCTCTTTGATGTACTCATAATTCTCCAAGATTCCTACTTTCCAATGATATCTTGATTATACAGTTGAAGGAAATGATTGTATAACTACTCACTCAAATCACTTTTAAACTCTGAAGTGATGCCTGGTACACGCACATACACACACACACACACATATATATATATATATATATATATATATATATATATATATATATATATATATATATATATATATATATATATATATATATATATATATATATAGAACCACTACTAAATACCGAACACTCACTCTACCGACACCCAAAATCCCGAGACCAAACACCCGAAACACAATATCGAAAAAACCAAAACCGCAAAATTCAAACTACCGAAAACTACACACAATATACACCACACACACAGACACATACACACACTTTCCCCCAAAACAGAAACACGCAAACCTAACCTAAGGAGAAAAAGGGGGGCAAGCCCCCATGCACCCCCTACACCCCCCTACTTAAATATTCTAACTCTGAGGTCGCACTACCCAGACAAACACATGAATACACCACCACACTCCTACATCCCCCTTGCGCACACACATCTCACTCACAACACTCACTTACACACTAAACCTCTAACCAACACAGTTAAACAGAAATACTTACCTGCCCTTCCACCATACAGCAACACCAGAAGCGTGAATGTCAAACTCCCGATAATTGAGATTTTGAAATCTGCGCTTCTGGTCTTTCAGTAGTTTGGGGTTTCGGCTATATGGACTCAAAAGTTTGAAATTCGGTATTTCAAACTGACACGTCAGGATCAGATACCTGGGGGTGCAGAAGGTAGAGACACAGCCATATAGGACAGCTACCAGTATTCACTGTTTGATTACACATCTAAAATTCAAATGTGTGCCCCACCATATGTCTCAACCTCTTAGAGCAAAAAATGTGGACAAATCCATAAATAAAAGTCAAATATAGGCCAGAAAATAGGGACAATTTCTATGTTTTGGTGTTACAAACTTACACAATTGATGGAATAACAGGTTTTGTATGACCATGAAATGTCTGCAGGGTATGAAGTCTGCAAATCAGATGCCCTTAATTATTGTCTAACTGCAATCTTTAATGATTTGCAACTACTTTGCCAGAAAAACAGAATTTTATGAAACTGGACCAAATATATGAGACAAAATTCTGGACAATCTGCTAACATATGTACATTTGAGAGGTATGTCCACAACATACAAAGATTGTGGATGCAAATGATGGAGTAGCAATAGTCAAATATTCATGTTTGTGGCATGAGAGATACAGGTCCAATGTAGTGTGCTCCATAGCAGTAACCCCCCCCCCTAAATTCTATACAACCAACAGTGCCAAAGAAATAGTGATGTTATCCAGGGAAACTGAAAACCATAGTGAAAGGCAGGTAGGTATGTGGAAGAAGGGTGTAGTAAACAACAATACCTATCCATTTCTTGCACAGCAACAACTGTGCACTTTGACAGAATTTGTAAATGAATTTGGACTGTCACCCCAGAGAGAGGGGTGAGGACAACATAACTGCATTGTCAAGCCAATTGGACCAAATTATGTGTGTCCAGTGGACACATCTGCAAAATGGAAAGCTATTTATGGGTGATATTTTTTGTGGGTCAGATGCCCATTATTTTTTAAGATGAGTGTGGAGTGTTGGGGAAGGGACACAGGTACATATGGTGGAGGTAAGTTGGGAAGGTGAGGAAACTTTTGCAGTCAAACAAGACAGACAAGACAGCAGACAGGGTTGGGGTGTGACACAAGAGGAAGTGAATGCCTTGGATGGGGAGGGTGTTGTGGAATCTCAGTCTCAGGTGCATCTATAAGGTAGCAGTGCGACTGAAGTTCCCACCCATGGGACTGTTGGCACTGCTTCTTCACTTTCCCTGTGTTGCAGTGGTGGAGGCTGGTGTCCAGGGTAAGGCTGCTCCACCAGGGTGGTGAGTATGTCCTCCATCTGGTGGAGGTGACATCCAAAAGTCTGAAAGAGCAACCTGCACACCATACCTGACATTTCATCACTGGTGAAAAAAATTACCCCCTCTACAACTGGTTCCAGAGGGGGGCCCAGCCACGGCCCATTGGGGGAATTACTCAATGCCGCAGGTACTGCAGGGGCAGCAGAAAGGGCAACAGCAGGCTGCAGCCCAGACATGCTGGGACCTGGTGCCATGGCCAGAGGAGAAAAGGTAGGCGGATCACCTGGGACTGGCCTACCTTGTAACACTGTAGTAAATTAGATATAAACACATTAAGATTAGTAATAACTAAATCAATGTTAATAGTAACATAATGGAACATAATATTGATTAATCCAAATACATATTAAGGTATATTATGTGGAACACAACAATAAATAACATAACAGTAAGTATGTTAACAGCAAACCAATATGAAATAACCCATAAGGCCAACATAACAGTTAGTTTATATTAATATTAAATCATAACAATGAATAACATTAATAAATTAAAGAAGATAAGGGGTGGGTAGAGAGAGAAAAACATACCATTTGTGAAACTCGCAGATGATATTACTACATAGGCTACTAATATATACTTCTACAGGTGTGAAGTGTCAGTTGCGAGTACAGTGACTCCGATTATTCTATAGATGATTTTGCATGTACATACATCTCAAGCTGTTATAATGAAACAGTATGGGCCAAGCACTAACAGATGCAGGTACACAACTACATGGAACTGTTTCACATACTGTGCTCATACATTACTATCAAGGTGTTCTATAAATTGATTTGCAAATGCATTGCATTCCAGATAATCATTTATCTGCTAATCAGGGACCAGATAGATTGGGCAGGTGTCATTGCATTATGAAAAATCGTGACAGTTGAGAGGTATGTTCATGTACATTAAGTAGACTAGACAGCCACTTACGTCTTAGTTGGTTCGCATGGAAGTAGAACCCAAAAGCTGTGACTCCAGGGGACATGTGCACTTAATGTAACAATTGACTGCAGCCAGATTAGAGCACACATGCAATGAACACAGCCCTACTGCAGTTATTTGAACACATTACTTATCAAACCACAATCCTACTTTACAATTTATTGTTATTGTTCCTTAGAATCTGTGAATTATACACATGATATCTGTCAGGAACATGGGCTACCTTACCCATATACGTTGTTCCTGGAGTGGGAGAAATAGAGAGTGTTATTTGACACAAACTGGCATGAAGACAGCTCTGAACCATACTGTGGGTTGTACAATACATTTATCAGGCAATTACTTCTGCATTCTTTATTAATTTCATTTGTACAGTTCACTGGAATCACCTTAGACATGCAGTGAATATAGCCCTACTGCAGTTATTTGCACACATTACTTATCAAAGCACAATCCTGTTTTAAACCTTATTGTTTATTGTTATTTGTATTGTTTATTGCTTATTGCACTACAGTTATCAGAAATTATCTGTACCTACCACACTCACAGCTCATCCTGGCCAGGCACCCTGTGTGAGACTGGACATTGCGAGCCCATTCAGCTGCAGCTGTTGTAAGAGAAGCAAACCATTATATTGTTGCCTTTCGGCTTTTCCCGGTTAGGGGTCGCCACAGCGGAACTCCAGTCCGCTAATGATTGGCAGTAGATTTTTATGAACGCCAAGGTGCCAGCTCGACGTTCAACCTTCCACAAAGGCACGCCCTTTTACGCATGTCTTTTGAATGCCCATCCAACCGCGGGGAGGACATGCAGACTCCACACAGAAGGCACTCCCTGCACTCCAGCCAAGAATTGAACGGGAGAACATCTTGCTGTGAGGCAACAATGCTACCGCTGCACCACCGCGGCTGCTCAGAAGCAAACCATTATGCATACCAGTTTTGCATGAATTCAGCTTGTATATTAGTAAAGTAGCAGCAAACATACTTACATATCTGTGGGGCATGCCTAGCCCTAGCATCTTGGAACCAGGCGTCCAAGGTTCCCCCTCTTCCTTCATTTCAAGTCATCATAGTGGTGGCAACACTGCTCTCCAGTGTCCAGTGTGGAGTATACCAGTAGCATTGGTAAGATTCCTGTCCAACTGATCTCAGGCTTCAGCTTTACATTCTGAGCCCTGGTAATTACCCTGCAACAGCTGGGGTTCATAGTTTTGGACCAGGAGTCCAACAAACACTCTGGACTTCTGCACACCCCACCCCTGTGCCCAAAAGCAAGTTCCCTTACCAACACCACCAGGCATACTGACAGTTTACTATGAACTCCAATGAATACTATGAATTCCCACATATTGGCCTTAAAATAGGCTGCTTTCCCACCCTTACATGTCATAGTGTAACATTAAAAAATGTGTTGTGTTGCTTAGCATCACACAAACCAGCTTAGCAGAGCTGAGCATCATGTAAACGCTCTCAATCGTGTTTTACCAGAGCTTAGCAACACGCAAACAGGAATAGCCATTGACCATGTTTAAGCAGTGCTTAGCATTGCACAGCTTTTCCAAATGTAAGAATTTTGTTTTTGAATTAAACCACCCTTTAGGTCACCTCACAGATTTCCACAGCAATAAATGTAAAAAGATATGACTGCTCAGGTCTCGAACCTGGGAGCTACTACACTTTAGGCTGTGACTCCACCTAATTAGTTAATTGGATAGTGAGAAAACCAGTATACCTTCACATATACTACTAAGCTACTTGTTAGCATTGCTAAGCACAGTGCAGAACTGTGCAAACAGCCATTCAAAAACAATAAAAAAAAAACGTAGACAAAAATAAATAATTGCATCCGGTTTCTATTTTTAGATGTCTGGCAGATGTTACCTGTGTATGTGTAAGGGCAGCTTGGTACTGCTGCACTCCACTCTGTGCTGTGCAAATGGGCATTAAAAACAAAACAAAAAATTATTAAAATTCACACATATTTCTACATTAGCAGGGCACATTACAGGGATACCTATCCTGTACATAACATCTGTCCAGAAATTTCCTGGACAATGCACAACTATGGGACAGCCTCTACACTACTACTTACATGGATTCAATAGCCATGTTTCTTTTTCTTTGTTCATTTCAATGTGGAATGGGTACTGTGGTAAGGACAGCCCTTGTTCAAGAAGGATGTGTATATAAATAAATAATTGTACTGATTACTTTATTAATTTAATTTATTTTATACTGCAAGTTTATAGTTTATAAACATAGTCTCATTAGCAGATAGTCTTATTATTAATAGGGTAGCTTTGGCCTTACCAAATTCAGCAACATAATATTTTCAATTAGACATTTTTCCAATTTAGAAAAGCAACTTGAGTTCATTTAGTATAAAGAAGGTGGAACAGCAAGCACATGATAACAATGGTGTGGTGTATTCATGTGGTATTGTCACAACACATCCAGATTAAATTTGCAACTATTGGAAATAGAAGGGTTCCGGGTTCAGATCACTGTGGAGCTCAGATGATTTGGATTAGAACTATGTTGCTTTAATTATTCATTTCTTGTCACTTAGATAGCTAGTGGCTCAGAAACAAGCAAGAATAACTGCTCTACAATAAGGATGCCACATGCCATTTTATTTCATGCTTTGGAACAAACACAGATGACATAGTCACCTTAGTCACCTTTGTCTATTTTATTGAGAATGTTGCCAGTAAAATCTATGATGGCAATGCATGGTCTGTGCCTTTTGTGACAAGAGATTAGGCATCACATAGTGGATAATAGCACCCAGAATGAATTGGATAAGGACATACATCATCAATAGTTCTGTAAGTTGGGAGGCTAACTCTCTCTCTCTTTATATATATATATATATATATATATATATATATATATATATATATATATATATACATATATATTAGTCACAAGTATAAGTAATCTGATGTGTACAGACTGTGAACTAAAATAGTCTGATATCTAGTCCCTTCATTTTGACTTACTAGTTCAAATTCCGTCTGGTCTGGGTTTGTGGACCAAGTAGACAATTAATTGCTGACAGATATGACTTACCTTGAGATTTGTGGACCACAGAGGTACAGAGGAGCAGCTCCTTGAACAGGAGTGAGGCTACAGCCAAAACATAACATAAGTGACTAGTTTGCTCATTTTGTTTTCTACCTGTGATCAACTAGTCTTCAATATTACAGGTCATGATGAAGTCTGCTACATTATCTAGTCTGCATTGTAATGAAAGAGATTGTTACCAATCATGTCACTGCTAGGAATTCAGTAATATGTACTGGAAATGTAAATAATATGATTTAATGGGGAAATGTAAATAATATGATTTAATGGGTAC